>NC_053128.1:7372839-7720339 GCF_010015445.1 Perca fluviatilis
AGTGACGGGGATTAGCTTCAGAGCGAGTAGTGACTCTAGAGTCATAGTGAGAGAAACAAAGTGTCTCCCCTGTTCTTTCTGACCACGGTGGGAAATCTGGAGCAGGAGAAGTTAACCCTCTCCTTGATTTCCTGTTTATGGCGAAGGAGAACCAGCAACGCTGCAACGCTACGGGGAAGGGCCCGGCCTCTCCACGTACCTACGCACGAAGCATAAATCACGCTTTAGTGGGATAGCTACCAGAAAAGCCAATCCTGGCAGCGGGTTTTCTCACAAACATATAATCCAACAAAATGGCGGTGCTGCTGTTGTTCATTGTGAGTTTTTGCTTGTGCTGCAGCTTCACATGGCGGAGCATCCAGCAGGACACCTGGTGCTGAAATGGCTCATGGAGCAGGACATGACGCTGGCAGAGGCCGGCAAGGAAGGTAAACAATAAAACACACATACACACGCACACATACTTCTTGTAATTTGGCTTCAGACTGCCGGGCGAGATGGAGATAATTAGCTTCTTAAAGCACTACACTGGCCAGAACATTCATTTCAGGTTGCATAAAGTTTAAATCACAGAGGAACATTTTCTTAAATAAAGCATGCTATGAAAAAGAATTTATAGAGACTTGAAGTCACTGAAAAACTTTGTTTTCTGGTGCACTGAAGACAATCACAAAAAATAACGCCATGTACTTCATGTTGGGCAACTGGGAGAGAAAATAGAATCAAATAATGGTAAAAACAGGGCGTTGCTGCCACAAATGATTGTGATTACCGGTATGTGAGAGTGCAAAATGATGGCCACAGGAGGGCGCCAACTGCACCAAAGACAGTTGACCCATGGCCCAGCCTTCCACCAAAATTGCATTGAAATCCGTGAAGTTTTTAAGACAAAGGGGGACCGTAACTTTCTCGGGCTAAATATAAGTTCAAATATTGATAACTTGAGCATTTTCTTCTGTTCCCCTGGCTCTCTCTCTCTCCCCCTTCCTTCTCCCTGGCCCCCTCAGAGCGGTTCAGCAGAATACTGGTGGACACCGTGGGAACAGACAAGCTGAAGAGCTGGGTCAAAGTCAACAGAGGAGCCATGGTGCTCTGCAGGTCAGTACACACATGGTCTCGGTCACGGCGTCTGAGATTTCTCACAACAATAAAAAATTACATTTACAAACGTCAACAGAAATGAAGTTCTTCCCACAACGTGCCTGTCAACAGTGTTAATAGGAACTATTTCTCTCGGTCTGTGGATTATTGTTGAGTGATTCAAAACTGCCCGCACCACAAATTAACTCCATTGCAATTGGGTTAAGGCAGAAACGTCAGACAGATAAAACCAGAACTATCTGCATGGATTGATGCCACTAGAGGGAAGGGAGACAGTAGGCTATATTTCTGTGTGCAGATCACAGTGGACACAGGGATGGATCAGAAAGAATATCCCACATTATAGGTGGGCGTTGTACAATCACGGCCAATCACTTTCACACAGGACTACAGCAGTTCAAATATACTGCCAAGAGCAGGTGGGGACTCTTTCACGCATTCAGTTCAGTTTGACTCTTTTACATGCTGACAAATAAAAAAAAATGAAAGTCTTTTGGCGAATTTCAACCCGAACAACCTCGATTGCATCCTGTCACAGCCACATGCCTTACCTAACGTCTAGGCCTGCGGCTGTGTGAGAGGAAACGGAAACCCGACAAACAAGCCGGTGTTCATGCTAGGCTGAAGGCTAACCAAAGCAGACGAGCTCTCCGGACACCAAACTAGAATACATTTTTTACACACTTTTGTTCCTCTGTGTCCTGTATATAGATTGATCACAATTAAAGTCTCAGTTGGCTACGGTAAACAGAATATCACTGCATGCGCATCTGCATTGGCAGAACAGCCAATAGGAAGGCTCTCTCTCTCCGAGATGACCTGTGATTGGCCAAATAAAACTTCTGCACCTCCTTCTTGGCTCTGTTTCCAGGCGCAGAAGTTTTATCTCATACCACTATTATTACAATATGCTAAAGGATTATTGTGGATTTGTTTTGCCCAACGAGACCATAAATGAAGTGCCTCCCCAAGCTTCAGGTTGTAGTTGATACTGTGTAGAGTAATTCATTAAAATGACAAGTTTGATGGGCACGGAGGTCTGACGCTGGCCGCACTAATCAGCGGGTCAGACATCATCACTCCAGTGGGAAACTGCAGATAACTTCAGATGGCTTTAAAGGTCCCATGGCACGAAAATTTCCCTTTTTATGGAGGTTTTTTTAACATTAATATGAGTTCCCCCAGCCTGCCTATGGTCCCCCAGTGGCTAGAAATGGTGATAGGTGTAAACCGAGCCCTGGGTATCCTGCTCTGCCTTTGAGAAAATGAAAGCTCAGATGGGCCGATCTGGAATCTTCTCCTTATGAGGTCATAAGGAGCAAGGTTACCTCCCCTTTCTCTGCTTTGCCCGCCCAGAGAATTTGGCCCACCCATGAGAGAGAGACATCATGGCTTTCAAACAAGCAAAGTGGCAGTTGGTCAAGGCCACACCCCCACCCTCCACCTTGCCCCCCCCTCTCTCCTCCTCAATAGCTAAAGACACAGAAATGGCACATCCTAAGGAAAGCTAAAAAAAGTGTGCTGAGTTGCAGAGCAGTTCTGCACAACATGACCCCAACATGTGGGTGAACTGACCCCTTAACCCTTGTGTTGTCCTTCGGGTCCCAGTGACCCGAAGGACAACACAAGGATTATGTACTTCCGTTTACTTTGTTGAGAATTGCTCTCTAAACAAGGGTTAATACAGCACCTTAGTTCTTGTTTGTACAGCATTTTGGTCAGCTTAAACTATGTTTAAATGTGTTCTAGAAATAAACTTTACTTACTTTACAAGAAACAGGGTTTAGAGAGCAATTCTCAACAAAGTAAACGGAAGTACATAACCCTTGTGTTGTCCTTCGGGTCACTGGGACCTGAAGGACAACACAAGGGTTAACAACCAAATCAAATGTCTAAGCCATGACCTCATTTGAGCTGCACTGTTTAAAGGTTACAAGGGACATAAACGGTTAACATTTTAAATAGCTGAATGTAAGTATGAAAAAAAAAATAATCATATTGGTCCCAATCTGACCTTTGTGTAATCTTTCCCTTTTTGTTTTTTGTGTGCAGCCTCCTGAACAGCTGTGACAAGTCGGTGGCAGCAGAGGTGAAGGCGGCGCTGGAGTCCATCAAACCGGAGCTCAGCAGCATCAGCAACACCAACAAAGGGGCGGAAATCCTGCTGGAGAACCTGAACAAGTAGAGACTTTGGATTTCAAACAGACTGGTGATGTTAAACTCATCACTTCCCATGCAGCAGTGGGCAGTTTTTTTGTTTGTTTTTTCTTCCAGAAAACGCCTACACGACTGAGCGTTTGCAGCTGCCGGCGGAAAACTTTTTCACAAAGTGGATACAACCTTGGAGCACCCGTTGTTGGACGTGAATTTGTGTGAAAATGTTGACTATTGTATCTGTGAATGATGAAATAAAGGTGTTTGGAGGAACGAGGCGATGCTTCAAGAAAACAGATGCCACAGCAACAATGCAACATAATGTAAACATACAACATACTTAGTTTTTTCTATCACTTGTCAAGCTGCTGTCAATGGAAGCATTTCTTTCACATTAAAAGCTTGCGTGGCGAAAGGAAAAACTAGGCCCTTGGAGCCGCTGAAGGCTTTTAAAGTGAAACATCTGCAGGAAGTGCTGAGTTTTATTGACATCCACTCAACACCAAATGGAAAAAAAAACCAACTTCAGTCGATAAATAATGAATTATAAAAAAGTATTTCAGTTAGAGGGGAGAGAAGAGAACCTGAGAGCAGCCGACTTGTGAATGTGACATGACTCTGTTGGATTATTCAACAGCGACATTATTTTTACAGGAACAGTGTCCTTGTGGCTCAGTACCAAACAGACCGACAGGTATATCTCAAAACCGTCTCTATGGCAACATACAACCTGAAGGCTTTCTTGTGTTGATTTGAGTGAACCAGGGGCCGTTTCTAGATGTCCAGTAGTCCTGAATGTTCGTGCCATCCTCGTTTCAGATTTTTCCTTTTTTTTTACCTTTTATCCCTGTATCAGCTGAAAAGAAAGTGTTTGCATATTAAAGATTATTGGAAGTACTTAATTGCATGATCTCGTGCTTTAGACCAGATGGGGAGCAATTAAAAATGTTGACAGTTTTCTAACTCAGCAAACATTAAAAGTCCAGGGCTGTCGCTATTACAATGATATGATTACATTTTCATTTTTATTATTCCGTGCACATAGTGTCTGACATTTGATTTAAATGCGAAGATAGGAACCACTATCACATCTGTCTGTCAAATAAGAAGCTACAGGAGGCAGCTTAGAGGCTGGAAGGGAGGGGAACAGTCTGCTTCTGTCCAAATACACACACCTCTAAATAGGGCTGGGCGATACGGAGAAAATCAGATATCACGATATTCTTGACCAAATACCTCAATATCGATATTGCAGCGATATTCTAGGGTTGACAATTGGTGCTCTAACAAACTATCTTCACACTTAGATTTAAGATAAACAATCATCAGTGTTGTAGATATGTCTAAGTGGGGAAAAGGCAAATAATAGAACAGCTAGAACAGTCTGGTAAGTTCAGAAAAGTACATCACTTTACTGTAATACAGCACTTCTGTCTTATCACGACATTATGATATCCAAAATCTTAGACAATATCTAGTCTCATATCAAGATATCGATATAATATCGATATATTGCCCAGCCCTACCTCTAAAGCTCACTGATTACCTTTCTGTATTTTTGTTAAATCTGTAATAAATGCCATCTTAAAGGTGCCGTAGGTAGGATTGGGAGAATCCAGGATTTAGCCAAATAAATTGAACATCAACAACTTCTCAGTCCCTCCCCCCCCTTTCTGCTAAAGCCTAAAACTCCTCAGCCTGTCAGCCCCTCCACCCACAAGGGAGAATGAATGCGTGTGCATGAGCAGTAATTGACAGGCAGTTAGACGACCCCCCTGGCCCTGATTGGTGCATCTGAACAGGAAGCGGTGGATTTTTGCAAATCACACTACAGGCTGTAGGTGGTGCCAGAGGAGCTGAATTTATTTTTATTTTTTATTACCTGCTTCATGTAGTTCTACTGGAACATAGGGTCAGTTTCAGCAAATATGACAGAAAGTTAGCTTTATAAGTCTTACCTACTGCACCTTTAAGATATGCTTTTTTTTGGTTCTGTCTTTGGATAACATTTTAACCAGGAAGTAACATATTGTTTATTACAGCAGAGCTGACAACTGCTAAAACTACTGATCGGCTGACACTGATGATTTAGTGTAATCAGCAGACCCAAACGGAATCTGCAGATTATACAGTTCTCAATATGAAAATCTGGAGAATTTAGTAGACAGTTTTTCTGCTTAGGATGAAGATGTGTTAAAGTTTGGAGTTTTTATTTATTTGTTTAAAATCTGCAGAGTTCTGCGTCCACAGATTCCGTGTGGCTCTGGTAACCACTTCTGCACCCGCACACACCACACACACACACACACACACACACACACACACACACACACACACACACACACACACACACACACACACACACACACACACACACACACACACACACACACACACACACACACACACACACACACACACACACACACACACACACAGCAGCTTTATGTCGACATGATAAAGAGACATAGGTTTATTATAAGAGAGAAACGCATGGGGAAGATAAACCGGTCAAATATCCATCGTCCATATGTCAGGTCTTCAATTTATGATTTATTTCTGAAACCTGGATTACTTGTGAGCTTTAGAGATTAATGGACGGATGGACTAGTGGATGGAGGAAGAGTAGAGGTCGGTGACGATGACAGCATGGACAGCTTTAGTATACAACTACGGTATGTAGATTAAAGAGTGTGTAAGATAGCATTTTGGCAAATAAATAAAATAAAGAAAAAAATGTACCAACATTATATATATATATATATTAGGGCCGCAACTAACGATTATTTTCATAGTCGATTAATATGTCGATTACTTTCTCGATTAATCGATTAGTTTGGTCTATATACAGAGTTTCCCAAAGCCCAAGATGACGTCCTCAAATGTCTTGTTCTGTCCACGACTCAAAGCTATTCAGTTTACTGTCACAGAGGAGAGAAGAAACTAGAACATGTTCACATTTAAATGGTCCCATGGCATGAACATTTCACTTTATGAGATTTTTTTAACATTAATAGGAGTTCCCCCAGTCTGCCTATGGTCCCCCAGTGGCTAGAAATGGTGATGGGTGTAAACCGAGCCCTGGGTATCCTGCTCTGCCTTTGAGAAAATGAAAGCTCAGATGGGCCGATCTGGAATCTTCTCCTTATGAGGTCATAAGGGGCAAGGTTACCTCCCCTTTCTCTGCTTTCCCCACCCAGAGAATTTGGCCCACCCATGAGAGAGAGAGAGAGAGAGAGAGATATCATGGCTTGCAAACAAGCAAAGTGCCAGTTGGTCAAGGCCACACCCCCACCCTCCACCTTGCCCCCCCTCTCTCCCTCCTCCTCATTAGCATTTAAAGCTACAGACACAGAAATGGCACATCCTATGGAAAGCTCATTGTGGGACTGGCTCTAGTGGCTGTAATTCTGCACCAAGGCTGAATTTCGGGAAAGAGAATTCAGATACAGTATTAGGGGACCACTAAGGTCTATATAAAAGAGACTTCAGATACAGTATTAGGGACCACTAAGGTCTATATAAAAGAGACTTCAGATACAGTATTAGGGACCACTAAGGTCTATATAAAAGAGACTTCAGATACAGTATTAGGGACCACTAAGGTCTATATAAAAGAGACTTCAGATACAGTATTAGGGGACCACTAAGGTCTATATAAAAGAGACTTCAGATACAGTATTAGGGACCACTAAGGTCTATATAAAAGCATCCAAAGAGCACCATGTCATGGGACCTTTAAAGCTATAGTGCGTAGTTTCTGTCTCCCCCATGAGGAATTCTAAGTAATGACAACAAAATGTTTGGTGCATCCAAATGATACAAGCCTTCCGTGATCGCGCTTCACCCCCCACCCTTCCTCAATGCATTTGCTAGTAGCCAAGGAGGACACGGAGGATTAAAAAAACATGGACTCTTCAGAAAAGGTAGTTATCTTCACTCGAGTTTCTGCGTGTGAAAGTCGCCTGGACGCCACGATCTCCTGAACACAGCCATACTGAGAAATCCAGAGAGAGTTGTGTGGAGCTGATAGTCTTAATTAGCTTTGTAGCAACTCGTTTGGCAACGGCTTGAATGTTAACGGACGTTCAATATTCTAAAAAAGTTACGCACTAAAGCTTTAAGAAGCTGGAATCTGAATTTGCAGAATCTTTGCAGCTCTAACCAACATTTGTCCCCCTCCCCTCCAACCTACTCCCAACCCACCCCACTGATTCGGAGGGTGTTTCCCTATGCAGTGCATGCTGGGATAGGCTTAACAGCAACGCACAGGTATGTAGGATGGATGGATCTGATGGGTGAAAGGATGCATTTTCAAATTTCTCTTCCGCAGAAATACAGTCCTGACCTTGGAGTTACATTTTTTTTAATCTCAAAAGTGTCTTAACTGAGGTCTAGACAGTTAGAGATTTCTCAGCAGGTAACTGGTTCAAACCGCCATGTCTGCTGCAGTCTGATTCTGCCACAGGGTTGTGCCAGGTTCATTTCACATCCCTTCCTGTCCCTCCTGCCTTTCCAGACACATCTTACACATCTACGACCCGGCTCACTGCAGCCGGGATGTCCTCGGCTGAGCGGCATCCTCGCAGCACTCGGCCCACTTCCTGGCCGCCCTCCTGGCGAAGTGCACCTTCCCGCGGGCCTTGGTGACGGCGGCGTACTCGTGGGACTTGAGCTTGGTGTAATAGTCGGAGAACTTGTTGTAGAGGATGGAGATGGGCATGCCGTTGAGGATGACGCCGAAGGAGATGCAGGCGAAGGCGAAGATGCGGCCCAGGTTGGTCTCGGGGAGCATGTCGCCGTAGCCCACGGTGGAAATACTCACCTGAAGGAGGAAAGACACACAGAGGAAGACAGAACATTCTAAATATAAGGACTGGATGAGATGTTGAGGACGTGATCATTTCTCTATATCAAATATATGATCCTATTCTGATTCAGTCAAAGGAAATGCAAAGCATTTGTTACCACAGTTAGCGCGGACAGCAGTCATTCATCTCAAATACGTACGAATTCTGGGATCTGTGTATTATTAATACCGTACTTGCTGTTACCACCAGTGACTCACCAGGAATCACTTGACCCACTAAATGTGTGGCGGTGTCTGCATCTTCAAAGACCCTGCTCTCTGCCTGGATTTTCTTTCGTCAGCAAAGAGCCTTAGGGCCCCACATGGGTGTGTAACCCATATAATCAATAATATAATAAAAATAGAGGGAGGCAGGCGAGTACAGCCCGATCCGGTTGGGGAGAGTTCTAGCCCGACCAGGCTCCTCTCCTTAACCTGTCTCTCTTAATTATGCTGTTATAGTTTTAGACTGCCGGGGGACTTCCTTAGACACACTGAGCTTCTTGGTCCTCTCCCTTTCTATTTGCGTGCACCCATATCCCAGAAATGCTTGTTACTAACCTAAGTCGGAGTCCTTATGTTTTGTTTTTGCCCAGCATACTTCCTTGGATTAGGGCAGCACCAAAATCTGCTGCGTCCTGCTGCATCCTGCTACGCTCTGCGGTGCCCTCCAGTGTCCTGCTACGTCCTGCTGTATCCTGCTACGTCCTGCTAGGCTCTGCTGTGCCACGCTGCATCCTGTAACGCCCTGCAGTGCCCTGCTACGCCATGAACTACTACGACTACTATTTCTAGTCACTGTTCCATTAGCTTTATTGTGACTATTATTGCCGTTGTTCATCACACCCCCAACTGGAACCGTCAGACACCGCCTACCAAGAGCCTGGGTCTTTGTAAATTATTGAGTGTGGTCTAGACCTACTCTATCTGTAAAGTGTCCTGAGATAACTAGTTATGATTTGATACTATAAATAACATTGAATTAATTGTGATCTTATGATGCTAGCCAACATTAGAATCAGTCATATCCCATGTAATTCACCTGGACCAAATAGGTTTCACAAAGGGCCGATATTCATTTAACTAAGTTGGCACGCTTATTCAGTCCAATATCTCAACGTTACCATTCTGAAACGGTCTGGACCTGCAACTGGTCGTACCTCTTCCAAGGGTCTTGGGGTGGCCCAAGGCAGACAAAATAGTCCTGTAACATCATGGAACCATACAGCCTGACCGCTGCCCGGTACGGTGCCTGTCCCCCGTTAGCTGCAGCGGTAAATCTCAATATTAACAGAAAGTAACCTCAAGGCAGAGAGTTCACGTCACAGCTACTTGTCTAAACTGAGTATACCGACTGCTGTATTTTGGAAAACTCCATTGGCTGAAGGTGATGTACACAGAAAGTGTTGGGCGCAGAGAACAGGTAGAAAACAGACAGAAAGCAGTTTAAAGTTTATTAACAGTTTGTTTGACTCACAGCAGCCCACCACCATGCGTGTGGGATGGAGGTGAAGTTGGTGTTGTAAACGTCATGCTCCACAGTGTACACCATGGCTGAAAACACGAAGATGCCCATGGCGATGAAGAGCAGTAAACAGCCCACCTGCACACACAAACACATTTTATTTTGTATAACTGTGAGGCGTCTTAGATTCATTAGTATGTATCCATACGCACAGGTTTTTCAGGCATTTAAACTCTTTCTTCATCGTTCCTCCTATACATTTCATCTAATTCTTACTAGATTTGGTGCCTACTTGAACCAGAGACTGTTTAGAATCGAGAAGCCCCACCTCAGAGTAGTTTCCTGTATCTGTGTCACATGGGTTTCTCTACGGCCACGCCTCTTTATTAGAGTAGCGGCAGGTCCTGAGTGAATTGATTCCAACTGGAGAAGTGAACGTGAACACAGATTATGATCAATTCTTTTGACCCATAGTCACCAAATTAAATATTGGACCCACAAACCTCCCAACATTCTGAACACTAAAATGGCATTTTTAAAAAAAAATTTTTTTATAGACGGCCAAATCAGGAGAGAATTAACTTGTCGAGATCTGTTTCTGTCTCAGGACTGAACTCTCGCGAGATCTGGCAACACAAATACACTAACATCAACTAACTTTAGCAAACGCCCTGACAAAATTAATTTTCGTAAGGCTAAATATGTCTTTTAGCTGTGTAAATACTAATGTTAGTGAAAAAAAGTATTCATAAATTATGCAAATATAACTTTTCTTCCATCCACAAGACGTTCACTACACTTTCAGACGAGGCCAGGAAGACAGGAAGTGTGTACCGTTTCTTTCATTTCACAGAGTGTAGTCTATATGCACGACGTTCCACTTCTGGGATCGCTCCGGTGCCGCTGGAGATCCCGCCGGATGTCCCTCTTTGATGTCACGCTTTGTGTTGTAATTTTAAACTCCGGTGGATTTCTGAGGACTATGGTTAACTGCTCCTCACATCTCTGCAGGGGAAATCCAGACAGCTAGCTAGACTATCTGTCCGATCTGAGTTCTGTTGCACGACTAAAACTACTTTCAAACAAGTTCCTTCCCGAGGCTATTTTGCATAGGCACCGTGGCTCCGTCCGGCGCTAAGCACCACCCAAGACGATTGTGATTGGTTTGAAGAAATGCCAATAAACCAGAGCACGTCTTTCTTCTATCCAGGAATGTTGTGTGGACTAGGCATGGGCCGGTAAGAGATTCTGACGGTACAATAACCTTAGGCGAAAATATCAGTATTGCGGTATTGCAGTTACAGCTTTAAAATGTATTATTTTGAAATGTCTGGGTAAAAAAACAACTACTTTTTCCCCAATTGAACACAATATATTTTATTTTAAAACACACTGCACAGTGGCAGGCAGAGGGATTTCTAAACTGCACTTTCTGTCCTTGAAGACAAAAACAGCTAATATCACGGTAAGAACATAAGAACGGTGTCACGGAAAATTGTAGTGGGTTTGAAACCGTGACTTTTATATATATCACGGTATACCTTCAAATCGGTAACCGGCCCATGCCAAGTGTGGACTAGCCAGACCTTCCCCAGCTGCGCTGTGGAGGAAGGTCTGGCAATGCGAAACTACGCAGCGTGTAATGCGCAATCTTTAGTTATAGAAAATCTTTGCTTGAACCCAAGTATGAAAAAGTAATCCCTCTGTTCTCAGCTGTAGTTACAGTCAGATCTAGAGCTGTAATCGGGCCTTAAAAGTTTGGCCCGACAAGGCCCGAGCCCGACAGAATTCGGCCGAGCCCGACAAGTACATTTTGATTAACAGCTTTTTAAAAGCCCGAACCCGTTTACAGCCCGACATTATTGCACATTACAAATGTGCGCACGCACACAGCTCTTTTGCCTTTTGTAAAGAATGAGTCATTTATAAATTTTTTAACATCACGTATTCATGACTAACGTAGGCTATAGGCCACTTGGAAGTTGGAACAAAGAAATAAAATAAGTCCTCCAGAGGCCAGCCTCCGTTTCACCTCCTCAGCATCCACTTCCACGCTAATCGGAACGCATCACCTGACTGCTCATTTACCGCGCAACCCGGAGCGCAAGCCCGAGCCCAGTCCGAGCCCAGTCCGAGGCCGTGTAAAATGATAGAAATTAAGACCGGCAAAGATCTTCAGCTCTAGTCAGACCTGCTGGTAGCACTGTCTCAGTGTGAAGCCGAACGCTCTGAGGCCTGTCGAGTGGCGAGCCAGCTTCAAGATCCTGAAGATTCGCATCAGACGCATGATCCTCAGGACCTGACCCACCTACAGAGAAGACAAAAAAAAAAAACACAGAAGAAAAACCAATGGATATGGGTGAGACCAAATCTATCCAATCATCTCATGCTAACCTCTCCCATCAGCCCCCCTCGTACCTTCCCGACACGCGCCACGGTCTCAATGTCCCCCGAGTGGAGGTGCATGTCCTGGTCCTCGAAGCACTCCAGCACCATCTGCAGGTAGTGCGGCAGGATGGCCACCAGGTCGACGGTGTTCAGCATGCTGCGTCCAAAACACTTGAGGTCGGGGGTGGACACCAGGCGCAGCAGGTACTCCAGGGTGAAGAAGGTGATGCAGAACGACTCCACGTACTCGCCGTAGAATCTGCCGCTGAGCTGGCCCGACGCCGTCTGGAAAAAAAAAATAATAGGAATTATAAAAAAAAAAAAAGTGGACTGCTGGATGAACTACTTGCTTTCTTGTACTGTTTATTTTCTTTGACATTTATGGTATGATTAGTGAGATGTCCTTAACTGTTTATGGAATATAATATTTTAACTGGGACTTTCTATGATGCCTGTTTATGTTGTATTCTTCTCTCTCTTTTTTTTTATATTTTATGTTTTTACACATTTGCTTTGGATTTCTTTGTTATATCAAATGCAAATTAATCTATGAATATAGAAGACATTCTAAACATAAAAATAAATCCTGTGTAAGTTTGCTTGCATTTAATGCCGTACTGCTCCGATCGCATTTGCTCTCTTACCCTGTGATGTGGAAATTCTAATACAATCTAAAATAAGGCTTCGGTCAACAAAGTCTTTTAAGAACTTATTCTTTGCGCAAAGCAGGTTCCGTTCATCAGGAGAGTCCGAGAGAAATGTAGCAGCATCCTTATGTAGTTTCTACAAGGCTGTGTGAGGGTGAGATCTGGTCGAAACCAGTTCTGAAATTTGTGAGAGAGACTCAAGCAATAACACTTAAAAACAAGTCAGTCAGATATGCAATTTTCTATCACACCTGCACACCCGCACACCTACACTCACACCCCCACACCCACCCACACACACCTACACCCACACACCTTGTACTGCATCTCCTCCACGGTGTTGAGCGTCATGGCGACCAGCGAGACCAGCACGAACATGGAGGAGGCGACGCCCATCAGCTTAGCGGTGACCGAGGAGAAGGGCTTCTCCATCAGGTTCCAGATCATCTTTCGGGCCGTCCCGAAGGCCAAGCCATCAAATAACACCTCGTTCTCCTCCATCTCCAGCTGGTGTCATCCAGGGGGCAGAAATACATCCCAGTCACACAATAGAAACAGAAGAAACATTATTGTTCATGGCAACAACAAAAAATTACATTTTAAAAAGTGGACAACTATGGAAATGAAAGGATTGTTTTTTTTTTTTTTCTAAAATATGTAACTTTTATTCAGGATAAAACACAAAAACAAAACAGAATACTTTTTAAGTGTAAAATGATACAGTAGTCTATGTAAAAAATAAAAAGTTTACATAGTCTATGTAAAAGTATGTATTTAAGCAATGAATGAGAGTTAAAGGTTTATGAAAAATTCTCATTTTAAATGAAGACAGCGCAAAACAAACTACAACCAATTGAATTCATTGCTCGTAGGAAACTGTTGGGTCTTTGTAAATTATAGAGTGTGGTCTAGACCTACTGTGTGTCCTGAGAGAACTACTGGTGTGATTTAACACTATAAATAAAATTTTATTGAACTGAATAGAAGCAAAAACTAAATGTCAAGAACACAACGGGGAAGAAGTTGGTACAACAAACAGAGTGTGAGTGGCGTCAGAGTGGGACCTCTGTGACGGAAACATCTGTCTAAATCTGTGCCAAGAAAAAGCTTATTCTGTGCTCTCCATCTGTTAAGACGGCGACGCGGCGCAGTGATTTATAATGTAGGTCAGCCAGCAGATTACTAACTTAATCAAGGTACAAAAACAAAAACATAAACTGCTGAACCACTGAGGCTAGAAGGGGGTGACTTCTTGATATCCTATTTGCAGCATGTATAAAGATATAGAGCCTGGAGGGGGAGAGTAAGCTAATAATTAGTGTGTACAAAACACCAATTCATTACATAGTTCAAGTTGCGCTTCTTTGGATTGTCTGCGGTAACTGGGACACTGATTTTATGTTTTTATTTTAAAATTTAAATTTTTCAATGACCGCACTACACTAATAATTTCCATTCACATTCATTGTTTTGGGGTGGAGGCAGGACTCTCAAAACCTGAATAAATAAAACCAAAACTATATGCATTGATAGGTGACACTAGAGGTAAGTGACAAAAATAGATTTTTTTTTAATCTTTTAAATAAACATGATTAATGCAGGAGGAGCTTACTTTGACTATTATCATTTTCTCTGATGGTGTTATACTTTCAGCCAGTGGTTCTCAACCTTTTCGAATCGCGACCCCCCCACAGAATAATAAGGTTATTGTGGAATCTATACCAGTCTGCAGGATTTCTTTTCACCCAAGGACTCCACCCACTGTTTAGCACTCCTTTAAGTTGAGTGGAGGAATCGTCTGGCCATCAGTGGGAATGAAAACCTGCAGACTGTTGGCCCTCCATTGCACATGGTTGGTCACCCTTGCTCTATTGTAGTTTCATATCTATGGTTTAGCATCATGATCACTGATAAAAAGCAGTGAGCAGATTGTTGACTGTAACTAATGCTGAGTTTAAGATGTCACTATCTGATAATGTCACAAACTTTATTGCTTCACGAAAAAGGCTCTCCACCCAGGAGACGGCCATTCACCAGAACACCACGTGAGTTTTTGCTGACAAATGTCGACATGTCAACAAATGGAACCAGGCTATCTTCTGCAAGTCTCCAGAGGTACAGGCTCCTCTACGTCCCCTTACAAAACAATGGGAAGACGCACACTGCCGACCCACCTCTGCTATCAGCTGCTTCTGTATTTTCAGTTGCTCGTTCAGCTCGTCCTGCCGCTCTTCAAAGGAGATGCGGCAGCAGCGTTGGCTGTTTTTGATTCTGACGCCCCAGTAGTTAATCTCCTCCAGGAAGCTGTGAGGACACAGCTCGTCTTTAATGCACAACACTCCAGTTCTGATGGAGAGGACAGAGATAGGAGGAAGGGGTCTGGAATTATTTCAAGAAGTCATATAAAGAAGAGCGAATCTCATTTCTTCTTTCATTTTGCAAAGTATGTTGTATGTATGTAACCTGTAGAAGTTGAATATGTTATGGAAGACTTTAGGGTCCCGGTCGAAGAAGAACTCGTTGCTCTGGACGATGTAGTCGTCGCACAGATCCAACTTCCTCCTGTGGTCTGTGTACGTGGCCAACTGGCCGATCCTTGTCTTCGGATACCTGGCAGCTAACCTGTAGGGCAAGTGGTACACCTGGGGAAGAGGAAAACAGAAGACAAGAAAGTTAAATATAAGGTAAACCAAAAAATTTAACCATTTTGAGAATGAACACACTAGGAGGCTTTTAAAATGTTTATCGATGTGTAAAGCATTTGCGACCAAGACAAATGTCTCTATGGGGGACAATGAAGTATATGGAATTTGTATCCAGCATGGTGCACTGGGGGTCCGGGCCTGTCCACTAAGTCAACTGTGCCCGCCCTGGACCATAGACTGTAGAAAATATGGATGTAGTCTCTGTGACGTCACCCAGAGGTTTCTGAAGAGCAAAAAAATTAAGCACAAAGTGGGCGGGTCCCGTGGCTCGAGCTGTCACCATCTTCAGTGCTTGACGGGGGGCTAATCCAAAAATGGGCAAAGAGTTTAACTTCGCTATAGACACCAAAATCGTTTTTTGCACTAGGCTGTAAACATGTAATTCTGCTGTAAAGTTGGGCATTTTAACAAGGGTTTCTATGGCGATTGATTCCCTTTTGGAGCCAGCATCAAGTGGCCAATCGAACTGCAGTTTTTCGGCACTTCTGCATCGGATTCACTTTTTGGCACTAGAGGTTGCCCCCTGCCCTGGACCAGCCACCGTCCCCGAACTAACTAAATGTAATTGGTATCACACACACACACACACACACACACACACACACACACACAGTGTTGCCAATGTGCCGACTATCTCACTAGACTTTGCGACTTTTCAGAACCTTTTTTTGTGACTTGCTAATGGTGATCCCAGTCAGCTGCTGCGGTTCCTCTGGCAGCAGCACACCCTGTCTCCCTCCATCTCCTCTCTCGCCGTGTGCGTGACAGGCAGGAGTGAGTTACTACGGTAACGGGCAACGGTGTCGCTAGGTCATTTTGTCAGGCCTTACGTGCTGAGTGCATAAAAAGCGGCAAACCAAATGCCTTGCCCACAGTTTTGTGTCTGCCGCCGGGTCTGTTCGTATCCATAGATCGTTTTGTATCGTGTGGAACAGCAGCTATAAAAGCAGAAATTAAAACTGCAGCTGTAACACACATTGCCAGCAGGTGGCACAAAAATAAAAAATGACAGGAGCTATTTCTTTCTTTGCCTGTAGAAGGCAACATCAACATCTGTACTGGAAATTCTAGAGCCTGTTAAATGCACACGAGTGAGTTTGTGTGCGAGTTGCAATAAATGTAGTCTCGCTTTGCCAGACCTTCCTCCACAGCGTTGCGGAGGAAGGTCTGGCTAGTCCACACAGCATTCCGGGATGGGAGAAAAACGTGCTCTGGTTTATTGGTATTTCTATAAACCAATCACAATAGTCATGGCCGGCGCTAAGCACCAGACGGAGCCACGGTGCCGCTGCAAAATAGCCTCGGGAAGGAACTTGTTGCGTTGTTTTAGTCGTGCAACAGAAAACTCTGATTGGACAGACAGTCTAGCTAGCTGTCTGGATTTACCCTGCAGAGATCTGAGGAGCAGCTAACCATAGTCCTCAGAAATCCAGAGTTTAGAACGCCGACACAAAGAAAGTGGAAGGTAACGGACATCCGGCCCGAAAAGAGTGAAATCCAGCAGAATTTCTGTCGGCACCGGAGCAATCTCGGAAGTGGAACGTCGTGGATACAGACTACAATAAAAGGTGGTGTCAGTCTGGTTTTCAACATATGTAATTAAGCAGTATGTTCATGGTAGAAGATGAGTAAAGTTACCGTTCCTCCAACGTTGATGTTGAGAGTAAAGTGTTTGGTTGGAGAGAGCAGCAGGTGGGAAGGAGACCCCGGGAGTCGATCTTCCTCCTCCTCGATTTCATACTCCGCATAAATATCATAGATGTCTCTGCTCAGATCCTTCAATAATAACACAAAAAAACGTTAAGTTGATGATGCATTGAGCATTTTTAAGGTGAGCTATTATGCTAATTCAGGTTCATACTTGTATTTTGTGTTTCTACTAGAACATGTTTACATGCTTTAATATTCAAAAAAAAATGTTCTTCCTAATATTTCCCATGGCTGCTGCACCTGTATCACCCTCTGTCTGAGATGCTCTGTTGGATACCCCCCTCCACCCCAGTCTGCTCTGACTGATTGTCTCCTTAAATTAGTCTGTTAATCAGAAAATGTGAAGGTGAATTTGCTGCTTTTCTCTGTTTAATAGCATTGTGGATTGAATATCTTTGGGCTATAAATGAAAAGAAATCAAGCTTGGGCTCTGCAACATTAATCAATAATGAAAATATTTGGAATTAGCAGTACTACAAATATTCTACTTTCTTACCAATGAACAGTAAAACTGTGTTGACTTTGAAACAGAGTTCTGTGATTCATCTAGTCACACGTCAATAACAATAAAATAGTCTTCCGTTTTGAACATTTTGCTTAGAGGATTTACCACGTAAATGTATTCAAGTTTAACTTGACAGAGGGACGTGATTTTTTCCTCTCGCATCAGAAAACAAAATCCTGTCTAGTGAAGAGCAGAGGAATTTAGAGAAAGACTGGAACATATGAAAAGAAACAACATACAACTATGAGTAAATAAAGTGTCTGACCTGCATGGAGTTCCATGGCTTGACAAAGGTGTTCGTAAAGTCCAGATAGTCGGCCGGTTCTTGGACGGCTTCGGTCCAGCTGCCGATCTTGTAGCTGGGGAACAAACTCCTGCTGCGGGCTCTGAGGTGGGTCAGCATGGTCCGCGTATGGTATGCGTATATGAACCGAAAATCAATTAACCTGCAAATAGAGACATGCTGGCAGCTCCAACACCACCTAAATCTCAGCAACACACTGGAACAGCTGGAATCTCTCTCTCTCTCTCTCTCTCTCTCTCTCTCTCTCTCTCTGTAGAAAGTGACTCTCGTCCTCTAATGCAGCTGGCTGAGATGATCTGGGTGCTTAAAGTTTTAAATACCGTTATCCTCTTTCCATTTCATTCATCCTTTGATCTCTCCCTTTCTCTCTCTCTCTCCTCCCACTTAACTCCAACATATAACTTTACCAATCTGGTTACTTGGTTACGGACTGGACAACATAGTTTGCAAGCAATGTCTAATATATCAAAATTATTTTTAATAATTTATTTTTCCTGCATCAGATCCCAGACAGGTCATGAAATAAAGGAACATTACTAAGAGTCTACAGCCATGGTAGTGAGTCTGCGAGGCTGTACTGGCAGAATGGGCCTTTGAGCTAAATGCTAATGTCAGCATGCTAACATGCTGATCCGTAACAGGTAATGTTTATTATGGTCCCCGTTTAGTTGAGTGTGTTAGCATTCCAACATTTGCTTTTAAAAAAAAAAAAAAAAAAAAAGCATGTTTGTGCGACATTAATTGGTGAAATTGGGATTAGTCCACTTTGTCCTGAATATCTGCGTGTGCGCTCCCATTTTAGTTTTGGTTATTCAACGTTGGAACTTCTTTGGTTTAGTGCCACTGGAAAGGTCCTAAAAGACATCCTATGTTGTATACCATGCTGCTCTTTTATTATTATTATTATTATTATTATTATTATTATTATTTCTATTTTAATGCATGATTATCTCACGCAGTATTTGTGATTGCGGTCATGTGTGTATTTTTTTCTTTCTTTATGTTCTAAAAACCTAATAAAATGTTGATTTAAAAAAATAAATAAATACTGGAAAGGTTCATCCTCTCAAATACCTATACACTACACTATAATACAATAATACTATATTAAAAAAACACAAATGAAAGGGCCCCTGGTTAGCTCACCTGGTAGAGCGGGCGCCCATATACATACGTTTACTCTTCGACGCAGCGGCCGCAGGTTCGACTCCGACCAGCGGCCCTTTGCTGCAGGTCATTCTCTCCCCTTTCAAGTCTAAGCTGTCCTATCCAAATAAAGGCCTACAAAGGCCCAAAAAATAATCTCTAAAAAAAAAAAAAGAAATTTGAATGGTAATATAGAGGAAGACTGACAGCTCTAATATAAAAGTGTATATACACACACACACACTTTTTTTATACACACATGCATGTGCATACACATACGTACAGTGGGGCAAAAAAGTATTTAGTCAGCCACCAATTGTGCAAGTTCTCCCACTTAAAAAGATGAGAGAGGCCTGTAATATTAATCATAGGTACACTTCAACTATGAGAGACAAAATGAGAAAAAAAAAAAATCCAGAAAATCACATTGTAGGATTTTTAATGAATTAATTGGTAAATTCCTCGGTAAAATAAGCATTTGGTCACCTACAAACAAGCAAGATTTCTGGCTCTCACAGACCTGTAACTTCTTCTGTAAGAGGCTCCTCTGTCCTCCACTTGTTATCCGGATTAATGGCACCGGTTTGAACTTATCAGTATAAAAGACACCTGTCCACCACCTCAAACAGTCACACTCCAAACTCCACTATGGCCAAGACCAAAGAGCTGTCAAAGGACACCAGAAACAAAATTGCAGACCTGCACCAGGCTGGGAAGACTGAATCTGCAATAGGTAAGCAGCTTGGTGTGAAGAAATCAACTGTGGGAGCAATTATTAGAAAATGGAAGACATAGAAGACCACTGATAATCTCCCTTAATCTGGGGCTCCACGCAAGATCTCACCCCGTGGGGTCAAAATGATCGCAAGAACGGTGAGCAAAAATCCCAGAACCACACGGGGGGGGACCTAGTGAATGACCTGCAGAGAGCTGGGACCAAAGTAACAAAGGCTACCATCAGTAACACACCACGCCGCCAGGGACTTAAATCCTGCAGTGCCAGACGTGTCCCCCTGCTTAAGCCAGTACATGTCCAGGCCCGTCGGAAGTTTGCTAGAGAGCATTTGGATGATCCAGAAGAGGATTGGGAGAATGTGATATGGTCAGATGAAACCAAAATAGAACTTTTTGGTAAAAACTCAACTCGTTGTGTTTGGAGGAGAAAGAATTCTGAGTTGCATCCAAAGAACACCATACCTACTGTGAAGCATGGGGGTGGAAACATCATGCTTTGGGGCTGTTTTTCTGCAAAGGGACCAGGACGACTGATCCGTGTAAAGGAAAGAATGAATGGGGCCATGTATCGTGAGATTTTGAGTGAAAACCTCCTTCCATCAGCAAGGGCATTGAAGATGAAACGTGGCTGGGTCTTTCAGCATGACAATGATCCCAAACACACCACCCGGTCAACGAAGGAGTGGCTTCGTAAGAAGCATTTCAAGGTCCTGGAGTGGCCTAGCCAGTCTCCAGATCTCAACCCCATAGAAAATCTTTGGAGGGAGTTGAAAGTCCGGTTTCTTACCCGCGACAGACCCCCCAAAACATCACTGCTCTAGAGGAGATCTGCATGGAGGAATGGGCCAAAATACCAGCAACAGTGTGTGAAAACCTTGTGAAGACTTACGGAAAACGTTTGACCTCTGTCATTGCCAACAAAGGGTATATAACAAAGTATTGAGATGAACTTTTGTCATTGACCAAATACTTATTTTCCACCATAATTTGCAAATAAATTCATTAAAAGTGAAATGTGATTTTCTGGATTTTTTTTCTCATTTTGTCTCTCATAGTTGAAGTGTACCTATGATGAAAATTACAATGGGGAAATGCAGAACAAATGGTGCTGGAATATTATGTTATTAATGTAACAGGTTGCTTATATATCCGAAGTAGGTTACATGTTTAAATTACGTTTTTAACACTATTAAATATAATAATTAACTGAACGGTGGCTGCTTGGTGTTACAGGGTTATTGAACAGATCTTGATCCTGACACTAGTGACGGCCTGCGGGGAGAAACCGTTCCTGTGTCTGAGTGTTCTGTGGCATCTACCTTCAGGGGAGAAGCTGAAACAGGTTGTGTCCAGGGTGGGATGGGTCTGAAGAAGTGTAGGTCCTGCCTGTTTCCTGACTCTGGAGGGGTATAAGTCCTGAATGGAGGGCAGATAGGCGGATTATCAGTTTATGGTTAGGTAACTTCTGGCTTTGTTTGCGTATGTAAAACAATACTGGAAAGCCAGCAAGACACTTCCCGTGAAATGTATGCATTTTACATATAACAATTATTAAAGACTGGGGTATACAGCTTCATTTATTTTGGTTAAATTTGACGTCAAGTGGTTCAATCTTGCTTTGTTGTTGAAGTTCTTTTTAAAACGTAGATGAGGCAGACTGCCGCAGTCCTTTCTTTCCATGTAACTTAGAGCCACACATCTGACCTCTGTTTTAATCCAAGTGCGTGTTTGACGTATATGTCCCACTGATGATAACTCAAGTATTCAGATAAGTGGAGATTAATCCTTTCTGCAGTTAAACTGGGATAATGAACTGATGGAGCCCCGACTCGTTCCAAATAAAACGACTTAACAGCTCTCCTACCGTCTCAACCCACTTCACAAACACTCCTCCTGTTCATCCTTCAGCTGACCGTGACGAGTCAGGATGGGGGATTTTATTTTTGATTTTTTGGAGGTTTCAGCTGTATTAGCTACATGAGTTTGATACCCGACAGTGGCTTTTGCCATTGTTTCACGTCTTGCTCTATCCTGCTCTCTTAAACCGATCCTTGAGAAGCGGGGGTGCAGCTTGTTTGAATTAGTTGAATTTTTCCTCGACTCGTCCTTGCCAGTCTCTGAACCTTAGTCACACTTCTTAACAACTTAAGACTCCATATTGTAAAGAGTCTTGATTAAAAAGCAGATTTAGGTGCTATATAAACACTGGCTCATAACCCATATTCAGAAACCTTGCCTTTAAACGAGCCGTCAGGACTTCTGTGCAGTTGTGATGTCACAATTATATAATCAGTCAACATTTATATAGCACTTTACAGCAACCAGCAGGCATCCAAAGTGCTTTACATCAAGAACCAAGAATAAAACATACAATAAAAACAAAGAGAAAACACACACACACACACACATCTCCATCTATCTATTTATATCAAGATCTAACCATATACAAAGTAGATCAAAGTAGGTTCACGTGGCACAACAGTAAAATATTTGCACATTGATGCATCAATATTAATGATCTAATCAAGTACGGTGCCTGACCAAAGTCTTGTCGCTTATCTAAGTTGTAGGAACAACAAATAATAACTTGACTTATAGTTGATCAATTGGAATCAGAAATGGCTTACATGAAAGGCAAATGCTTCTGGATTATTTTATTATACCAAAATAAAGTCTTGTATCATTCATTGAGTTTTATCATTGAATTAGGACAGGAAGGTCAGATTTGGCTTGGACAAAAGTCTTGTCGTGTCTTTAAAAGATTCAACCAATCACAGATTAGAGCTTCACCTGTGACAAAGACTGTAATCAACACATTCCCAGGTGTGTATAAAAAGAAGTCCAGCACACCAGACCTTCATGTGAAGTGCAACCTGACTTTTCACACTATGCCAAAGATTCAACCACAGACCAAAGTGCTGATCATCAACAGCCTGAAGACAAAGTCTGCTGCTGAGGTGGCAGACATCTTCAATGTCTCCAAACGTCAAGTGGAGAGGATAAGAAAAAGATTTGAAGAAACTGGTGAAGTTCATGACAAGGCCAGGTCAGGCAGACCCCGTAAGACAACTGTTCGAGAGGACAGTCTGTTGCTTGCTTCGACAGTCCAGGGCCAGCCCTTTCTCTGGGCTGGCCACCAGAAATCCCTGTATCTATAAGAACAGTTCGTGGAATTCTCTCATGCAGTGGTCTCCATGGCCGAATTAGTGCTCACAAACTAGCATTAAACAAAAAAAATAAAATTGTTGCATTTGCAAAGGCCCACAGCTTGGTGAAAGGACGGACAGTGGAAAAGTGGCAGGTTGATTTTTTCTGATGAATCATCCATTGAACTGCATCCCACTTGCCGCAAATACTGCAGAAGACCTGTTGGAACCCGCATGGACTCAAGATTCACCCAGAAAACAGTCAAGTTTGGTGGAGGAAAAAAAAAAAAAAAAAAAAGAAATCATGGTTTACATCCAGTATGGGGGCCTGCGAGAGATCTGCAGAGTGGATGGCAACATCAACAGCCCGAAGTATCAACAAATTCTTGCTGCCCATTACATTCCAAACCACAAGAGAGGGCAAATTCTTCAGCAGGATGGCGTTCCTCGTCATTCTTCAGCCTCCACATCAAAGATCCTGAAAGCGAAGTAGGTCAAGGTGCTCCAGGATTGGCCAGCCCAGTCACCAGACATGAATATTATTGAGCATGTCTGGGGTAAGATGGAGGAGGAGGCTTGGAAGATGAAACCAAAGACTCTTGATGAACTCTGGGAGTCCTGCAAGACTGCTTTCTTTGCTATTCCAGATGACTTCATCAATAAGTTATTTGAGTCATTGCCGAGACATATGGATGTAATCCTCCAAGCTTGTTTTCTTTTTCCCCAAGGCACCATGACTTTACATATGCTCTGATGTTATTGTAGCAAGTTTGTGTATTCAAAATAAAGTATAATTTCTACTGTACATTACTGTATTTTTTGTACGAGACAAGACTTTTGTCCAAGCCAAATCTGACCTGTCCCAATTCAATTATAAAAACTCAATGAATGATACAAGACTTTATTTTGGTATAATAAGCATAATCCAGAAGACTGCCTTTCAAATAAGCCATTTCTGATTCCAATTGATCAACTACAAGTCATTTTTTGTTCCTACAACTTAGATAAGAGACAAGACTTGTCAGGCACTGTAATATCTCAGCCACAAGAGCCCTTTTATGTACATTTTGCAGATAATACTTCTGTACTTTTACTTTAGGATTTTAAATGCAGGGCTTTTAATTTTAGATTGCTGTATTGGTTCCCTTTTTATGAAGTAAAGAACCTGTGTTCTTCACCTATGAGAGCATTGTCATGTTGAAGTTGGAATTACCATAGTCTAAATATCACTGGATTCTGTGGAACCAAGGGGCCTAGACCATGAAAACAGTCCCAGACCAAAGCTACATGTTCTAGTATGTAGACACCCCTGTTCATAGGGGATCCTCGCATGCATTCGAGAAAAGACAGGACGCCGTGTTTTGAACAACGTTGTGGACTAGGTTTTATTTCTCAAGTGGTCCAATCAGTTTCTTCACAGATACAGAGTTTTAGTTGTAATAGTATCCCCCTCACTGTACAAGGCTAGAAAAAGTTCACAGCAACAGCACACAAACCTACAAAATAGTTTTACCAAATTGAGTTGCGTTTTTCTTCCCGTTTTCAGCTTCTCTTTCTTGTTAAATACTTCTGATCTTTAACCCTGGTACGATGCCCAACCATAGCAAAAATGTATTTCAAGTCAAATGTATACAATCTTATTTACACGGAGGAACATTTGATCAAAGTGCATTGAAGAGAGTCCTGATTGACGGTCATGTCTGAGGGATGATGAGTAAATATTTACAATGTATACAAATGCTGTCACCATAATTATGCTTACCCAGCTTATTATAACAATAATAACAATAATAATAATAATAATAACAATAACAACAATAATAACAACAATGCACTGGCTGAAAAAACAGCTTGTAAGAATGCACTCCAGGAGGTACCATTGCAAAGAAAACAAATTAAATAAAATTAGCAAATAAAAGAAATTTCATCTTAGATATTGCTGCCCAAAACATGATCGAACATAAATATTAACACATCTGAGCCTGTTGGATCAGAGGAGGCAAGACAATAAAGTTTGGTTTATATTTTGCCCATGAACGCCTCACTTCCTGATGACCCTTGACCCCTCTGTACTCTGAATAATAATCTAAAAGTAGTCTCACGCTGTCTTTAACACACGTCACGTCGGATGCTGAGAGCTCAGATCCCGTTTTAAATCCTGTCCAGCAGAGTCGATCTGTTTGGATTGAAACGTACGCCGTCCTCTTGTCAGTTTGAGCACACAAAGCCGAGTAAGAGGTGATCAAATTAAGGAAATTCACAGTTTCTTTCATCCCTTGTGAAAAGATGGCGGACTCCTTTAGAAGAGCGAGGCAAAAGAAAAGAAAAGCTGTGGTCCGAAAAATAAGAAGGACCAAAAGGAAAAGAAATCCTGAACACTTTGGACGTACCAAGTGAAAAGAGTTATGGACACATAATTCATTGTAGTATTCACATAATAACATTTCCTCAAGTCATCCTCTCTAAAAAGGTAATGACATAATGCACTTCAGAAGGCATGTGGTCGTACTGTAAGGGCTGCTGCTGCTGCTACGGACAACCGTCGGCATGCGCCAAGCAACGCTCCGGCAATCATGATAAATCGTCATCTGTGCTCACTATCGAAATCTGGAGACAGAGAGAGGGAGGGGGAGGAGAGAAAGAGGTTTTATTTTGAGTTGACTGAAGACTGGAGGCAGGGAGAAACCGCTAGCCTGGCTCTTTCCAACGTCAGCACACCGCTACCAACACCGCCAACATTCATTTAGCAACGCGCTGCATCTCCTGGGTTACACATGCAAACAAAAAGGGAAATGTAAAAAAGCGTTCCGTTTGCTGCAGCTGGGAGTTTAACAGCAGAGGTGAGTGTCCCTCTCGTGGCTCTGGCCGGGTTTAGGTTAATCTCTTTAATCTGTGTACAGAGAGATGGGCTCTGTGGACGGCCCACAGTGCACCAAGGATTACTAAAGGCCACAAGGTCAGGGTGAGACGAGAGCTCATTGACATTCAGTCTCCATCCCGTGTCAGGATGAAATTAATTTAAACTGCATGGCTGCTCAGAAACTCTACAGCACCAGATTGATTTTTTTTTTTTTTTTTTTTGTGTGTGTGTAGCACTTTGTGCATTCCAGTTCACATATTCTCTACTGAGAATTATTGATGGGAGACGAGTGTTTTGGGATGAGCACATCCAGCCTCTGAGGTTGTTTGTCGACTATTCTTACCCATGATGCTCTATGCTCAGGTGGTTTGGTCGTTTACTCACCGCAGGGTAGGTGTGACCCACGTTGGCGCCGTGCCGGGTGATGTCGATGTTGAGGTCTTCTTCTGTGGTCTTCAGGTAGACGGGGTTGTCAAAGTTCATGCTCTTCTGGTTCCTCAGCTGCCAGTTTCTCCACATCAGGTAGCCGCCAGCCGCCGCCATCGCCAGCAGCACTGAGCGGGGGGGACACACACAAAGGGACACAAACTGTCAGATCATCCAGTATCAGGGCAGATAGGCTGTAGCTCCCACACGTGTATTAAGGTGTACTTGTGTGTTTCTATGCAGCCCATTAATTATTTTGGGGGGGGTAACCATTTAAAAAAAAATTCCATGCCTAAAAATTCATAGTTGCTGCCCTCAAATTACAAATCATTTCCTCAATGAATTCATTCCCTAAGTTTAGTCACCCTGTTTTTGGTTTTACACCCTTGCTTCAGTCATACTTTCTTGAAAAATATTTTGTCACAGCTAAACTGCCATTTTACCATTATAAATAACTAAAGGAACCAGTGGATCCAGTTATATTATTTGAAACTTTGATGTTAGTACAACTACAACGTTTACTGTATGTGATAGTGGTGTTTGGAATATATGACACACACACACACACACCCCACCCCCCCCCCGGTTCCTAAAGATATTTTTCCAGTGAAAGGAAGATTTTAGAAAGAATTCCCACTCAACCCTATTTACAAGGACACAAATTACTGCATGAATGCACCTACAGTATGATTAACTTTAGACCTATTACTTATTTGAGGTAACCGAGCCATGGCTGATGGATCTGTGTGAGCGAGCGAGCGAGCGAGCGAGCTACGTACAGACAGGAAGTATGGCCCAGGCAGCAGCAGATCCTCTGGCTGTGGAGTTCACCTGGATGGATGTGCTCATGGCTTCTGAAAAAAACAAAACCACAGGTCAACACTTTAAACCTCTACTTGTTTGAGAACGCACACACATTTCAACATGTTGAAAAGGGAAGAAGGTTTAGTCACAAGTTTGACTGGCATATTCTGAGATGGGCCTGAGAGGGATGGAGGCCAGGGAGGAGAGTGGGGTTGGGCGGGTCAAGAAGATGGCTGGTTTGGGTGCTGGAGCATTACTACGAAGTGCTGATCTAAAATGCCTCAAGGCAAGGGACGTCTCTATTGAGGGATACTGGCCATAATGATCGCAAACTAAGCGGATTCAAAATAAAATGCCAAATGTTAAAAAAAGAGCAAACCTAATAAAAACAGTTCTGGGTACAAACACTTGTTTCATTCTGGGAAAATGTCAGCTGCTGTAAATCTGATCTAAACTCATTTATACATCGTGCCAGGATATTGAAGTTGTGAATTTGACATTTGCTCCAAACTTAAACGTTGGTACAGCACTCCGTAAAGAACAGTCTTTTTTTCCCCTGGATCGTCGTAATCATCCAGTCTCCGGGTGTTCATGCAGCAGGCTGCAGGGTTTTGGTGTCAGCGACGAGTGAGTGACATGACTGGCAAACAGCTTGGCTGAAATCAGCAGCTGAGACTTCAGGACAAATAAACTGTTAAGTTGTGTTCTTCCCGCCAGCCTGTCTGCTGCCAAAAGGCTTGGCGATGTAATCGACATGCCTCTCAGCCAAGAAAAGGATCGAGAGACAGAGGAGCTGGCCAAACAATGTCAACAATTAACTGTACAAATACACCATACATTCTACTTCCACAATGATTTAGGCATCCACCTGCTTACACAAGTTTTAAAAATGGGTCTCTTCTCTAACCTTTAACTATAGTATCAGGACTTGATTGGACACAGAGACCCCTAGTGGTCTTTGCCAAGTTCACAGACCTTGCATCAGCAAGTCTCACAGTAATACAACTATCACACTCTTAACTAGAGCCATAGTGGAACTCTCGCTGATCCAGAACAGTTTTGGTGATTTGGGACACTTTCTTGTTGCTACCACTAGGTGCTGCTCCTGGGCTGCGCTTGCAGACAAACCTCTGCCAGCACAGAGTTGGGTGCTAAACTGTGGTTTGATATGCACACAACCTTTCCTCACCAGCCCACCCTAAAGTAACTAAAGACCAAAAAGTGAAATGGTCAACACACTGTGGAGATGCATCCACTACAGCGTTCCATGTGTGGAGAGAAGTGAGCAGACAGCTTTTATCAACATTCTGGCATGAACACAAAACAGAGGGTCCAACTAACTGAATAAAAGTCATGAGAACAAATGCTATAATCAGACACAAACAAGATCTCATCAGCAAACTTGGTCTGTGCTCCTTGTGTTGCTGATTAGAGTCCCTGTTGCTGATTAGAGTCCCTGTTTCTATGTGGAGCTCCTTCACCGACTGCATTTTTCAGAGGATTAGGACAGAGTGAGCAAACACTTCATTCTAAATCACATTTCGACCTTCTGAGTCAGAGGTTGATCAACATGCAGCTGAAGTCAAGCCAGAAATCTGACCTAAGACGGACAAAGCCCATACATGGGTTAGGCCCAACTAAATACCATGCACAAAATCAATTAATGAAAATGTGGTATCAGCCTCCCGGTTTAGATTCTGGTCTCACCTCAGGGGCTCAGCAGGTGTGATAAAAGCAAAAAAAAAAAAAAACTGAAATGTACTGAATTCACAACATAGAATACAGAACTATACTGCAATACCAGCACACAGCCGGTGTTCATTTTGTCTTTGGAAACATTAAAACATGAATTGTGATTAAATCCAAAGCGAAAGATATAGAAAGTAAGAAAGGAAACACATTTGTGCAGTGAGAAAGAAAGTAAATCTCAAAACCCCACCCCCCCCAAAAACAAAACAAGGCAAACCATAGCCTCAGCACAGAATCCGTTACTAGAAATCAAATCATCACACCAGTAAAGCAAGATTTCTTACAGCCATATGCAGCACTTTGGAGTTTTGGCTACTACAGTTCCATCATTCTTTGGGTGATGAAATCATGAAGTATAATGTTTAGTGGCACCGTTTGTTGCCTAAATAACAGACCAGAGGACAGCTGGAATGGAATTACTGATTGAAAACCTCAGGCTACTTATTAGAAGTGCACCAAGGCCTATAAACACATCTGAATGTAACTGTCAACTAACACCAAAGCACAGCCAGAAGCCATCATTAAAGATAGGTTGGACAGGAAAAAGACAGGAAAAAGGCATTCGACCCAGAAGGTTAAAAATCTCGATAAAGGCACGGTGGACACAAGTGATTTTACAGTTTAATTTAGGCAGTAGATTTAAGAAAGAAAAAGAAAAGAAAAAAGGACTGATTCAAGAGTAAATGTGCCAAAGAAAAAGCCAAATAAACTAAGGCTGCAGCCAAAAACAATAAAAGACAGATGTCCGATGAAAAGCACCTCCTGAATCCACAGTAAGGGAGGAAAACCGTAAATGTTATTTCATTTTTGAACAAAGCCCAACATGCTTTAGAGAGAGTCAAAGACTGCAGCGGTGCAGCCAACAGCCAATGGTTTTACCTGTGGGGGGCTGTATCAAGGCTTTTCCATCCTCCTTTGAGGGACCTTTGGTAGAATGTTCTGTCACAGAGAGGGCCAAGAGTCATCCTTTTGAAAACAAAAACAGGCTACAGAACTTGTCCCATTTTTAAACTGCACACACGAAAGTAGGCCTTCTTTGAAAATAGACCAGATCTCAGGAGACTAAACTAGTAAATAAATGCTTGATGAAAGCAGGATCCATTTTGTATAGTTGGAAAGAAGCAATAACTAAGCCAAGACAAACAAACCAACAGTCATTGACACCATTGGCAACACACACAAACAGCAGCAGCGTTACAGATTGACATGAAGACAATCCTTCTGGTTCCACAGTTAACAATCAAGCCAGATGTACACAAAAGCTGGAAAAGTAAGAAAACGACATTCCGAACCAACTCAATATGTGTAAAGCCACATCACACAGTAAACTGTATTGATCACAACGCCGCTATCAGTTTCTGTACAACCAGGACAGACGGCTGCAGCAACAATAAAATCCTTTCAGGCGATTCAATGCAGCATTGATTAGCAGAGGCAGCGCAGTGAGGCTGCGTTTACTGTAAAATCCAAGGGCAGTTAGGTCTCCTGTGTAGGAGTTGGAAAGGCTTACTGCTACAGGTAAATACCTACTGACAACCAATACAACAGCAAGCACAGTCTGAACAGACTAAAACAGTTTCCACAGCCTTCACCTACAGGACACTATTGTGCGTCATTGCACTCCTATAACATTGTCGGACGCACACTGGACTTTTAAAAGACAAAAAAGATCAAAATTTATTCAGCAGAAGCAGTAATTTAACTCCTAACTTAACAACAGACATCACTTGAGGCAAGTTATCAGACTTCACCAGGTCCTCTGGAGCCACAAAGTGTTATATTCCCCCCCCCACATACACAGTAGTGCTCCCCTTAACTTCAATTTGAAGTTATTTTTTATACCAACACTGAGAACTGACACCTTCTACTTACCACCTTACACGGTGGTAAGTTGCTAGCACTGTCCCCACACAGCAAGGGGTCTTTCTGTGTGGAGTTTGTATGTTTGTCTTGTGCCTGCATGTTTCCTTCCAGATGCTCAGTGTGAATGGGTCCTCCTTTTTGGGTCAGCCCTGTGATTGACTGGTGACGAAGGGCGTACCACCCAATGTCAGCGGGGATCAGCTCCAGCCAGCCCAGCCCCGGTTGTCAGAAACACAATCTGACAATGACTGTGTGAGACAATGGCCAAGGTTTGAAGCCCTCCTTTCTCATTCTCCTCATAATCTATTTGTCATTTTTCATCCGTATAGCCTTTGAGAACAGACAGTCCAAAAAGTGTGTGCCGCTTATTATACATTTATACAATTCATCATATTAAGAGTACAAAGACAAGTAAAACACAACATTCTCATAGGAAAAAACAGGGCGGCTGCAAGATGCAGCAAGGTTATGATGGCAGGCTTTTCGCCCTGCCTTTGAGAGAGAGAGAGTGAAAAATATCACTGGATACCAGACTGCTGAAAGCTAAAACTAAATAAAGCAAATAAGGATTGGAAGTCATTTGTATTTGATTAGCATTTTTGATTCAGAATTGAGCTTTAAGATATGGACAAACCCTCACTGTGAAAACCTTAATCTAAAACTATAGATAGGTCTGACTAATGATGAATAATAAAAACAAACTGGAGTCCCAACAGCATCCTGTATTTCAGCCTGAGATTGTTCAGCCTGAAGTAAAACACTCTCCAGTTGCCTCTAAAGGCGGTTATATAAATCCCTCACTGGTAGTTTCAGGTTCAACCCTGAAGTGAACGCATTGCTTATTACTTTCTTTTACTAACAAGATTAGAGCCAGTCAAAGCTACAACTGCACAATGCTCTACAGTTCTATTTGTTTCAGCTGCAATGGCTGTAAAATGGGATAAATATGTTAGCTCGAGGTTTAGTAAAGAGCTGCAAGTCTTTTGTCTACAGCCCAACTCTGAGGAAGGTGGAGGAGCATTCAGCAAGTGACAGGCATCCCTCTTTAACCCCTCCCACACTATTCTCACATGTAAACACTAACGCACGCAGATAGAAACAAGTTTGCATTAATCCAAATGCTCAGAAACAACCTGGAACTGCATGCATGCATGCACGTGCGCACACACACAGAAGAGACACACAAGCTGCATGAAATTATGCAGAGGAAAAAAAAAAAATGTCTGGGTGGTACATTCAGTCATCCCAGCGGCTGTAAAGAGCCTGGAGGCCGCCCCAGATTCCCAAACAGGCCGTAAGGAGGAGAGTCAGGCTGCACGGACATTCGCTATATAAAAGGCCATTACATTTCTGTAGACGAGGCAGGCTGTAAAACTTGATACAGAGCTGGCAGACTTTTATTGGCGTACAGAGTTCATCTCATCCTACCACCCTTGCTGTATCTGGGAAATTTAACGATTCAAACAGAACTGGTTGTTGTGGTAAAATAGAAATGGAGATTTGGGAAATTACATTAAACCACTGGTTGCAGAGACTGAACAAACCTGGTCAAACTAAAGCATCAGCTAACTGTGCAGCTCTACTTTATAATTCAGGACAAAGGGACAAAGAGGTGGGCGGGTTTTTTTTTCTCAGTACAACCTTGGCTACTGCAAAATAAGCTCCAGGTTATAAATAGTTGTAATGATACTTTAAATGCAGTAAGTACTCTCAGAATTTTCCCTGTACATCAGGATAGTCCAAATTAATTTACAATAGAGAAACTCTGAAATTACTTATTCCACCAATATACAACATGAGCCTGACAAACCCATTTGAGGCAGATATAAATGGAGCAGGAAAAACAAACAAAAAAAGACAGGCTGCACAAGTGGTCAAGAAACTCTGGAAACAGACCCCCAGTTCTCACTAGAAAATCAAGGAAAGTAAAGAACAGAAGTCTTAAAGAAAACCGAACAGGCTAACTAGGCAGACTTTCATTCAGGAAGGCAGGAGGACGGAGCAGAGCGTTGCTTGGGAGATGTTCCAGTACTTTGTGTACACCAGCGTCTCGGTCTAAAGTTTGAGTCCAATTAGGAGAGTATGTGCACAGAATTCAGCTGTCAGGTTCCTATCCAATGCTGCTTGAGTATAAAAAAAAAAGGCTAATCTGTGTGAGCGCAGAAAGGAGCTGGGCTGCTAAAGACAAAAACAACTGGAGCAGAGTAGATCGGGGGGAGCAGCATTTCCCCCACAACCTTTTCACAGGAAAGAAAAAGAGACTGATGGAGGGCAGAGTTGCAGTTTGGTGCAAAAATAATGGCGAAGACATGTCCGCAAATATTAAAAAAGTTTAAATTTGAGAAATTATTTGCACTTCTCAAACTGAAACGAAAGAGAGTCAAACAGCTTGAGGATAAGGGCAAATAATTTCTTCAGTTTAAACATTTTCAATATTTGCGGACATGTCTTTGCCATAATTTTGCACCACCTCGAGCTAATTTTGACCGCACACAGATGAGAGGAAAAAAGAGAAACTGGAGGAATATACCAGAACGTTAGTTTCTGGTAGGTTAGAGAACAAATTTGACACGTTGAGCTCCCCAAGGGTCCATTCTTGGTGACAAAGATTTACATGACATCCCCCATGGACTACGATCCCATACAATCACTAAGCATGTGGATTAAATGCATTGACTGGATGGGCCAACATTTTATCCAGTTAATCAGGATAAAATTGAAATAATTGGTTTTGCTACCACAGAGGACACCTCTGTCGTCACACTGTACTTTTGGTCTGGGGCTGTTTTTCATGGTTTGGGCTCAGCCACTTATGTTCAGTGGAAGGAAATCTTAATGCTACTGTATGCAACTATAATTTTGGACAAAGGTGTGCGTCTAACTTTGTGACATAAGTTTGGGGAAGGCCCTTTCCCGTTTCAACATGACAGTCACTGTACAAAAAAAAAAAAAAAAACACGGTCCATTTAGAAATGGTTTTCTCCCAGTTTGGTGTGGAAGAAGTTGACTATCCTGCACAGAGCCCTGACCTCAATCATCCAAACACCTTTGGGATGACCTGGAGAGCAGACTGTGAGCCAAGCCAGCTACAGGGAGCAAGTCCCTGCAGCCAGGTTCAATAATCTTGTGGAAAGCCTTGCCAGAATGTGGACCTGTCAGGCAGCAGATGAATAGCCATGGTTTGGGAATCACATGATCAACTATCAAATATATGGTAGGTGTTCAGCTGCATAATCTCAGCTGCTATGGTACCAACTGTCACAACCGACTCATGAGTACAGAGATTGGAGGCTGTTCAGACTAGGACTGAACCCAACAGGCAAAAACAAAGCAGAGGGCAGCGTTGCCCTAAGCCATTAAAAAAATAAATAAATAAAAAAAAGGAGTGGAAGAAGGATCAATCTCGGGAACCCACACAACTCAGCTGTCAGGATGAGACCACAAAGACACTTTCTAAACAAAGAGGAAGGAGACAGCACTGCAGCTGAGATGTGCAGTAGCATGGTGTTGAGGCTTGCCAAAGAGACTGAAAAGAAGAAAAAAAAAAAACTGGATCAAAACACTAACTGACTCAGCTACTGTTCAGCTGTCAGACTACTAACACAAACAGACAGCTGGGTTTGTGGCTGGCATGGATACAGATAGTCAAGACTCGCAGAGGGAACACTAACACCAAGGAAACATGTTTGAGCAGCTGAGAAGCAGAGGAAAAAGGGAGGGAGTGACAAAACTCTTTAAAAGCCAGTTCCACCCAAAGAATTAAGATGAATTAATTTGGTTTCTTAGAATTGATTCCGTTTTGGGGGATCCCCTGTGAAAGCCCAGCTCTCTTTAGCCTTTTCTTTTTAATCAATTCTTTAAGAAGAGGCCCATTTGAGGCAGGCAGCACAGTAAAGGGAAGATGAAGTAGGGAGGAATGCACAGGATGGTCTTGCAGTATGTCTCCAGCAATTGAAATGCACATTAACACGATTGACAGCTACAGGTTTACCATCCGTTTGGTGGTTTAACCAGACCCATTTGTGTAAAAATGTCCAGATTTGCCCCTATATACACGGTCATAATTCTCTATGGATTATAATCATGTTTCAGCTAAAAATAGCCAAACAAGCAAGATGACACAGGATCCGTAGAAGAACATTTCATTCTTATTTGGTGTAAATTCTTGTAAACATTACTATTTTTAATAACGTTAAAAAGGACTCTTTGTAAAGCATTAGTTCTCTGGGAATCTTATTCATATCCAAGAAAAAAAATAAAAAAATAAAATAAAAAAGTATTGTAAATAAAACATGCCTAACTAAATCGATTCGGGAAATCAGTGGTGATAACCAAAATTAATGGGATGAGAAATGATGTATTGAAAATTAGCGCTTGCACGTTGCAAATGTGTGCTCCTGGTTCAGGTGTAAACATGACATGAACACATGCAACTAAATAAATCAGTTTCACCACTGTGGTGCTGTGACTCACCAGGTCTGCAGCGTAAGCCGTCAGCAGCCAGCTCCTGTCCCTCTGGACACACACAGGTGTATTTGGGGGAGTGTTTGTTGATTTGCGGCGCAGGCAGACACATGTAGCTACAGCCTCCGTTTGCACCTTTCTCTGCACACCAGTTAGGACCTGCACACAAGAGTCAGTAGCTCTGAGTACTTTGACAAACACACATGGAAAATGTGCAATCAAGTTGTAGCACAGAAATCATTCATCCCATCTAACTATAAATCAAGGTGTGTGTGTGTGTGTGGCAGTACAGCAGCGGGGGCAGGGAGCTACATCCCCCTAGAAGGCTCATAGATGGCGGTTCACCGGCTCTGCTTTGAACCCCGGTCTCCTGGGTCAAAGTCCTGAGTTGCTGGACCCATCCACCAACCCAACCTGCCTCCTTACGCCGCCTTCACACTGGCACTTGAAATCAGCTCCGTAATACGCAAAGCGCCACCAGTGGACGTCGTACTACACCGTTGAAAGCGTCGGAAGAAGATGGCGGAGAGACTAGAACGACCCGTTCTGTTAGTGTCCGAATGTCCAATTCTCTATGACCTCTCATCTGAGGGCTATAGAGAAATAAACCGAAAGGCTGCTGCGTGGAGAAAAGTTGCCCAGGATGTTGACATGTCAGGTCGGTTAAATGTGATATAGCGGTATAACGTCAATAGTTCGATGTCTGTTGCTAACCAACTTAGCCATAGCATGCAAGTATCCTATGCATCGTTTCTGCACCTTAGAACTTTTCTTATACTGCAAAATCAAAATCGATTACATAACATATCGTTATGAAATAATTTATTTTATTAAAAGTTAAGAATTCAAATTTGTTTCAGTACCATAGCAACGCTAACTTCTGCTCTGATTGTCCGATAGGAACCGTCCGTTGCCGGTGTTACACCGTAAGCTGTGACCCATCAGGAAGTGTGACCGCAGAGGGCGCTGTTGCACATCGTCTGCTCGTGTGTGCTAGACAATGGAGGGCGAAGAAGAGCGCGTACGCAAACGGAGTAAACATTAATACATTACGTCCACGGATGCGAGCTGTATGATTATTCGCGATTTGTTATTGCTTCCTAAGGAGAAAAAGTAAACCGCTGTTTATCTGAAAGTAAATAAAATATATTAAGGTACATTTTCTCTGAAATTTATCTAAACGTATTTCTTTGTGACTTACATTTGTAATAAGCACATTGGCTAAGTTGTCATAATGTGTGACCCCACCGTAACTGCTTAATAAAGGAGTCAAACTTCATAATATTTTCTGGTATTGTTATGTCATGTCTTCACACTAATCTGGACCCATGTTTTCTTATTTGGAGTCATCACAGAGCCAGCATCTCAGAGGTCACCATATATGACAAGTAGCAGCTGTCAGAATGTGTGACCCCACTGTAACTGCTGAATTAATGAGTCAAACTTCAAAATATTGTTTGGGGTTTTTATATCATGTCTTCACATTACTCTGGACACATATTTTCTTATTTGGAGTCATCACAGAGCCAGTATCTCAGAGGTCACCATTTATGACAAGTAGCAGCCGTCAGAATGTGTGACCTTACTGTAACTGCTTAATTAAGGAGTCAAACTTCATAATATTTTCTGGTGTTGTTATATCATGTCTTCACACTAATCTGGACCCATATTTTCTTATTTGGAGTCATCACAGAGCCAGTATCTCAGAGGTTCAGGGCTCGATGTTTTTTCTTCCTTTCGTTTTTTTTTTTACTCCGTAACGGATGGGATTTATAATGTAGCGAAATACAATCCTTCACTCAAAATGTAATCAAGTACATTTTAAAATACCGATTTTAAAAACTACTTAAATATACACAAAAAAAACTACTCAATACAGTAACGTGAGTAAATGTATTTAGTTACTTTCCACCTCTACTTGTCATATATGGTGACCTCTGAGATACTGGCTCTGTGATGACTCCAAATAAGAAAATATGTGTCCAGAGTAATGTGAAGACATGATATAACAACCCCAAACAATATTTTGAAGTTTGACTCATTTATTAAGCAGTTACAGTGGGGTCATACACTACAATACAATCATACAGCTCGCATCCGTGGACGTAATGTATTAATGTTTACTCCGTTTGCGTACGCGCTCTTCTTCGCCCTCCATTGTCTAGCACACACGAGCAGACGATGTGCAACAGCGCCCTCTGCGGTCACACTTCCTGATGGGTCACAGCTTACGGTGTAACACCGGTCGTAAGAGTTACATTTTTTTAACGCGTCATGATGACCAACGGACACGATTCTTTTCACACCGCACTTGTTCGGACCCATTCGCATGGGGTCTGCGAATCTCCATAGGAAATAAATGGCTTCCGGTCATTTCGCAGCCATATCTACTGTGCCAATGTGAAGGCGGCGTCACATGTAGATTTCGGTCTCCCCTTTGAGTATTGTAGATGTGGTTGTATTATTTTTCACATCAACGCAGCAAAGAAAGTGGCTGGTAGATTTTGGAATCCACCAGCCACAATAGCAGGTGAACAAAAAAAATAATTTCTATCCCTGCTACCTGGATGTGTGACGGCTAGACGAAAAAAAAAAAAAAAAAAAAGGGCCATGCCGAATCAATAGATGAGCCTGTACATGTAGTTAAATCGAACACATTACTGTACACTGCTGAGAATACAGCAGTTGTCGGCTGTTACATCAGCTATCTGGCTATGAATAGTGTGCGAGGGGCTGCGTGCGTTTTTGCTTCGATAGAGATTAATGCAGCGCTACAGAGATGGAGAGGGTCGATGTGTTGATAGCCCATCAGCAATAACAAAAAGATGCAGATGCTGTCGGGCGGCGGACTTGCCGGTTAGCGTATGCCTAAAATGCCCAGAGGTGCTAGTGTTAAGTCAGTGCTGAGCAAGCTAATCTCTCACAATGCACGAGAACGTCTTCGCCAACCTCTTTTGCTTTGTTTGTCACATATTTGTTTACACATACATTTTTTTTTAAATCTGGGCAGTCAGACAGACATGCAGGACTTTAAGATGTGTGATCGGGTCTAGACCACCACGCGCTGTTGCTATCCAAAATAAAGAAAAACAAAGTGAAACAAGAAGATTTCAATGGCAGAGGAAAGAGCTCAAAATTGAAATGTGTAAGAAAGAAGCCGGGTTTGAAAGTTCACTTTAACCTTGGAAACAGCAGTCGCAATTAAAAAGGTCCACTTAGTAGCTTGTGTTCAATTGTATCACATAGCCTTTTTGCTCAGTTGGTATGAAATTGTAAATGCTAAAACTCAAAGCTTAAAAGTTGAACTTTCAAGTTTAAATCAGCAAACTCCAACTGATAGCTAGCGGACAACATTGTTTTGTCACAAAGCAAAAAACCATTTGCCCTTTCCTTCCATAAATCAGTGGCTAGTAGACCTGTGTAAATTATGGCTGCATGATTAAAGCTAAAATGATAATCCTCATTAGTACTCCCTGTACCTGAATCATGTGTAATTACAGTCATTTCTGATTAACTCTCTCCATTAACCTTCATTAAGTAACTGCAGCTACTGTTAAAAAAAAAAAGTCTGCAACGTCAGCTATCACTTGAGGTTGCGGTGATGTCACTTAGCCTACGGGACTGATGAATAGGATTTTCTGGCTCAACAACCATTCCACAACAACGTCCATCCTTTCCTCTCGCCTCTCTGCTCGCTTCCCGTCCCAGCAGCTTCTTACCCGACAGCTGGATCAGCTCATGGTACACTATGATGTCCTGGGGGTCATTCAGGTTGCTGGCCAGCGTCACCACGTCCGAGCCCGAGAACTTGTTTGCGCCAAAGATTGCTTGTTTTTCGCCATCCGTCCAGAAGACTCTATCCTGGAGAGAGGACAGAAAAAAATAAAAAATAAAAAATACAGCTTACATTCCAATTAATAGCTAAAAGCTTGAGTAACCACAATGCTGAAGCCGTCTCTATAGAAAAAAATTAACAGACAAGGATAAAGTGCACTAGGGCTGCCCCCTCTAAATTAATTGAGTAATTGGCCATTTTGGTCTTAAGTCAACTAAGATTTATTTCGTCAGATAGTCATTTTCTTATGCTTTTTCATGCTGAACATGAATGGTGCGTCACATCCGGCATTGCCCACATTCAGCACAAGTATTGCCTCGGCAGGCAATGGTCACTCGCCTGCATTCACGCATGTGTGACCATGCTTTAAAATCAAAAGTATTGTTGCCGTGGTAACTTGTAGCAGTTTGAAGTATTCCGATAAAAAATTTTGATAGACAACTGCAACCTAGTCAGAAACAAGAAGTTTCAGTGGTATTTATTATATTATGCAAATACAATATAATCAAATCTTTCTTCAGTAATAAATACTTTCAAAGATATTGATCTTCCACTAACTCGCATAGCCTTTTCCCTGCAAATTATATTTCCTATCTGAACAACAGAGTGAGGAGGAGATTGAGCAGAGTTTCACCAATATTGTCTTTAAAAAAAAAAAAAAAAAAAAAAAAGGTCCTTTCAAAAATATTTGAGTCGGATGTTCGGTCAGATGGTAGATGGGGATGGAAAGACTACATCACAAATTCAGCCAACTGTGTGCCAGGACCATGTGTGTGGTGTTCCTGCACTGCGTACGTTGCAGGGACCACCTGTCGGTCAAATCCACGTCTCCACTTGGATTTTCTGCCGATTGAGATTGCGCTCCGTTTTGGTCTCTTCAGCCTTGGCGGCTTTCACTGCTCATGTTAACACGTTAATCCTGTTCTTCTCAGGTTTATCACCAAAAACACGGAACTTCCTGAGGAGCAGAGGATTTTTCCCATGAAGCAGCGCCAATGCTGCATGAGATGAGAGCACTGAACCTTAAACGCTTCATGGACTCATTAGTTAGATCACACTTCTATCATCTGGAAAGAGTAAGACGCAAAAATGGCTTTAACAGTTACTAATTGTTACAACCATAAACCGTAACAATGGGCCTCATTCACCAACCGTTCTTACGAAGAAATGTGTTCTTAAACCCTTCTTAAGAACTTTTTAACGAAGATTCTGGCATTCACTAATGTTTTCTTAACTTGGATTTGTTCTTAGCTAAGAACAAAATGTACGAACACTGAAAAGCACTCTTACGCACATTTGAGTGATGGCAATTTGCTCCAAATGATTGCTTACTGCATTTTATTTAATTCTACAGTCGTTTACAATGATAGTATTGTATTGTAATGCAATTCTGATAATTTGTTGAAAAAAATATAGTATGCAAAAAAAACACTAACACTGCAATTTACATCAGCAATTAAACTGATTAAATCTTGCGTTATTTGGTGATTGATCGCTATTTATAGGGCCAAAATGCAGTGGTAGAATGTAACAAATTCGTCCTAACTGTACTTAAGTAAATTTTTCACGTATCTGTACTTTACTTATAGACTCAATAGTGCATAGCCTACTTTTGACTTTTACTTTGTTACATTTTGCAGCAATTATCTATACTTTCTACTCCACTACATTTCTACAATGTTCCGTTACATTTTCTGATCAGTTTCCCCCCTGCCAAAACGTCTTCCTGACCATCACACGTTTGTCTCACCAGTGAAGTTTGGTTGCCGTAGATACTGTATATATGGGGCACCGCTGATCCAAGCCGGCTCCGGTGCTCCAGAGCCCGGGCACAGCGCCGCTGACCCTCGGTAATACAGCCCCGGTAAAAGTGAAAATGAAAACGTTTGTTTTTATTATTCCCGTTTTTAAATCAAAGTTGCTATATCTATTTCTCTCCACAGCGTCGTTTACTCCTCCGCCAGGCTGCGTAAGACGCGTTCATATCTTATTTATTTGGCTGGACCTCTTCACATCCCCCCATTTGCGCTGCTTCACACACTTTATTTGCTTACTTGCATGGTTAAAGAAAATAAAATACATCCATGAATAAAACCAACCGCATTCCGATTCTAACAACACATTTCCGTTTTATGCTGGTTAGGATGAGAACTTTTTTTAAAAGCCAGGCCTTGTTTGTGGTAGTGGACACCTTCTACTTTTACTAAAGTAAATATGTCTCTGGTTATTTGTACTTTTATTTAAGTACTGAGATTCAGTACTTCCTCCACCGCGGCTCCAACAATCTCCGAAAACCTGTCTTCCTGGAGGTGCACAGGAAGTGTCATGTCCTTATATGGGAATTTGCGGGGCGTTTTCTTATGCTAATTAGGAACAACTGGCACGCGCTTTCAGTTACGAAGACGTGGGATTCATCAATCCTAAGAACACCGATGCGAACAATTCTGCTGTTTAAGAACACGTCATGAATCCAGCGTAGACTTTTCTTAGGAACTTTCTTAAGAACATATTTAAGAGAAAACTTAGGAAGATATTGGTGAATGAGGCCCATTGTGCACTAGGCAGTGTTCAGACATGAGCTGCATCTTAAGCACAAGCGTCTGCATGTGAATAAATGTCATCCGTCTGAGTGAGAGCGAGTTAGCAGTTGAGTGAGTGGGTGTAGGTGAGAGAGACCGCGAGAGAGCCACATGTCCATGATTCTATAATCCAGATAGATCACATGTAAGAAAGACCTATACATGCATATACTATAAGAAGACTACAGGTTTTAACCAGCAGATATCATTGTTGATACTTGATATTAAAAAACTATAGTTTTCAGATACAAGGAGTGATCCACTAGCCTGGATGCCAGCCGAACTTAGCCCCGCCCACAACATTTGAGGTCGGGAAGTACGGTCTGGACTTGATCCGTTGTGGAGCAACTATGCTCGAACCAGAGCTGTTTGGACCAATCAAATTGTCAGGGCGGGCTTTATACGATGGACAGATTATCAACAGTAACGTAATCAACCACGTCACCAAAGAGTGCTTGGGTTGAATTGGTTTACAACAAAGATGGCTGCTGCTGGAGAATTGAGGTGTGGAGATTCCGCCATTGTGTCAGTTATAGAAGATATCGACAGCGCATTCATTTAAAAAGAGGAACAGAGTACCGCAATCAAGGCATTTGTCGAAAGATGTTTTTGCAGTCCTTCCTACGGGATACGGCAAAGTTTAATTTATCACACGTCACATACTCCGTTGCTCTGATTGGTTGTAGGTCTATCCAATTGAGCGCAGAGGCATTTTCTTTCCAGGTTTGGTTGAAACATGCCCCATAATCACAGCCCAATGGAGCAGTATCAGACTCCTATTCTGACTAGAATCTGAGTAGGACGACATCAGGCTAGCGATCCACCAAGCGTACTTGCTTTCCATGAATTAATCCCCTCACTAGAAAACAGCTGACAAACTAAACATACTTCAACTTTATTAACTAACTTTATGAGTTTTTTTTAAACATTAATACACATTCCCCCAGTCTGCCTATGGTCCCCCAGTGGCTAGAAATGGTGATAGGTGTAAACCGAGCCCTGGGTATCCTGCTCTGCCTTTGAGAAAATGAAAGCTCAGATGGACCAATCAGGAATCTTCTCCTTATGAGGTCATAAGGAGCAAGGTTACCTCCCCTTTCTCTGCTTTGCCCACCCAGAGAATTTGGCCCACCCATGAGAGAGAGACATCATGGCTTTCAAATGAGCAAAGTGGCAGTTGGTCAAGGCCACACCCCCACCCTCCACCTTGCCCCCCCCCCTCTCTCCTCCTCAATAGCTACAGACACAGAAATGGCACATCCTAAGGAAAGCTCATTGTGGGACTGGCTCTAGTGGCTGTAATTCTGCACCATGGCTGAATTTCAGGAAAGAGACTTCAGATACAGTATTAGGAGACCACTAAGGTCTATATAAAAGAGACTTCAGATACAGTATTAGGTGACCACTAAGGTCTATATAAAAGAGACTTCAGATACAGTATTAGGAGACCACTAAGGTCTATATAAAAGAGACTTCAGATACAGTATTAGGGGACCACTAAGGTCTATATAAAAGAGACTTCAGATACAGTATTAGGAGACCACTAAGGTCTATATAAAAGACTTCAGATACAGTATTAGGAGACCACTAAGGTCTATATAAAAGACTTCAGATACAGTATTAGGGGACCACTAAGGTCTATATAAAAGCATCCAAAGAGCACCATGTCATGGGACCTTTAATGTTTTAAATTTTCCATCAACAGAAAGGAGCACATATTGGAGTAAATGCAGACACTCAACGGACAACCCATAGACTGATTATCGTCACATTTGCAAGGCAGCCAGCAAAATACATTTTGACTATGAGCGCACCAACACAAACTAATTAATCCAAAAAGTTTGCCGTGCTTAATTATACTGCAATCTCTGCAGAAAAGATACGAACGGAAAACAACATTTTGGATTAAAAGGGGGAGGGAGGACGGTAAACACGAAAGTGAGGTGAACTCAAAGTGAGCTGTGAATCTGCACAAAAATTTAGCTCAGCCCCGATTCAGGACAGGCCATGGGACTATAGACATAGAATGATGGTCCTCGATCAGGGCTACCGTTAATTAGTTTTGTTTTACATACGTTGGGGGTCCCGATTCCTGTCGTAAAAGAAACAAATACAATAATTATAATGATCAGAAGACAATTACACAACCCCTTGTCTATATTGACGACGATTCATTTGTCCAGTGACGCCGGATGTCCCTCATTTTCGTCCGGATGTCCGTCACTTTCTGCTTTCTTTGTGTTGGAATTCTAACCTCCGGTGGATTTGTGAGGACTATGGTTAACTGCTCCTCCGATCTCTGCAGGGTAAATCCAGACAGCTAGCTAGACTATCTGTCCAATCTGAGTTTTCTGTTGTACGACTTAAAACTTTAGAACGTACACATGTTCTGTCCAGCGCTTAGCCCAGCCCAAGACGATTGGGATTGGTTTAAAGAAATGCCAATAAAACCGAGCTTGTTTTTCTCCGCAGTGCTGCGGAGGAAGGTCTTGCAATGCGAGACTAGACGACCCCTAAACGATTTTATCTCCAGACTGTCAACACCAACTGACCCAGACTGCGGTTTCCGTCCAACTTGTTTCAATGAGTCAAGACTTAGTGACAATCATAACCTGTGAGCCACCTTTAGTTGGTCAGAAAAAAAAATAAAAAATGAAGAGTTGTGTGTGAAAATGAGAATATAACAGCAGCAGTACCTCAAAAACTGTGAGAGCGAAGGGATGAGCCAGGTAGTCCGGAGACTGGAGTATTTTCTTCCGGTTGTCTCCGTTCAGGTCAACACTACAGAGCATGTGCAGCTTAGAGTCAACCCAGTACAACCGGCCTTTGATCAGATCTGGGGGATGAGAAGAGGTGAGAAATGGAGATGGAAGAAATAACAGAAGAATGGATAATAAATGGGAACAAAGGAAAGGAGTGATACAAGGGAGAAGAATAAAAGTGTTGACAGAAGAAATGAGAACAGGGAGTTAAGGAATAGGGGGATGAAAGAATGCAGAAGAGTACAGAAAGAAGATGAAGCATGGCAGGATGAGACAAGGAGAGAAAAGAAATTGAAATCAATACAACATTTCATTAAGGACAAATCAATGGCTTTTCTACGGTGTGGGGGATGCAAGCACAGGAAGAGAAAAGAGACCGAACAAAGGAGAGAATTTCATTATAAAATATGATCTGGTCAGGTGTTGAATAAAAAGAAAAAACTTTTATTTCAGGAACAGGCACAACATTTAATTGGCAGATTAAATGTAAACACCGCAACAAAATGTGTTTGTGTATAAGCTGAAAGACAAGAAGAAGGAAAAACTAACAGAGTGTGTGCGTGTGTGCGAGATCCTACCCAGGGAGATTCCATTAGGCCACTGGATATCCGTCGCCACTAGAACCTGTCTGTCCACTCCGTTCATACCAGATTTCTCAATCTTGGCTGGCTCGCCCCAGTCAGACCAGTACAGGAACCTACAGGACACACACACACACACACACACACATTGTCAGATGGAAATTAAAGGTTTTCACCTGAAATCAAAACGAGCTTTCCACCCACCCAGACAGCGGATCTACAGCGATGGATGCCGGTTCTTTGAGGCCTCTGTTGAACAGAACTTTCTGCTTGGTTCCGTTGAAGTTGGCTACAGAAATGGTTTTGGTGCCGAGATCAGACCAGTACAAGTGCTTATAGATCCAGTCCACGGCGATTCCCACAGGAGTCTGGATGTTGTCTATCACTTTGCTGTGGATGCCGACTTCCCCTCGTTTGTCCAGCACAGTGCTGAGGAGAAAAAAAGATTAAAAAAAGCGCAGACCATGTCACTAAAATTTTAGATTCATATCATCTATCAAGACCGACAAACATGAATCAGTTGAATCTTCACATGGCCACATTAGTTTAACTAACATTTTTTCAGAAAACAATGCAGGGCAAAGTCTTAACCAATCTTGCCTCAAAAAGTCTGATATGAAAAAAGTTGGATATGTCTAACTTTGCTATCACAACAGCAAACTCCTGTAAATCTCAGGCAAATATGGATGCCTTACTTCAGGCAAAGTTAGTGGTTCAGATAAATATACCCAGACTTTAGCTTAATGCTAACATTAAGGTTTAAACTCACTAACGTTTAAAACATTAGCATGCTAACATTTGCTAATCAGCACTAAACAGAGTCCAGCTGAGGACGATGGTAATTTCAGTTTTGCTGGTATTTGGCAATTTAAAATGACCCGATGATGGCACTAGATGAAAAGTCAGGGGGATTACCAAAGTGATTACAAATCCTCCTGAGGGGGCCACAGCTGCGTGTACCAAATTTCATGACAAGCTCTAAAATATGTTGAGACCTGCTGGTGGCATTACAGGAAATGTCAGGGGATCACCAAGGCCAGTAGGAATCTCTCTGCAGACAACGGATTTAAAAATAGCATCTTAATCCATCCAGTAGTTATTTCAGGCTGGACCAAATCGGTGGACCACCTGACCAACATTGCCATCCCGAGAGCCATGCCGCTAGCATGGCTAAAAATAAAATCAGGATTCATGCTGTGGGAAGCACGGGCATGTACTCAACATCATAGTGACCCGTCCAGAGAGTTTTTACTCTGAACTTAGCGATGCACTTTTCAACTAACAAAATTGACATCTGTGGAACCACACCACTAGTATGGCTACAAGACAGCTACATGGTTTTGTTTCAAGTTAAAAAAAGGGACGCCAAGGTTAGATGCACTTTGAAAGAATGATCACTGAGTTGTTTTGAAGTTGCTCAGGAGCTAACCGGTCTTTATACTGACAATTATGTGTCACTGCTTTCATGCAGCCACCATGTTTCTATCATGTTAGAAAACGTGAAAATCTACTTGAATGACAAAGTGGAATCGTCTGATTGAAATGTCAAATCAGAGGAGACTCCGTGTTAGTGGTGTTCCTTCACATGCTCCCGTGTGGTGTGTGTAATCTACCTATAAATGGCCCTCTGGCCCACGTCAGCCCAGAAGATCAGCTGCTGGTTAAAGTCGGCATCCAGAGCCACTGTGTTCCTCTGCTGCTCCACAATCTGAGTGTACTCCTTCCTCTCCAGACCCAGGCGACGGATGTCACGGCGGTTGGTGAAGATCAGGGAGGGCTCCTTACCTGAGGACAGGGAAGGCTTGGTTTATAGCTCACATCTTCACACTGTACATCAGGTTGCTCGGTTCCACCTGCTGATGCTGGACCATTTCAAAACTTAAAAAAAAAAGGTTTTATCAAATGGTCAACACTTTGTTAAAGAGAGTGGGCTCTTCTTTTTGAGTCTTTATGTCACTCAGAATCTGAACAGAGCAACCCAATGTCTGAATATTAATATAGTGTGATAGAAGAGGAATTATGTTGTAAATAAGTTTATAGGATTGGATCAAGGACAAATCAATAGGAAAAAAACAACTTTCAGGCTCAAGGATACAATGATGGTCTTTGTCAACTGGCAACACAATAAAGTCCTTTTACTGCAGAAACAATCAGACTGCATGTGATCACCAGACTAGAGAATGGCATCCCCACCTCGAGCCTCTGATATTTGAATGGTTATCATTTATTGATAACTTTAATGGATAGTTTAAGTTTTTTTTTTTTTTTTTTTTTATAAAACAAATTAAGATTCTTCTGGCATCTTTTGTTTTAACTTACCCAGCTCTAGCTGTACAAGTGTGACTTTCTGTTCACTTTACTTATGTACTTGCCCATGTTTACAAAGCTGCTTTTTATGATTGTATCCATTAATTCTCAGGTAAAAAACTGATTTCAGTGTCCATACGGACAGTGGTTCAACCTGCCAGGTAGGTTAAAAATAGCACTGAAATCAGAATTTTGGCAGATTCAGAAAAACTGGATTTTCATTTCAAGGAGCCTGTTTAAGTATTGAGCTGAAAGACGACCCACCACTATTTAAACTTTACTTCATCTCTGACCAGAGCTGTAATTTAATCTTAAAGGGGTGATAGAATGATTATATAGGGCACGTGTCAAACTCAAGCCCCGCCGGCCAAATCCGGCCCATCGCACAGTCTGATCCGGCCCGCATATCAATTTAGGTTCACAATATATTTTGGCCCACCTAGTCGTGCGCCAAACCAAAAACATGGGAAACTGTTTTTCAACTTGCAATTACACAACACTCAAAGCAGAATTTGGCAAATTTGCAGACTTTGAGACACAGAAATTCCCCCAGAACCAGAGAGTTTACATATTGAGGCTGTGAAAGAGCTTGTTGTGGGTCAGCTGTGTGGTAGCCTACTTAGAAAATGTAATCATTGTTTGGCTCGATTTGCCAAATTCCAGGACGACTTTGGAACTTTTTTGCTCACTTTTTCAGGGCTTTATGTGGACCAAACTGTAAGTGAGAAGACTATGATACATGCAATGATTGAGTCAAAGATATTTTACTTTTTCTATGAAATAAAAGCATGTCAATAAACTCTACATGTCTGGCCCTTTGTGAGATTCTCTTTTTCCAGTGTGGCCCTAAGTGAAGTTGAGTTTGACACCCCTGATATAGGGTATTTCACAGTGTTCCTTAAGGTCTCCTAATAGGGTATGTAACATTGGTTTGGCCCTTATGCATCCCTGTGTAATGGCTCTATTTGGAACGACCGCTTTTCTTCCAAATATGGTATGCTCATGAATATTTAGATGAGCTGCGCGCTGATTGGTCACACACACACACACACACACACACACACACACACACACACACACACACACACACACACACACACACACACACACACACACACACACACACACACACACACACACACACACACACACACACACACACACACTGAAGGGGAGAGGCCGACAGGGAAGGCAGCAAACCCGGCCAACTGCCGCCACCTGTCCCAGCAGATTGTGGCGCTCGTAAAGTCCGACATTGTCTTACCAAATTTGCAATTAGCCATCAACTTTCGTGAAACGGCCCATATTTGAGCTTTACATAGTTGATTTCTCGCATAAAAAAGTCTCAGAAGTGAATTTTGTAATGGAATAGCAGAGATCTGCACAACCTAGATTTAGAAGACTAACTGACCTCAGATCAGTTAGTGGACTACGTAAATTTTGGGGTGTTACAAAGATAGAAGGTAGTGCCAAATGAGGAGGAATTGAGAAGCTGACATCAACTTTTAGCAGAGGAAAGAGGTGTCAATGGGATTTTGAAGTTCTAGGAATGTCCTATTTACCCACCAAACTATCACAAGGTAAAATCGGTTTAACACAAACACAAACACCCCTTTAACACAAAAATAGACTTTGGGAGCTTGTGAGTCATGTAAATTAGCACAACAATTCTATGACAACCCATCATTTTCCAAGGCATTTTGGTTAATTGGGTCTTTTTCTACTACGTGTTCATGACTAGAAAGCTGCATTATACTGTACACTCAAATGCCCATTTAGAGAATTCACCCATCTATGCGGATTAATACAACAGCCAAGGTCAAAATGTTCAACCACTTTATATTTTATCTGCCCACATAAATGGGTGGACAAAATATTGGCGGCACCTCTCATTACAACACGCTACAATGCAACAGCCTTTTATCTCTAAATTCAGTCAAGCCAAACAGCCTGACAGTAGCCTGATGTGGTGTGGCTCACTGAGTTTTCTTGAGCAGAAATTAAGTATAAAAGCCTGAGACCTAAAGAAAAAAAAAGTAAACATTTGGTGCCGTTCAATACTTCCCCACTGTGAATCATAAAAGATGAGAGCTGTTACATTTCAGCGAGTTGCACTGTATTCCGGGCTGTTGACTCACCGACAGCCTTGCAGACGCCGGTGGTCGGATCCATCTGGTAGCCGTTGTGGCATTCACACTTGTACCCACCCTTCAGGTTGATGCAGATCTGACTGCAGATGCCGGGGTTCACACACTCATTGATGTCTGCACACAGAGAGACAGACGAAGAGAAGAGGGAGGGATGAGGAAGAGAACACAGGGGGAATACAGCTGGTATGGGACATGTTTAATTAACCAAGCCCGCTCAATGCTTCAATTTGGGTAATCAGATGTTTGCACACTGCTCTGCTACAAACACAAAATACACATTTTTATTTTTTTAAACAATTACTTTTCCCCGGATTGCTATTGCATGAGATTGTAAACCGATGTGAGTTTGGGATACACAAAGTGAAAATTATACCCAACTATAATTGCTGGGTGAGGTTTTGCCAGAATCCTCTTTAGCCAGATGCTCTCATCACAATCAAATGTAAATACACTGATTTTCAGGAGTTTGGTAGTTTTTACCTGGGAGTAGATTAAGCGCCTGTGCAACCAGTGGGGTGCATTCCAGATGGGATTATACACATTTCTCAATGTCCAAAGTGGTGCTTGAGGCCAAGATTGGCTCAATAATGAAACCGTGTCGGCTCAGTACCTCCCTAACATAACCAAGACGATTGCTACTTTTAGAAAAAAAATAAACACATCCAATCCCATTACACACTGAACCCTTTAGAGGCCAGAAGTACACAATAACAACACAGACCAGCCATAAGTCAAACATCTCCGAGTCACAACACCAGCCTACAGTATGTCTGACCTAGCCCGTTGGATTAGAGCTTTCTAAGAAAGACAAACGCAGTAACCCATCTTCAATCTCTCTCCAGTCTTGAGGTTTTATTTTCAAACCATCCAGGACAATAACCTGACAAGGACATTGCGATTTGAGATTCATGTTGAGCCCCATGATGAAACAATTGAGGCGTATGGCTGCCAAGAAACAAAAGTATGTCAGTGAACAACAATAAGTGGTGGGTTTATTTTGTCTCCTGAAAACAAGCCAGAGTCCTAAATATATGGTAATGTTGAAAATGCTGCCAATGTTTAGCTTACACTAAACTGACTAGACTGGGTTCACTGAATCACAGGTCTATGATCAAATAGACTTACAACCTGTAGGAAACTAAATGTAACTGGAAAAGACAAAGCTAATCAGTGTGTATTTACGATTGATGCCAGCTTAAACCTCAATGCTATTTAAAAAAAAAAAAAAAAAAGGGAGTGTTCTGACAATACAATAAAAAAAAATATTTACCAATGCAAATACTTCATCAAATGGCTCGAATGTAAAGGTCACCTACCTCCGCAGGTCTTGTGGTCTATGAGCTGAAGTCCCGGCGTGCAGTCACACTCGAAGCCGATCACCATGTCTTTGCAGATGTGAGAGCAGCCGCCGTTGTTCATGAGACACTCGTTTAGATCTGAAGCACATGAAGGAAACAGGGCTTTGTTGAAGCTATAAGAGCACAGTTCAATCATGCAAGCAAGGCACACAAACTGTAGATTCCAGTCTAAATAGTAATCCTGTCACACTCGCATCAGTTAACTGCTATAAAAAAAAGGCAACAGATTGTTGGTATCATCCAGGAATCGACCGTTTAGACAGGAAGCAACAAGAGAAAAACAAAGCTCACAGTCTGGACTGGCACTACTCAGGATGTTGTGGTTGAATATGCTTACTTTAACCATGAAATATAATTTTTTTTTAAATTTACATTTTGTAATGCTAGTTTGTGTGCCTGGTTAGGTCTGTAAGGTCAAAACAAAAACTAATTTTGACAACGTAGCAGTGAGTTCTTCGATTTCTTTACAAACTTCTACCATTTCTCTTGATGGCCATGTTCTTTGATAAAACCTGGGAAAAACACACGTTCCCTTCCCTCATTCAACAAAGCAGACAGTGCACCAATACTTCAAACAAGATGATCCAGCTCATTAACAACGGTACAACATTACACTTGAAAAAAGTTCTTTTATCTATTAAATTGACCATTAACATGATATGCCAATCTTTTTCTATGATTGAAGTGTAGTACAATTCAGACTCCGACTTTAGTATTCAGATTGTGGCGAGCATATTCACTTTTGCCGAGTTCTTTGATCCATGAAAGAGAATTATTTAGGAGGCACTATTCATTCGCTCACGCTGAAATGCAGGACTCATTAAAGCTGCACAAGGCAGGATTTCATACAAAAACCCACATATTATCAGCATAAATCAATGTGCAACAGAGAGGAACATCATGTAGTTTTACCGTGTTTGCCCAAATTAAAAGATTTTAGGTATGGACACTTTCCTGCCCACAGGAAAAGACATCTGAACTTACTGAAAAGCAATTTGTGACTGAGAGACCTGTCCAGTGAAATCTAAATGTTGGACCTTCTTTTATCGCTTTGGTTTGTGTAAAGCATGTAGAGAATCAGCATTCTGGGAACTCAAGTCCAAATATTTCTAGTTTCAAACACTTTCATGTCGCTGACATTGAAAGCTGCCAGCTGGGGAAGCTCTACAAGCCTTGATAAAAGTGACATTTGCAGATTACAGGAGACAAACACTGTGGGTTGATCACAGCTCGAACTACAAGATCATTCATATTTACGAAGATTCTAGTGCAAACGTAACATACAAAAATCAAACACGTTGATCAATCTACATTTGTTCTGCCACTCGGTTGGGAAGGCTGGGGAAATATTTTAATAATAATCTGTCAAGTGTCATCTAGTGTTTGGCTTTTCCTGTGAAGGCACACCACTCTGCATCTCTTCAGTCTCTTCTCCTTATTAATGTAGGCAGAAGGAAAATATCCTAAATAACTAAAATGTCAAGGGACAGTGTTCCTAAACCTATAACACTACTGTGACTACAAGACTCCAGGAAGCTGCAGACAGTCCCGACTGCAGGGAAGACCAGCTTTGGTTTTGCGTACATGAGTTATGTCTGCTGCTCCGATTCTGAGGCTGCAGCTCATCGTTTAAGTGAAAAGTTCGGTCAGATGAACTATCAGCTCATTTTTTACATAAATTTAACGTTCTATAAAAACATCTTTAACATTTACAAAAAACAGCTGAAAATAACTACATTTCGTCAAACTTGGGGAGACCTAGGCCGTATTCAGAACTGCCTACTACATACTACCAACGAACGCTGTATGCAGACAGACAGTCACTGATTGAGAAAATAAATTCTCCATTATGCATTGGGACCATCCAGGTATTTTGTATACAGTAGATTTTGTCTACATGCTACATTTGGGCCAAAACCACACATATTGCTAGTATAGCAGTAGTAATAAATAGTGTATTTATCACAGAACAGACAAAAATCTGTAGAACCTTGAAAATAAAAAAAAATAAATAAAAATAAAAAAAAATCGACAAATGTAGAGTGTTTCTGGCTTTAGACGAGCGTTAAATTTGATTTTTTGAAGAACTCGATTTTCTTATTCTCTACTTACTGCATTCCTTGATGGGTTCGTCGCTCCAGTCGGGACAGTCTCGGGCCTTGTTGCACACTTTGCTCATCTCGATACACTCCCCACTGCGACACTTGAACTTCTCTGGTCCGTTACACTGGGTCACTGTGGAGAGATTCACACAATTTTACACGTCCCGCTTACAGATTACACATTCTTTATTCCTTACACACAATCAAATTACATTAAAAGCTATCATGATGCTTCATTGCATATAGATTTAACTTCTCTTTTACAGTCCCCTGTATGTGTAACAGCCAAGCTAGTGGCCGCTCGCTGCGACCAGTCATATGCTAAACTAGGCACTTTCCTAATCGATCGTCCTACTCAATACAAAGACGTGTGTAGTATCGATCTTCTCATCACACTCAACTTTCTTGCAAATAGCCACAATTCCAAATTTGTTCAACTATTCCTTTAAGGTTGACATTAAGGAGTCACAACTTTTCAACTCCATATGAACTTCAGGAAGCGAGACTGCAGACCATCTACAGGCTTGAATGTGTGAGAAAATATTGGGTTTTGAGCTTCACCAACATGTTGAAGCTCTTCTCAGTCCTTCAAGATCATCTAATAAAAGTAGCTGACTTTTCAAACCGAATCGTGACAACAATCTCTTTCAGCAGTCTAAAATGAGAACGAGGAACAAACTTGTCACTCGTCAAAGTCAGTTTTATGCTACTGGAGCAAGAACTAATGAAAACAAGACAACCTTGAAAATTCCCTCAGGATAATAATAATAAAAAAAAAAAACAGTTATTTGTAAAGCTGCAAACACAAAGAGCACATACGGTTTTTGCAGTTGACTTCATCTGATCCATCGGCGCAGTCTCTGACGCCGTTACACTGTCTGCTGCCCAGGATACAGTTTCCATCTTCACATTTGAACTGATCCGGAACACACGAGCGTACAGCTACCAAGGACACACACACAAACCTGAGTTACACATGATTTGTGCCAATAACTGGCTCATTCACTTATTGGCAATCTTTAGTATATCCGTGAAAGGATAATAAACCCATTCAAATATAGTTACAAAATTTCAATCTGCCGTGGTACCAAAAATGAATGCTATTAGGACCTTAAAATGCTAAATCTTTTTATGTGTTGATGACAGCTGGTCAATACATACGACAGTTGGCTTCGTCGCTGCCGTCCTTGCAGTCTGGGTCGCCGTCACACCTCCACTTCTTGTGAATACACTCTCCTGAGCGACACTGCATCTCACTGGATGAACACTTGGCAGGCGGCGTCGGGTGACGGCCGCAACGAGACGGTGACTCATCGGACTGGTCCTGCAGTGGAAAGAGACGATAATTTGATCATGCATCGTCTGAAAAACTACAAGTAAGAGTTACCCCCTTTTATATGTATTGGTTTGGATGGGGGTACGGATGCCATTTTCTAATTTTTAAGAAAATATAGTCCTGTTATAGAGTTAGTAAGTTTTGCTCTGTGTTCACTCGCTGCTGTTCAAGTAGACCAGTTCAAGTAAAAAAAAAAAAAAAACTAATAGCATTTTTGAACACCAGAAGTGTGTGATGTTTAGCTCTGGTATGGCCCTCTGAGTGAAGAGAAATGTGTGGGACAGAACATAAACATACAGATACATAGTAAAGCTCATTATTTCCAAAAGGTGTTTACTTTGATTATACAAGAATCCGAGTTCACGAAGCGAGTTTGTTATTTTTATTTTGCCAGGCACAGTGACTTCCTGGAGTCACTGCACTGAGCCTAAAAAATAAAGAATTTAGGCAGGTGCACTTTATTACCTTCGGTCAGAGCCAGGCTTTGCTAAGCTAACTATCTGCTGGCTGTAGCTACACATTCACCATACAGACCTGAGAGTGGTATGCATCTTCTTGGCTCGCTTTTGGCATGAAAGCTAATTAGCATATTTCCAAAAACATCAAACCTTTCCTTTGTAAAACTGGCAATTTTCATATTTTTGGATGTTATGTCTGTTGGCTATAGCAACATTCTACTCACCATTTCCCTTGAAGACATTTGGGAAACAGACTCCAGCAAGAATGACTTTTATTAGGCAAGCTTCCTACAGCTTTACAAAAACTTTAGTTTTACAGATCTCATACACAGAAAGTAGTCCACAGGAGATTCCTGTAGCTGTTGTACCAAACTTCCCAGCAGCTGTAGAGTAATAAAGCCCAACCGGAGTCTATTTTAATTATCATATAGTGGCAGTTGTTGAAACTGCACAGTGTGTATTTTGCCTTTTTATTTTTGAAAATAGGACGTGCGCATATCCTAGCATTTGCGACTATTTCTCTAGCATACACACAAGCTAAGAAACCACAATCCAGCACGCATGCAATAATCCGACAAGTAAGTCAGCCAACATGTTGACCAGGAAGGGGATCTGCTGTGCTACAGTACCTAACTTCTGTGTTTACTTCTGCTCAAATTAAAGCGTTCAGAGAATTTCTGTTTTGTAAAGCTGTAGCAAGCAGGCTCTCCTTGCCCTGCTCAAATACATTCTTGCTTGACTCAGTTTCCCTAATGCCTACAAGGGAGGTGCTAAGCGGAATGTTATTCTGACCAAATCCAGGTCGACTAATATCAATATTGTCTTTACGACTATTCAAGGAGTTTACAATTCAATATTAGTCTCGTCCACAAGAGGGCAAAATTATTTATTGTTTTTGTATTATGAGAAGAGACCTCCAGTCAATTCTGCCTGCTAGCAAAGGACAGAAAAAGTGCTCATATTATGCTTTTTGGCTTTTTCTTTTTTTAGGGTTTCAGCCCTTGGTTGCATATTGTGGCACTGAGTGTTTTCCCCTCAGTTGGGCGTGGTTTTTAGAGCATGATGCAATGCACTCTGACACACCCACGTTGTTTGATCGACAGGTGATCGAGGGGGGGAGCAGAAAGGGCACAGCTTCAGGACTCTGCTCAGAGGTTTATCCTTTTAATTTGAATCAAAACTGAGCAATCAGACAGAATGGGATCAAGAGGAGCAGCAGGATGAGTTTCTCAAACTTTCATCATTTCAGAAGTCAGCGACTCATGCAGGAACAGATTATTGGAGTGTGAGAATGTGTGGGTTTGTGTGTGTCTGAAGCTCCATAAATGTTAACACTGACTCAGGACTGGCTGGGTGTGAGAGAGCAAGAGAGTGAATAACAATGACCTTCCCATTGAACACAGTACTTTATATATTTGTGGATGGAAGAGTTAGTATCGTTTTTTTTCCTTCATTTTGCTGCGAGGCCGTCAGAGTGATAACCACACAGCCAATTAGCAAGGAACAGGCAAATTGCCGACTCAGTGAACTTCTGCCATGTGAGGAAACGTGTTAGGAGTGTCAGAGAGAGAGAGAGAGAGAGAGAGAGAGAGAGAGAGAGAGAGAGAGAGAGAGAGAGAGAGAGAGAGAGAGAGAGATCAATAACCCCAGGGTGTTGTGAAAATTTAACTTGCAGAACCGGTGTGCATAATGTGTGTGCCCAGGGATATCATACTGGACATTTTATCATAGTAAGGAAAAATCAGCTTAGAAATGAAAAATGTTTGCGACAGAGTGGCAAATCTTTAGACCAGAAAGAGATTGTGAAACTTAACACATTGATTAAAGGCGCTGGTCCACCACATGACATACCCGTAGGCCTGTTGTCACTAGTCGCTTTTTTGAACCCGCCCCACTGCGTTTTTTTGTGCAAGCATGATCGTTTGAAAGACACACGCATGCACACAGGTCTCTCAATTTATAGTTGGCAGGCACATAAATTAAACTCTAGAAACTCATTACATGAAAGACAACAAGAGAAGAAGCAGGTCGATGCTGAAGAAGTGTAGTACAAAGTAGAGAGGTGGCGGATCGGGACAGTGAATTTAATTCCGTAATTCCCAACATTTGGGCAATTTTAAAACGTGCGCTAATGAGAATGACGCCAGTCCAATCTGGTCACAGGCCAGGTTTACTGAGGTTTTAATTTGAAGAGGTGCAGTATTTTGAATTGCAGCAATCCATATCTACCATGCATTATGCAGCAGAGGAGTGGACTTATGCTCCTTTCCATGGCTCAGTGACATCCACTCCCACATCTTGCCATGCCACTCCAATCCAATCAGTGGTTACAGTCAACCATCCAATCAGGATTGTCAGACTTTCTCTGTCCAAATATGCTGCCATTAATAACTGCATGATTCAAAAGGGCATTCAAAAAGGGCATGACTAGAATTCATAAGGACAATTATCCAGGCCAGGTAAAAATGACTTGCCAAACTCCTGCTAAGTCACAGTCTTCTGATGGTGCAGGAATAAAAATCTCTCCAAATTATTTGTCCACAACTTGCAATCAGAATCTGTGCGTATGTGGCATTGTATTGCGTTCATCTTACCTGGCAGTCAACGTCGTCATCACACACCCAGCTGGCCGGGATGCACGATGAGTTTCCACACTGGAACTCACTGGGGCCGCAGGAGGACGGCGCACACTCCACCTCATCGGAACCGTCGCCACAGTCGTCCTCGCCATTACACACAAAGTTCCGGGAGATGCAGCGGCCACTGGCGCATGTGAACTCATTTGGAGCACAGGTGATGTTACCTGGAGGCAGTTGGGGGGGGGGGGGCAGGAAGCAAATAGGAGAGCACTGTGAGGATTAACAGCTCAGTCGCTAAAAGCAACTTGATTACGTGTGCCTCAAGCGTTTTTTCACAAGATTCAAGATCTAAAAGTCCAAATCAGGCTAACTATATTTAAAGGGGTGATAGAATGCAAAACCGATTTTACCCTGTCATAGTTGAATAACAAAAGTTCAGTGGGTAAATAGGACATACATAGAAGCTCAAAATCCCATTGACACCCCTTTACTATGAAAATCTCATATTTTGAAACTGCCGCTGAAAACTGGCGAATCTCAACAAAGCTGGAAGTTGACGTCAACCTCCCAAAAACCGGAACCTTTGTCAGCCCATGGGTGTATTAAGAGAACGGTCACGCCCCAACATTTACATAGGCTACACAACTGACCTGAGATCAGGTAGTCTTCTGAATCTAGCTAGGTCACGCAGATCTCTATTCCATTACAAAATTCACTTCTGAAACTTTTTTTTATGCGAGAAATCAACTATGTAAGGCTCAAATATGGGCCGCTTTACGAAAATGGATGGCTAATTGCAAATTTTGTCCGACTGTGTGTCGGAGTTCAGCGCCGGTGCTGCCTGTGTAGCTGCCTCGCCGCCCGGCCTGCCTTCCTTCACAGGCCCTGGCCTGCTGCGAGGTACTTGGAGCTACGTCACGACTGGCAGCCCACAGCACTCCATAACTGCGCAAAGTCACCGTCTCTTGGGCTAATGACAACCAAATGCCCCTGCCCTGACAGAGCTCCAGGGCCTGCAACTCCCCTCTTCCTGCTAGCTAAATGCCCGGTGTATGTGAGTGAGAGCTCGGTCAGCGAGCTTGTTACGCCAGCAATCTCTTACCACAGGTTTCAGTTAATCTTTTAATGTGTGTAATTATAATGTGTTGAGTTACTTATACAAACGATTGGGGAAATAAATGCCGCTTGTCCGCGAGTCTCATTGTAGCTCTATCAATGAGAGCTAGCTAGCCTCTTAGACTTCCTCTGAAATTCACAAATATTCATTAACTTGAAATCGGACACAGTTGTTAGCTTTATAAGATGTTTAGCTAGATGTTGTATACGTGGCGTGACGAAATTCAAACTGTAAATATACTCTAATTACAACCAAAAATGAAGCTAACTATCCGTGATTTGTAGCTACAAATCTACATCCAGCCGCAGGCTCTATCAATGGGACTCGCGGACAAGCGGCATTTATTTCCCCAATCGTTTGTTTAAATAACTCAACATATTATAATTACACAGATTAAAAGATTAACTGAAACCTGTGGTAAGAGATTGCTGGCGTAACAAGCTCGCTGACCGCGCTCTCACTCACATACACCGGGCATTTAGCTAGCAGGAAGAGGGGAGTTGCAGGCCCTGGAGCTCTGTCAGGGCAGGGGCATTTGGTTGTCATTAGCCCAGAGACTGTGACTTTGCGCAGGTATGGAGTGCTGTGGGCTGCCAGTCGTGACGGAGCTGCAAGTACCTCTGAAATATGAGAGTCTCCCATGTGTTTCTATGTAGTTTGCTCAAACCAATCAGCACGTAGCTCATTCGGAATATTAATGAGCATACCATATTTGGATGAAAAGCTCTTGTTCCAAATAGAGCCATATTCACAGGGTAGTTAAGGGCCTAATAAAATAGCATTCGGGCAATTTTCAGCCCAACCAATGTTACATACCCTATTAGGAGACCTTAAGGAACAGTGTAAAATACCCTATATAATCATTCTATCACCCCTTTAACTTATTCATAAGTGAAGCTAAAGTATGTTGACAGTGTGCAACTTGTGTTATAGTGGAATGTGGATAAATCCGAAAGCAATGCAGTGCCTTAGCTTGCTAACACATAGCTAACATTAGCGTACCAGGCTAACCAGTCCACTCTGGTAGACATAGGTTGCTAAAATAATCATTTGACATCCTTAAAAATATGATTTATTAACAAGCACAAGGTCAAGCCATTTTAAAAGATCATTTAAGTCTTGATCGTTTATCAGACTGGATTAGCAATTTCCGGAAATAACTTTAAATCTAGATAATTCATCCTGTATACAGGTTACAATTTACCCATTTCCAGGACTCAATTCATCCACTACAATTACAAAGTGGGTCACTTTCCAGATGGAAGGCAGGTCATCTCGAAACGGAACTTAATACTCATGATTTAGACATTTGGGCTGCATCTACAGCACGTGCCTTTAACTGCTGCCGCTCATTGGAGTTTTTTTTTTTTTTTAGATGTCCCTGTGTCCTATAACACTACCCATACAGTATTATTTAAGGGGACATAAGGTTGGTATCCCTGTGTGGCAAAAAGTATATGACACTGTTATCTAATTAGTAGGAGTGGGATATCACAATGTCACGATACTATTGCGATTTTAAACATATTGCAATATTCTGCGATATATTGCAATTAACTTTTTTGCAACTTTTCCCAATTTCAAATGATGTCCCCAAAAGGAAGTTGTCAACATCTGTTTTATCTAAAAAAAATAAAAAAAAAAAAAAAAAGATACATTTCGGTTTGTTCATCTCACTTCTATTGTATTGCTGCAAAAATCTGATTGTCAAGCAGACAAACTGACCAACACATACACTCACCTTAAAGATTATTAGGAACACCTGTAAGATTTCTCGTTAATGGGATTATCTAATCAACCAATCACACTGCAGATGCTTCAATGCAATTTGGGGGTGTGTGGTCCAGGTCTAGACAATCTCCTGAAATCCAAACTTAATGTCAGAATGAAAGGTGATCTAAGCAACTTTGTACGTGGCATGGTTGTTGGTGCCAGACGGGCTGGTTTGAGTATTTCCCAATCTGCTCAGTTACTGGGATTTTCACACACCATTTCTAGGGTTTACAAAGAATGGTCTGAAAAAGTAAAAAAATCCAGTATGCGGCAGTCCTGGGGGGCGAAAATGCCTTGTTGATGCTTGAGGTCAGAGGAGAATGAGCCGACTGATTCCAGCTGATAGAAGATCAACTTTCACTCAAATAACCACTCGTTACAACCGAGGTATGCCGCAAAGCATTTGTGAAGCCACAACACGCACAACCTTGAGGCGGATGGGCTACACCAGCAGAAGACCCCACCGGGTAACACTCATCTCCACTAAAAATAGGAAAATGAGGCTACAATTTGCACAAGCTCACCAAAATTGGACAGTTGAAGACTAAAAATGTTGCCTGGTCTGATGAGTCTTGATTTCTGTTGAGACATTCAGATAGCAGACTCAGAATTTGGCGTAAACCGAATGAGAACATTGATCAGTCATGCCTTGTTACCACTCGGCAGGCTGGTGGTGGTTAGTAATGGTGTGGGGGATGTTTTCTTGGCACACTTTAGGCCCCTTAGTACCAATTGGGCATCGTTTAAATGCCACAGTCGACCTGAGCATTGTTTCGGACCATGTCCATCCTTTTATGACCACCATGTACCCATCCTCTGATGGCTACTTCCAGCAGGTTAATGCACCATGTCACAAAGCTCCAATCATTTCAAATTGGTTTCTTGAACATGACAATGAGTTCACTGTACTAAAATGGCCCCACAGTCACCAGATCTCAACCCAATAGAACATCTTTCCCACAAATCTCCATCAACTGCAAGATGCTAGCCTATCAATATGGGCTAACCTTTCTAAAGAATGCTTCCAGCACCTTGTTGAATCAATGCCACCAAGAATTAAGGCAGTTCTGAAGGCGAAGGGTCAAACACGGCATTAGTAGGGTGTTCCTAATAATCCTTTAGGTGAGTGTATATCATAAAAGATTGATACTTGGCCTCAGTGTATCGATACAGTATTGCCACAAAGTGATTTTTTCCCCCCACCCCTACTAATTAGTGGGTTCAGCCATACTCTTTACTAATACTAACAGATGGATACAGTCAAGTAGACATCCATGCAATCTTCATTGACAAACATTTGCAGTAGAATGGGTCACATTGAAGCTCAGTAATGGGATGCCGTCATAGGATAAAACATTTCAAATAAGTCAGTCAATACAGCTGGTAGTGTAGAAAATGGCCATGCATTTGCATTGCCTAGCAGTGACAAACAAGCCTGAGATTACAATGCACAATTCCAAGAATAAATAATGCAAAGCACACTTCAGTTGGACGGTCAAGTATTGGAAACATGTTCACCATTTGACAATCTGAGGAATTGGGTTTGGCAGATGCCAGGACAACAACACCTGCCTAAAGAGCCAACTGTAAATAATGGTAGGAGGAAAAATAATGCTCTGGAACTATGGAGCCCAAACTAATGGAAAAACTGCTCCAATTAAGGGAAATCAAATGCAACAGCATGCAATTACATAGACTAAAATGCACTTCTAACTTCGTGGCAGCAGCTTGTGTTGGACCCTTTTCTGTTTCAACATGACAGAACCCCGTGCACAAAGCCAGGTCAATGAATCGTTTTCCCACTTTGGTGTGGGAACTTGACTGGTCTGCACAGAGCCCTGACCTCAACCCCCATACAACACCAGACCTCATCACCAAACATCAGTGTTGGACGCATTTCCTTCCTTGAGGTTTTTTTTTTTTTTTTTTTTTAAATCCAGCCTTGTTTAGATCCATGTTTCACCCGCGTGCACGTGCGTCCTTGTGCACAAGTAAAGAGTCTGACCCTGGGCCCTTTGTTGCGTGTCATCCCCTCTCTCCCCACTTTCTGTCAATGCTTCATCTCAAGGGGTTATCCTCTTAAATAAACAATTTCAATTTCTTGAGATTTGGATTTACGTTGGCCTGGGGCAGCTCACTTTAATAGGTGTGTGTGCTTTACTACACTGCAGTAAAACATCCTGGTACAAAGAGAGATTACATGAAAAAAAAACAAGACCAATAAAAAAATGTATTCTCCTACTAAGTAGCAGATTTCACGGATTCAAATCAGCTCCCAGTACTCACTCACTCACTACTGGGACGGTATAGTGATTAACATCTTCCATCGTCAGCAGTAATGTCAAGTATAGAAATCCAATTTAATTTTCACTTTTATTTTAATCATTACTCAACTTATCTGTCAATTTGTTTGGCAGATAAGTCTACGTAAATCAGACATTTCCTTCATTTAAAAAAAATAAAATTCTACCGGTATTTCTCATCCAGGCTTGGGGATGCCTCAAGATCCCCCAGGAAGAGCTGCCTTGCTCAGCCTGCTGCCACAGCAACTTTGCCCCTGATAAATGGGAGAAATTGGACTGACGTATAAAATGTACCAGCATGCTACGGGCTGCTTAGCGTTTGTCAGATCCAATTATTTTAGTTTATAGTTTGTCCAGGCAGAGAGTCATGCTCTGCGCAAAAGGCCGTTGGTGTGTTTATGCTGCACAGTGTTTATCCTAAACAGCTGGAGGATGAGAAGTAATTGATACACACATCCATTAAAATGTTTAAGTGCTAGAGCAAGTATAAGACAACAGCTGTTACTATTTCAATCCCTTCTGAAAAGCTGCATCATTGCACTTCTTCAGGTCACAGCAGTCTTGTGTAGACAAATCAGGCAGTTCAATCAGACAGAAGGGTATACAGCTCAGCTGCAAGGAGGCTATGGTTTAAGTATCTTTGGACCACATCGTAGGTCATAGGTCTTTGAGTCCAAGCGCTCAATCAAAATGCAGGACATGATCTGGACAAATGAACAAACCACAGCAGAATGCAAGTAATGAGAGCCAGGCATAATTCAGATAAATCAAAGCTTGATGAATATAAACTGTAAGTGACATAACCCCTGCTGTAAACATGGGAAATGAGCTTTCCCACTGCTTTTACCATTTTGTCATTTGACAGCAACTACCTGGTAATAAACTTTGAAGTCTGACTTTACCCAACCCTAAAAAAAGCATTCAGGTCCTCATCAACTTAAAAGTTTCACCATTTGGGGAGAAGGTGAAGGTTTATTCTTTGTTTTAATACACCTACCTACCTACAGTATATGGGCTCTGGATCCAACGCATGGACAATTAAGTACCGTGGGAAAAATAATTCCTGTTGTTCACATCACTCAAAGATATGCAATAGTCCCTACTCACGGACTACAAAAATCAACAAATTTTTAAATCCAAATCCAGGGATTAACTAAAGTGAGTTAGAAAAGTTAAATTCTACCATGTTGTGTAAGAAAATGAATGTCCTAAACGCTGTGTTCACTTACCACAGTTGACCTCGTCGTCTCCATTGTCACAGTCCTTCTCTCCGTCACATTTCCAGAAGATGGGGATACACTGAGTGGAGCCCGCTCCGCAGCTAAACTCGTTCACACGACACGTCCTCATGTCTGCATGGACAAAAAACCCAAAACACAGTTAGAAATGTATCATTTCATTTCTTGTTTTCTTTGATTCATACCAAACAAATACATTTAAGAGACGCAAGTATTTATTAATGACATATTACAGAAGTGCAAAATGGAGTGGACTTTGGTTATTATGTTGCAGCCAAAAACTGTCCACAAAAGGTTTTTTGGTTCAGATTGGTCCCTTACCTCACAAGTCTTTGCTGGGAATTAATACATTAAAATACAGGTAGCTATATAAATCTCACTGTGACCTCCACATTATTGTGGAGAATGTCGGTCAGTCTGCTGCTGAGAAAACCCTTCATTCTAAGCAGAGTTTGAAGTACAAACTTTGTGTTAAAAAGGAAAATATATAAACAAATAGGTGCAAAATAACTCCTACCTAGACTAAAGTGATCTGAGTGCAGCTGTATCAAATAGTTCAGATTAACAAAAGTGTTCACAGTGGGACGGCCTCTAGCTCAATATGTAGAGCGGGCGCCCCATGTCCTTGGTAGCAGCCAAAGTTAGATTCCGACCTGCGGCCCTTCTCTCGCCACCCTTTCCTGTCTATCTGATCTAATAAAAGCCTAAAAAGCCCCCAAAAAAAAATCTAATATATATTTCTAATCATCAGGTTTTTATTTTACAAAAGACATCTGCATATTGGGACTTCAAGGCCACGTTCAAGCCTTACCAATTCTGATTTACAGCTAAGATCCATCTTGGGATTTCTTGTTCACACGTACTTCAAAACATATCCCAGGTCAATTTTACAGCAGCCACAACGACCACGGCTGCTGTGCCTGCTCAGTTTGGCCTTATGCCCCTCTAAAATGATATGCCCTGCGGCCACAGTGGCCTTGATGCCCTGCTGGCACTACTCGAGCCAATTTTGCGTTAACACCTCTGCCTCCTTCCGGTAAATACTGTTTAGTGTCTTTTGTCGAGACAAAGAAATATGCATCCTTTGTCTGTCTCTTTCTTTCTTTCAAAAAAACATATCATGTATGCGGTGATCAGGAAGACAGCAGGGCCAAAAATAACAAGTGACAATAACAGACTTCTTTTGTGTTGGAAATAGTGAGCCCATCTTGTCATTTCATATATCAGTCAGCTGGAGGTTAAACGCTCAATCTTCCTGCATCATTAATATCCACTTTTTTTAATCTCCGCATACACATTTACTCCAAACTGCTTGTTTCCATAAAATGTCAGCTTCAAGACCCGGCTTATCTCTGCAATCTTCCACTGTGGAGGGAGATAAGCCGTGTGCCACAGAAAATCGGACTGTGCTGTGATAAGAGCTGCTCAGTGGCGCAGTAAATCAAGGTGAATTGAAAAGTGGCTCGTACAGCTGAACACAGTTAATTATGGTCTATGAGGATGTAGTTTTGTCGATAGGCCAGGTAACAATATGCTGCCGTATTTCTGAATCCAGTTTTATACGTTATGCATTTCTCAGCATCACCTTCAGGTCAATGTATGACTATTAGGTTGTTGATCATATAAACGCAAATTCATTTTAACACAGATTTTAGTCCAATAAAAATAAAAAAAAAATAAAAAAAACACTAGAACTGCAAGCAGTTATAACGGGGCCCAAGCCTCCAAAGCCAGTCGTCCCCGACGCCCTGGGGAGCTGCCCCAGTCGCCCCCGATGACCCGGGAAGCTGCGCCAATGTGGGACCTGAAGCATTACGTAGGGGGGGCAAACGTTGGTGAATATCAAGAGGTTTGATGCACGAGGTCTGCTCTACTCTGCCGTTGCAAATGTAGTGGTTAACAGTTCACCTCCATGCATATACAGACTACCTTTAACAATTCTCTACTATAAACAAACTTCTTAACCCCCCTGACCACAGGGGACAGCAGAGAGAAATGAGAGTGACTGAGAGGGTGGAGGGGGGTAGGCAGGTGTGGTGGTTGAAGGAGCAGGGGAGGTGGTCAGGTTGTTGTAAATGGTGTCATAGGCACCGATTGACGCGGCCGACACGAACACACGCGTCTCTTAACTCAATAATAAAGCCGTAAAAGTAGGCTTTCAACTCAGGACAGCGCCACTTCTCACAAATACAGATAGGATTGGAGAGGAGAAGTTTAACTGAGACGTAACCGCGATAAGCTTCGTGGGAAATTAAGAATCAATGCCACCGACATAACCAATCACACTATGACAGACTCTCCACTTAGCACCAACTGCAATGTTTAATTGCACGGTATCAGCGTATATGAATGGTTTTGATTTTGGATTGAAAAAGTGGGAGAAAAGAGTTACATTTGTCCACTGTGAAGGTTGTAGAAACTTTGTGGGTTAGGAAGTTTCTTTATTGTAGAACACCAGGGGAGCACGCGAAAGCGAAAACCAAAACGTAACGGTAGGAGGTAAACATCAGTAAATATTGAGAAGCGTGAGCTGCAAGGTCTTTGATACATTCCCCTTGCAAATATTCCATTAACACTGATTAACAGGGCAAAACACTTATACGTTGATTATAGCGCCCACTAATGGCCGATCTTTGCCAAATTTGGTACAAATCCTCAGAGCAGCATGCCCAACGAGCAACACATCTACAGTTCTATATATTTTGAGTGATCCAGTGCAAAAATAAACTTATAACTATATTGAACATTATAACTCATAATGGACAAACTATTAACATTTCTTACACAGTGTATCAATCCTGGATGTAACAGTATGGATTAATTTCACAAAGACACGAAAAACTCTGGACTTCTAGGCTGGATGCAAAACCTGTAAGGGCTAGGAAGACAAAAAAACATCAGCAGAAAGGGGAAATGGTTAGCTTTTAGCTCCAAAAGACCCCAAGTTTCGACTATTTATAATTATGAACTTATAAAGTTATGAATCAGTAATCAATAAGTGCCATTGGACGTTGTATACAACATACTCAACCTCAGAAGGGGTTAAAAGGCCCAAACAGGTATATGTTGACTATAGCACCCCCTAATGGCCGATCTTCACTAAATTTGGTACAGAGCCTCAGGGCTACATGCCGAACGAGCATCACAAGTTTTATGTGGATTGCTTTTACTGTGGCAGAGATATTGCAATTGCAAATTTCCCATTTAAATGCATTGAGTTATTTGCCGAAACAAATAAACGTTGCTCATAGCGCCCTCTAAAGGCCCATCTTCGCCAAATTTGGTACAGTGCATCATAGTGGGATACTGAATAAGCATATCAAGTTATTTGCTGATAACATTTAATTTGGCAGAGATAGGATATGTGTGCGATAGCTAGCTAGGAAAATTTGGTTGTAATCAAATGCGCATACTTTAACATAGCACAATTCTTTGCATAATTTTAGGTCAAGTCTGTCTGGAGATACTATCTACGACGTTTCGTGCAGATCGGTCGCACGGCCTAGGACAAGTTCGAAAAAGCTGGTTTTGCGAAAAAAGTTTTAAGCGGAAATGGGCGTGACCTATATCAGGTAATTCAGCGTGATTCAAGGAACACGTACATGTAATAATTTCTAATGTGCGATGTGTAATGTGGGAGTTAAGGACAAAAAAAAAAAAAAAAAAATAGCGCCACCTAGTGGTCCACATGTATAATTTTTGGTAGGTGTGGTCCATGGCCCATTGTCCATCTGCCCTGTAAGTTTAAAGTTATTCACATTAGCGTAAGTGGTATATCTAGACTTGGGTCCCTTTGGGTCCCATAGGCCACGCACACGTTGACCCCTCAGTACCCCACTTTAGGGTTGGCCTCAGGATTGGCCCTAGATGGTACCCATCAAATTTTGTAAAAAAATCGGATGAGCCGTTCATGAGATACACTCTTGAACAAAATGTTAAGACCGGGGGAAACATTGCAAGTTTTCCACATTTCGCGCTGGTGGATCATAACCGGGTTATAAGTACTGCTTCAAAATGCCAAAAGAAGAAACCAGAGCAAGAGACAAAAAATAGAGAGTAGGCAATTTATTGAAAACTGCATTTAAACTCAAAACAGGACTCAGTAGGGAGTAGCCCCAACTGTTCTCAGGAGGCTGCTGGGAACGTTGCTCCATGTGGTGAAGATGGCTTCACGAAGGGCATCCACGGTCTGGAACTGATGTCCATTTTTGTAAACTTCCCTTGCCATCCATCCCCAAATGTTCTCAATGGGATTAAGATCAGGGGAACACACACACACTGGTCCAAAAGAGCAACGCTATTCTCCTGGAAGAAGTCCTTCGTCAGGCGGGCGGTGTGAATTGCAGTCCTGTTGAAAGACCCAGTCATTACCGCACAGACGGGGGCCCTCAGTCAAGAGGGATGCCCGCTGCAACATGTCCACATAGCCAGTTGCCGTTTGACGCCCCTAGACAACCTGAAGCTCCATTTCCCCATTGAAGGAAAAAGCACCCCAAATCATGATGGAGCCTCCTCCACTGTGCCGCGTAGAAAACATCTCCAGTGGGATCTCCTTCTCCTGCCAGTAAAGTTGAAAGCCATCAGGACCGTCCAGGTTAAATTTTTTCTCGTCAGAGCATAAAACTTTCTTCCACCTTTCAATGTCCCATGTTTGGTGCTCCCTTGCAAATTCCAAACGGGCAAGTTTGTGGCGTGGGAGGAGACGTGGCTTTGTAGACATTTTTTGTTCTTGAAGCCCTTCTCTCGCAGATGACGTCTTATGGTTATTGGGCTACAGTCAGCATGAGTAAGGGCCTTAATTTGGGTCGAGGATCGACCTGCGTCTTCACGGACAACCCGTCGGATCGTGCGGCTCAGTGCAGGTTAAATTTTTTTGGGTCTACCACTTCACTTTTTTGTCCCATAACTCTCAGGATCTTTTAAGAAATGTAAAATGACTGTCTTACTGTGTCCAACCTTGGCAGCGATGGCGTGTTGCGAGAGGCCTTGCTTGTGCAGCTCAACAATGCTGCCACGTTCAAAGAGAGAAAGCCTTTTTGCCTTTGCCATCAGGAGATCATGACAGTGTGACTGCCTGAAGAACAATGACACGACAGCCATATTTTTGTGGAGATTTTACCTTTTAATGCCTATGATCTTAAACTTTTGATCAGCTGATAAACAGCCTGTTTGAGTTTAAATGCAGTTTTCAATAAATTGCCTACTCTCTATTTTTTGTCTCTTGCTCTGGTTTCTTCTTTTGGCATTTTGAAGCAGTACTTACAACCCGGTTATGATCCACTAGCACGAAATGCGGAAAACTTGCAATGTTTCCCCCGGTCTTAACACTTTGTTCAAGAGTGTATAAACTTTTTTTTACTTGTAGCGCCCCCTAATGACCAATTTTTGTAAAACGCGTGGGGGACCTTCAGAGGTTCATGGCAAAGAAGAATCTAAAGTTTGGCCTTGACAGCATTTATTTTGGCCAAGATATGGCAAAGTTGGTGTTTTCATAGTTAGCTACACAAATTAGTTTGTGCGTTATATGCGCATATTGTATCTTATAAACATTCTTTCCATAACTTAGTCAGGTCAGTCTGGAGATGCTACGGTCCAAGTTTCGTGCTGATTGGTCGCACAGTCTAGGAGGAGTTCAAAAAAGTAATTTTTTGATAAATCATGATTTTTCACGCATAAAAGTCTAGGCGGAAATGGGCGTGACCTATATCACGTGATTCAGTTGGATCCAGTGAAAGCAAAGATGTATGGTTTTTGGTTGGAAGTACGGTGTGGGAGTTATAGGGCCAAATGTGTTTTTTCTGCTATAGCGCCACCTAGTGGTGGAAATGGGTCAATTTCTGCACCTGAGGTCCTTGCGGAGTTTTGGACCAGTCCTGAAAATGGCAACCCCCCACCATATACGGTTTAGGCTGCAGTCTGAGTTTTAGGCAGATAAGAAGAATAATCAGTAGAAAAACAATAGGGTTCCCACGCTCCACTGGAGATGTGAACCGCGTTGCCTTGCAACACGTGGTTCCCATGCCCCCTCGGGCTTGGACCCCTAAAAATCATGTTCAGTTATGATTGATCATGAAGCCCAGTACTGTACAGTTTGGATTTATCAGTGAAGTGTATGAACCACCCTGCGGACTTAGTCTCTGATCAGGTCCAACAGGATTGAATGTGCGCCGGCAGGTCCAAATTATAAACATCTGCTGCATGAAATTTCTGGATCCTCACTGCACTACATTTAACTGTAAAGCAATATCCCCAGAACCATTCATCTGATCTATTTCACACTTGGCAGGTGTATTGCTGGTGTGACAATGGCAGGCTTTGTGTTGACTTTGGTGCAGTTTGGACACGTTCAACACATTCCACATTACTACACTGAATAACCAAGCAAACAGCTGTACAGCAGCGGGGGCTGCACTTCACAGCTCAGGCAGACTAAAGGCCCTGACACGCCGTCACTACTGACACGTGCAGCAGAGGGATCGTAGGCTCTTTCGGTTCTGCTGCTTGAATTCAGTTTTAGGAAAAGGACCGTGCAAATTAATAAAATGCATGATATAACAAAAAGGTTAAAAATGCCAGAATTAGCCAAAGGGCACCGAACAGAACACGTAGCTACGGTTTTCCTTGTGATTTTTTTTCATTTTAAGTGAAAAAAAAAAAAAAAAACACTGGGTGTAACAAAATCAACAGTGTGAGCCTCTGTAAATGAAACTCAGATGGTCAGCTAAAACCCAGCTTGTAATTTGAGTTAATAGAGAACTGAAATCTTTTTTTTGTAAATCAATGATCAAGTTAATAGAAGCTGCAGCTCACTTCCTTAATTCATCGCTGATGCAATACAACTGACGTAAACACAACGACAGCACCTTTACAGAGAAATTTCCAGGAGACGTTTACTTACACACACACACACACACACACACACACACACACACACACACACACACACACACACACACACACACACACACACACACACACACACACACACACACACACACACACACACACACACACACACACACACACACACACACACACACACACACACACACACACACACACACACACACACACTTTAGATTCCATTCCCAGCTGCCAAGTCATGTGTAACAGCTGGTCAAACAGTACAGTGATATAACCGCTATAGTAGCTGGGCTGAACAGCACGTACACCACTGCGGGCGGACACACACGACCTTTTCTTGACCGACAGACTTCCTTGTGGAAAAATGTGCAGACAGGTTGTCCACAATTTACATAAGACCCATTTGAACTTGATAAATTACCCAAATAATTGATTGGTTATGAAAATAAGAGTTCGGCATTCATACTTTTATACGAATACAAAAATACTAGGTTTGTAATAATTTCTGCTTCAAACGTTTTATTTAAAACAGTTTAAAGCATAAATAATTCAATAATTATTAATTAGTGTATGGTTAATGTTATAGTTAATCCATTTTCATTGTCCAACACAGGGTTGCACAGTTCAGACCAAAGATTCACTAAGCTCTTTTTAGAACATTGCAGCCAGGCGTGTTTGTACCTTGGCGCACTGCTATTATGATGACGGATTTGCTAAGCAGGAAGGAGAGAAGAAACCGATCCGCTCGTGCGTGAAGTGAAAGCACGCGATCAGATCATACAGTACTATTTCACAATGTAATATTTTTATTTTTAATCTATTGCATGTTTGTGTGCTGCTGCGCGTGTGTCCCTGTGTGTAACAAGCATAGTGTGCGCGTTCTGTGCACGAGCCTTGGCACATTTTACTAATGCGCTGTTAAAATAACTATGAAATGCTGCGTTATTGACTTTAGACCAGGTTTTTGTTGGTCACTTCCCGCTGCCTCAAGATAATACTCCAAGAATGCACCTGAACACACCTCCCTGTAAGACCAGCACGCCCATCGGGGCAAGGATGGGCACAGGTGCATTTGCCATTTAAACAACGTGGGCGTTTGATGGTTTTAAACTAGCAAAATACACTTGCGTTGTGCTTTGCACTGCGCCGGGTGCAAGATAGGGCCTGTAGTGTGGTTCTTTTCTGCCAGAGGTAAAGAACTTATTTTTGCATTGTTTAAGTTTCAGTACTCCTGCGGTGTTGACACACTGCAGCAAAAGCCAAAAGCTCTGTGTGTACACCCACAGACACGCACACATGCCTAGCAAATAGCACTTCAAACGATGAGATGAAGTGTGGCTAGCTATCAGGTTCTATATTACATTCAGTGTCTGGCTCAAGAATTGGTTGAATTAGATTTCTTATTCTTTTCTATCTATTCTCTAACTAAAAAAGGCGTGTTCATGTGTAATGGATTAATTTTGTTGTCTTTTCTTCAGTTTCTGTGAGACACTGCTCAGATTATCCTTTAACTTTTACTGGATAGGATAACCATCGTCACCAGTTTTATCTCCTAGTATGAGTATCCAGGGTTTTTCCTGCACAGAGGAATTTTTGGCACCTCCCAAAGAGATTTGAGCTAGCCCCAAAAGGAAAATGACCAGCACCAACATGAAAAAAAATAAATAAAAAAATAAAACACAGCAATTCAAATCCTTTCTAAATGTGTTTAAGAGCAATTTACCAAAAAAATGTTACACAAAGAAGAACAAACTTGAATATGAGCGCTAATCTCCGTTATATCTCCAGAGTTGGGCTGATTTATTTAAATATCACAAGTTAATTAACTTTTAATACATTTAATTAAAAAATGTTTTTAACCAGTTTTGTTAATTGGGCTTCTATTTACTCAAGCATAATATACATTTGTTTATAATATACACATTTGTTTATATTGTCAGAAATAACAGGAGAATGCATAGATTTCTGCCAAATAAGGTAACAACTCATTGTTTTTACTGTACGCGGACCGATCATGCTCACTGCGTAGCTTGTGTTTTTTTTTTTTTTTTTTGCTCTTCTTCATCCTCCACTGACGGTGGTTTCATCGAGGTACTTTGTGCTTGAAGTTGGGAATAGACCCAAGGTTCAGCATTTACACACAGTACCGTGGATGAAAGACACACGCTTTATTTATTTGACTTAAGTGAAAAATGCTTTAAGTATTCAGGAAGCAATAAATATCAAACCAACATGCACTGGATGAAGTGCCTTCATTTTTCCTGTGATGTTTATCCCTGTACCTGAGAAAAGCTATAGTCCGTTTGTTTTTTACAACACAGTAAAGGCTGCGCAGACGAGATATTCTCATTAAAGACGACTTCAGGATAAACACTTTCCATCTTTGATTTCAACAAGCACCTTGGCAAGGCCTCACATCACAGTTCTACTGTATAAAGCAGCTCTCCTTAGTTCCATTTAAACAACTTGTCTGTTTGACAGGGCTGCTCCTGGGGGACCCCCCTCCCCCTGCCACACACTGCTTTTAAGTGCCACTGAATTTCTGCAACAGTGAGATAAGAAATCTCTACTATGCACTTTGATTCAGGGAATCAGACCTGACTGAGAAAGTATACACACCTACAAGTGTTCTAGTCGGTCGTAAAAGGCTAAAAAAGAAGAATGCCTCACAGAATGCAAGAATGGCTCTTCATCTCCATGCACACTGGCCGCAATAGGCCTCTTGCTTTACTGCACATCTACGGCAAGGGCTTGTTCACCTGGAACGCCCAAAACGCAAGCAGGTCTACAATAGCCAACAACAGCTAATGCTAGTGCTTGTTATAGCCAAACTGTCTAAGGTTATAGCGGACCTCTGCCAAACCAGCATAAGTTAACTTTATCCAGCCCGGCTCTATGTGAAAAAACAACGGCAGAGAGAAACCGACCCAACTTAAAAGATGCTTGTTTGGGAGTTCCAGGTAAACTCATTAAGACATTACGGTATGCTAGCTGTGTGGTGATGGCAGGTTCTGTGGCTGTGGGTCCAGACCCTTACTATAAACGTCCACTTACTAGCCCTTTCAGCAGCTTTCAACCGAATTTCTTGGTTTTAATCAGCGAATAGAAAGCCATGACCAAAGAACTGCAGTTTGGTCAACTGACCGCTCCAAAAGCCACTGTAAAATGGAATCTTTGAAAAGATTACTGCAACAGGATCATCAAGAAAGAATTTGCATACTCAAAGTAGGCCGTTTTAACTGTACAGCAAATATTGATGCAGGGTTAACATTGAACCAAAGACTGTCCACTTCATGTCTGTCGGGCTTATTCAAGACAAACACTATGAGCTAATTTAACCGTAATGAGATTCATGACAGCCTAGGCATTTATATACTACCCACCACTAGTAATAAAATAAGCGTGGGGACTTCTGTATAGAGGCTCATTGTGTCTGTGGCATCTTCGTCATCCCATAGCAGCAGCAAGCAAACACCCAATTGTCAGCTCCAAAACCAAGCAATTGCCCTCTCAAAGCAATTAGCCAACCTTTTCCTTACATGATATATGGATTGGAGTAACTGCTTTTAGATCAGTATGGACTAGCCACGTATTGCTGAGACTGTAGTAATGAACACTGTCTGACCACCTGCGGAACACGTGCACAAGTCCCAATTTCATACTTTAATGTTCATTATGAACTACCTTGTTGTTAATCTGAATTTACTCCTCTGAATACACCCATGGGAGAACCTGCCCTTGGTGCACAGTCACCTGAGCTCCGACTGAGTGTTGTGTCCACACACACCTATTTACATGAAGTCTGTGTGCAACCATTTGTTTCTCATGGAGATAGTCATGATTATCACTGACCTTGTGGAAAGCATAGAAAACCCCCGAGGGAAGGGCATGCAGAGGAGACGTCAAGCCTGACCAGAGATGAGAAAGTTTCTGTGTGTGACATTACTCCCTTTTCCCTATAAAAAGACTAGACAGTCACTTTCTGTACTTATGCTGAAGTGCTGTAAGCTGACTACTTGCTGCAAGTAAACAAACTTAAAAGGGAAACTTCACCGATTAGCATTAAGCTTTGTATCAGTAGAAACCTGGTAGTATTTTTGAATGACCATGCTTCCCTCCCTCATGTCCCCCTGAGAGGGGAGATCTCTGTATTGTGGGTCTGGAAAAAAGCCTCAGATGATGCAAAATGACGATTTTTGCGTCATCTGAGGTTTTTTTGCCCAGAGGCAAAAGACTACAGCCTGTATTAGGAGCCACTTCCGCATAGCCCAAAGGGGGTTGGACTGTCGGCTTTTTCCGGAGATTGCCGAGGAAAAAACGAGTGTCAGCCATCTTGAATCCTCGCTTAGCTTCTCAGCAGGAGCAGAAACTGTTCATCCCGACAGAAATTTTAGAACAACAATTATGTGCATTCAAACTACCGCACACGTGTACCACCGGGATACATTGGAACACATCGGAGAATATGCAGGACACTTTATTACAGACGCAATACTCCACACACTACGCGAGCTTTGCCTGCACGGAGACCAGCGGTGGTGCTCGATTCCTGTGGCCGGTAAAGTGACCTGCCGCGGGCAGCGCCGTGAACGAGTGTGCCGGTGGAAAGCTAACGCTAGCCAGCCATCTGTTCACCAATCCTGCTTGCAAGTGTCCGCTCATTAAACAAACTGGACTACATCCAACTTCAACGAAACTCCCAACGTGAGTTCAGAGACTGCTGTGCTGTGTTTTTGTTGTTGTGGAAATATTGCTGTGGACAATGCAGCCTGCTGCTCTGTCACCGGGTAAGACTACTAGTGGAGGTGGGTTGTGTTACCCCAGACTGCCTGTTGCAGAAATGGGGTGATTTGTATCCAAGTAACTGCTAACTGCTGGTGGTGTTTGTGACTGTAAAATGCCGACAATTCTAGCTACATCCCACGCAAATGTACGGCTGTGTTTATACTCTATGTTTATACCACAGCCCACCAAGAGCTAATGCTAGTAGCTATGTGTTAGCCTTCTTTTATTACATGGCTTGGTTGAATTCTAATGTAGAATGCGGTCTGTTATTTCTTGATAACAGACCGTTGCTAAGGATAACACACCGTTGCCATGCATAGCAGAGCGTTGCCATGGACACAGTTCTGTTCACTCTGGAGCCATCAATCCGCTGAAAGAAGTCCGGATAATGTATCAGCTGTGGCCAAAAAAAGCATGTTTTAAATGTTTAACACCACTTGAGTCACGGTGAAACGTTTTTTCGTGTATATGGTTGAAATGACAATAAAACACTTGTTGAGTTGATCGTCTCACTGTCTGTAAAGGGTAGGCGTGGCTTGGGAGTGGCCTCATACAGCAGCAAAGCAAGTGCATTCTGGGATTTGGTGTCTTTCATCCATATGAGCCAAAAACACATTTTCTGGCTCATCTCGGCCTAGAAGGCACCAATTTCAATCTTCTTTTCACATTTCTACTACACTAGTGACCCAATTTAAAGATATATTCAGCTTTCCAGTGGTGAAATTTCCCTTTAAGAGAACTCCAGTGATTTTGTCCATTCTATGATAAATAATTATCTAAGTTGATTTAAAAAAAGGATAATATTTAAGATATTCTATATTGTTCTCAGTCACAAATCCAATGAAAACACAATACAATGAATGAATGTGTAAGTAAAAAATGAAAAAGAAAGGCAATATATTCAACCTGCTACTGATGACATTCGTACCATTACCCAACCCAAAAGCATACTGTACATTTTTAGAAGCCAGGAAAAAAATAAAAAATAAAAAAAATAAAAATAAGAAAAGGGAAAAGGGAAAATAAAATTGACAAAAATGTTTTTTTTTTTGCTTAATAGTCTAGGATGGACTTGGTAATAGAATAGGAATTTAATACCTTTTCACAAAAAAACAAAAACAAAAAAAAGGGAAGATTCCTCTGACATCTCCCAACCACAAACACAGTACTGAAATATCTGATATGTCTGTGTTACTGCAGAACAATAACTTTAACCAAGATTAAGTAGACAAAAAAGGCCTGAAATAACCAAGTTCCTAACAAGTAGTCTACTGTATATCCACGGCGATCCACTTCTGGAATTACATACCATAATTTACATCATACCGAAATAAATAAAACTCAGTGACTGCTTCACAGGTATAGGAAATCAATGCAAAACCTAAGTTTCCAAGTTCATCTTGGGAAGCAGTAATATATCTTAATACAATGCATATCATCAGTTTCCATTATGAAAAACTCTGAACAAAAATCTGACTTATAAACCTGTGGGAGATATGTCGGAGAGGAAACGTTCTACTCACGGCAGATTTCTACGCTTTCGTCGGACCCATCCTCGCAGTCAGGCTCCCCATCACAGTGCCATCGCTTCGGGACACATTGGCCGTTGCGACAAACAAAGTCCACCTCCACACAAGTCTTTCTAACTGGAGTGGGAGAGAAAAGAGATGGATTCATTATACATTTAAGAGGAGACATAGATGGGCTCCTTTAATGAAAAATCTATCAAAGAAATAGAAGCCAATAGGGAGAGAAGGAAAAAATAAAGAAATACTCCCACACCTCATGAATATGAAATGCAGTTCATCCAACCGAGCCTCTTTCTTTATCAGGTGAAAAGGTTGCAAGTTTACCATTTGTTGCCTTCGGATTAAACAAAGCTCAAACTCCACATTTTGCATTGAAAATGCAAAAAAGTATCCTCTGGAGATTTGACCGATACATTAATTTTCCATCAAAGGAGGAAGATGGAAAACACACCTTACAGATAAAAAGGGAAATTAAACTCCAGTCCTCACCATGAGGTAGATCCATTTGATGGGAATTCTTGCTTTACAAAAGGACGCTGCGTCGAGGAGTAAACTTCTATATATGGGGGCCCGCTCTACCAGGTGAGCTAACCAGGGGCCTCCATGTTGCATTTGAAAATAATCTAGTCCTGAGCACCTCCCAGGTTTACAGGACTATAGAAAAAAAAAAGACCAATTTTGATATACTTTACATTACTCTTACACCGTAATCATGGAATTGTTTTACATACATTACATAAAATTTGTCCTGATTTATTTTAGAATTTTATGCAACGTATATGCAAAAATATCATGCACAGCTGTCAGAAACGTGTTCGTTTACACGTACCCATGTATATATGCCATCAATGCAGTCACGAGCATGCCAAACCTGTAGGTGGCGGTGTACCGAGAAGCTCAAGCCCACGTTAGCCAATCAGAATCCCGAAAATAGCAACAGCAACGAATCACTTCCTCTTTCTCAGCTGCCTAAACCTCAGTTTGTCTCAGTTTACGTGCAAACGAAGATTTCAAAAATCTCCACTCTGGTCAGAGTTTTTAGAAAGACTCGGTTTCAGAGGCAAATTCTCCGTTTGTATGTAAGCGAAGGGTACAAACGAAGGGAAATGTCTCCGTTTGTAAAAATAACCATGTATGTGTAAACAGGGTCTTAGAACCTTGAGACAACAATGATTTGACTGGCTGTGGATGTAAACTCAACATCCTCCATGTTTACCTTGTCTGGATAAATGTAGTATAATGTATTTTTTTCACAGCACTAATTACTCAAAGAGCATAATCCCTTCCATTTCTGGCAGGCTTTTATTTTGAAAATCAGCAGTGTTGAGCTTCATTGCACTAACTGCTGTGAAAATGTACATTATATTGAATATAGTATGTGAGCCATTAGAGTACAGGGAATTCATCCGTTACCATCTTCAATTTCAGGATATTATATGTATTAATATCTTGGGGGTCTTCAGGTTATTTGTATTTTTTTCCCTTAGATCGCCCTCCCGTACAATCAGCTGTTCTTTTTCTCCCCCTCCTTCCCTTCTCTTGTTCCATCCTTCTCCCAGTCTCCTATGACCCAGATAGATGAGAAATATAAGAAAATGGAAAGAGCTGAAATGTATTTGACACGCACACCACACACACCACACACACACCTCTGTCGTATGACTCGTATCCATATTTAGCTCTGCTCTATCTGCAACCTTCAAATCACCAGGTCACTCTGTCCCAAGGGATGCTGGGAAGTCTCTGGTGGGGCCAAGCTAACATGGTGGGGTTTGAATGTCATGTGACATCTATGTGCGTACATGTGCAGTAGTGAGAACATGCAATCTATTCTATACAGTCTGTGGGCAAAACGTAGGACTTTCAACCCAGAAAAGAGTGTTCCTTGGGAGGGTTTTAATCCTAAACTTAACTAGTCGTTTTGGCCTAAACGTTAGGTTGTCACTGCATAACACTCACTTTTTGTCACCTAAACATAACCGTAACGTCCACCGAAACAACCGGCAGCTCGCGGTGCCCTGTACCCGGCTCAAAGCCCCTCTATATGTATGGAACACAGATCAACTATGATCCGGAATTTGGAAACCATCTACCTTCCTACCTAATTATTATTTCACCGATGCTGCCTAACTGAACACAAACATTCCCTTGCAGTGATCAGTCTCTGTTTTTTCCTACAAGTTGTGCATATGTATGCGTTTCAAGTGGTCTTCGTAATGCAGGTAGGTGTGTGTGTGTGTGTGTGTGTGTGTGTGTGTGTGTGTGTGTGTGTGTGTGTGTGTATCTCACCACAGGAGTTCTCATCACTGCCGTCGGTGCAGTCCTCGTCTCCGTCACACTGCCAGACTGACGGGATGCAGCGACCGTTTCCACACTGAAACTGGCTGGCCTCACATTCCGTCTTAGTACCTACCGAGGAAGAGACACACAGAGGGGGTATGAGGCAAAAACTGAAGTGATTCTGGTCCCATAAATCATTTGTGGAGCTACAAATTTGCTTTTTGTTTAGTCCTAGCAACATTCCCTGCAGTGCTGAAATTTAGTAACAAATTGCATTGAAATTACAGCAGAACTAGCTGGCACGCAGCAGATCCCCAGCAACCACTTAGCCACTGTGGAGATATGCCAGCTCCACATGTTGGATTTCCACAGAAAGTTGAGTTCTTCTTGCTTCACATTTTTAACAACTGTACCTCTGCTACTAGGCCTGGGTACTGTAGAATAATGTTCTTACCATTTGAAGATAAATATAATTTAAAAGGTTTCCATAAGAGACCAAATGTGTTTTGGTGTATGCTTATTGCACAGAGTTGTGTGCTGTCAGAGACCGTGGTTCCCCAAACAAAGGCAACGGACGCACAGATGGTTTAGCTTAAGATATTAACATATAAGATAGTTAGGGTCACAGTGGCCTCGAGCAAAGTACATTGAGTAATAATGACAATGAGGACGAGACATAATACAGTGGCCGCCACCCTGGCGGGTGTTGTGTGAAGATAGCAGTCCCGGTGCGGAAGAAGAAGATGGGGCCCAAGAAAGAAAGTATAAGAGATGAGGGGAAGAACAGATCGGGGCTCACGAGGTCTGACAGTCTAGAGATCCGTGGACCGGCTCTGGCTTTTTGTCCGTTACTACGGAAACTTTAGTCTCTGCGTGCCTTGTGATCCCACAAATCTGTGTATTGAAACTCTGATGCTTGACTGATTAATAGAATGTATCTGACTTTCTTATCGTCTTATTTGGCTCTTGCTTAGGACCAATGTAATTCCAATTTAAACCAATGCGCGGGGATATATTAGGTCTTTTATTTGGAGACAGACACATTGTCCTAAACGGGAAGAGGAGGGAAATCCCCAACAGTACCGAATTCAATACCTTTTAGGCACCAACCGTGGCTCTAAAGCACGTGTCAAACTCAAGGCCCGCGAGCCAAATCCGGCCCCTTGCAAATTTTAAACCGGCCCGCATATCAAGTTGGGTTCACAATAGATTTTGGCCCGTCTAGATGTGCGCCATACCAAAAAGACGGGAAACTCAAACTGTAATCACGTGACACTCAAAACACAATTTGGCAGATGTGCCGACTTTGAGAAATTCCCACACAACCAGTGAGTTTGCTTATTCAGGCCTCTGAAACAGATTGTTATATAAAAAAAATAAAAATGAATAATTGTTTTGCTTGCTTTCCTAAACCCTTGCTAAACTGCTAAGGAACCTTTTTGCTGACTAAGGGCCCTATCTTGTACCCGGCGCAGCGCAGTGCAGAGCCCGACCCAAGTGTCTTTGCTAGTTTGAGACAGACGCAGTTGTCAATTTCCCGTCCAGCGCCTGTGTCGTTTAAATGGCAAATGCACCGGCGCCCATCTGTGGCCCATGGTCTGACAGGGAGGTGTGTTCAGGTGAATTCTTGGCGTGTTGCTATCTTGAGGCAGCGGAAAGTGATCATGCCATTGACCAACAAAAACCTGGTCTAAAGTCAACACAGCATTTCATTGTTATTTAACAGCGCAAATATTTCTCACACACACACACACACACACACACACACACACACACACACACACACTTCGTGCCATATATGAGCAGATCAGTTTCTTCTGAAAAATCCCTCGTAATGTGTAATTTCTTTGTTTAAAAACATGGTATCAAAAAAAAAAAAAAACATATCGTTTAGGAACGGGTATCGAAGTCACGGTACTGGTACCGAATATTTTTAAATGATACCCAGCCCTTTCTGCTACACTTCAACATTCAGAGATTGCAGTGAAACATTCCATCCAGCTCCACTTGTGCATGTCACTGCTCATACTGGCTGTTGATCTAAACAGCTCTATAAATAGGAGAGAAAACCCTTCCTCCAATAATAGTGTGTTTGAGCACTTGAGACGCACACTGCTGATGTCTGAACTGAAACCCTGTATTTGCATTTGCAACTGAAGAAGCGACTTCAATATTTTAGTGAAATATGCCTCAGTGTCCTAAGTGTCCTGAATGTCTACAGGGCAACATCTGTTCAACGGTCGCCTGAACAACATCAGATGTACTGAGGTAGAGGAAAAAGATGGAACCTAGGAGGATTTTTTTGTCCATTATTCATAACCATGTAAAACCAAATGCCTAACTTTTAATTTGATTAAATTATGTGGCTAATAGCTCACTGACTTTAGAAAATTAAAAAGAATGGTACCAACAACAGCAATCCAGACAATCCCATTTCTTAAAATAGGCCAAAAGCCAAATTGATTTTAGGTGCACTATAGTATTAAAAGCTGCAGTAAGATCCAGTCCGAGAAGCACCAAGGTGGAATCTTAGCAAATATTTAACAACTAAATAATTTTTAAAGATTTGTTTTTGGCTTGTATTTAATTAGGACAGGTATACATCAAACAGGAAAGGAGGAGGAGAGAGAGAGGGGGGATAACATGCAGCAAGGGGCTGTGAGTTGCAATCAAACCTGTTTTAGTAGGTCTACCATACCATATCTCTCAGTTGTGTAACGGACCATAGTTAATTCGTGTTCCGTACGGATCAACTCAACATTACAGATTCGGAATGCGTGTAAACCGCTGATTAATGCAGGGTTTCTTTTAGGATTTTTTTTTTAGCAGTGGGGCCAGGTCCGAACACCCCCCACTCTCCCAATGAAACGGAACTGACACTTCGCTGCAACAAAAACAAATTTATTCACCTCTGTATACACACACACACACACACACACAATGAGGCATATTTTCAGTTGTGATTGAACTGTATTTTTTTGAGTTACTATATAGGCCAACTTTGATCTTGACATATAGGCTAGGCTAAGCATTCTGTAGCAAATAAACCCACTATTCATTACATTATCTTAATGCAGTGTGACTACTTCAGGATGTAAATAATGCACCTAAAATACAAACGTGAGCAAGGGCGCTCAGCAATCGCTATTGAATCAACAGCCACATGCAATTTAGCTAGCAGGTGAAGAATACAAACAACGAAAATCACCAGTTAACAATGAACTGACAACATAGGTTATACGACTTACAGTTCTTAAAACACACACACACGCACACACACTTTCCTTTCTCCCTTTTTCTGTGGAGTGCATGCGTGTCTGCGCTATTTTCCAACATGCACTCCAACAATGCAGCCCCATTTCTGATACCATGGGGGGCAGAAATGTTGCCGTGGGGGGCCGCCACGGTCAGATCAACAGAGGAAACACTGTAATGGCAAAGATTAACCATAATAAGTGTAACAAAATGTTTACTGTTGCCATTACTTAAAAGTAGGCTGCTAAATCTCTACAGAGGGAATGTGAAAAGACATTACAGGCAAAGCAATTTTCATGTTAAAATCAGTCATGGCTACTGGAGGAGCGGAAGAACTCAAAAAACCATGACGGAGTCTACCGAGCTCGGATGTATCAGTGGCAGTCAGTGGTTGAGTTCCCCAAGAATAGGGGGCTTTGAGCCAGGTACATGGCACCGCGCGCTGCCGGCCCTTAACTTTAGACACCAAAACGACTCCAATAGCTTCAGCAGGTGAGCTACCCTGCACCCCAGATCTTTTACCACTTAAGCTAAGTGCAGTTTCAGTGGAGCAATAGGCCTTGAAAGCAGATTGAAAATGTTAATTACTTTTGAATGTTGACTGAAAGTTGCTGAGACGCAACTTTTGAAAAGAATGGAAGGTTAGAAACTAGTCTATTTAGAAACCTTGGCTCAAGGTGTGGTGTGTTTTTTTTTAATTATTAAGTAGAGGTTTAACCACAGCATTCTTAAAGCTAGGAGTCATAAATTGACAATGTTCAGCATTGTAGGTCCACAGGATGCCAGAGAGCTTTAAAAAGTGTAGCCGGTTGGTGGTCAAGGAGGAAGGTAGTTGGTTTAAAAGCAAACAGCAGCTTAGACGTTTAAGAACCCCTAAATGTGTAAGAACAGAGCTTTTGGGATTCAACCCAGGAAATAAATAAATCAATAAATAAATAAACAACAGACCTCAGGGAGGACAGGATGAATGACTGGCATGAATAATAGTTATTTTATTGACATTTTAGATGTTTCCAATGAGACATTCATGAGTTTATATAGTGACTTGTTTTAAACCATACTGTTGCTGCTCTATGAACATCATTCTGCCTAGTTACATTTAAAATATTCAATTCTAATCAACCAGGCTGACATGGGAAATGTATAGCCAATATGCACACTATCAATATTTGTTTAATTATCGTAAATCATATGGTCAGCCCAATGTTATGGCAGATATTTATCATAGTGCAGGCCTAATACTCGGGGGACTCAATATATTAATGGTAAGCAACCATAAACCAATCTTATCGAGACCAAACTGAAGAATTCAATCATTTATCAGCAAAGCTTTGTTAGACAGTGATCGGATACTTATAAAAACAAGGGTCTTACATTATTATTATTATTATTATTATTATTATTATTATTTTAGTGTAGGGATACCATTTTGTTTGGTAGGACTTTTATCAAGTGCTTTATGGTAGTAGGGATGATAATTTGATATTTAGGTTACACTTTACTTGAAGATATCTAAATCAGAGGGACATGAAACTTTCATGAACGTGGAATAAACATTGATGACATAATGCTTCTTTTAGTAAGTGTCATTCAGTTTTTTCATGACAAGTTATGGTTAGGGTTCATGTGTCTTGACAGTGTCATGTCACTCTTACGTAGATACCTTAAAATAAAATGTTAGATATTTGGGATTCACAGATTTATCATCAACTAGTACAGTGCCCGGCCGACTGCTTGGCCTCCTGTATCGCTGCTTGTAGCCTTCTCCAGAACCACTGTACCCCAAAATAACTTACAGAAGGACCCAAAGCAACATGGCACTCCACCGTATACTACTCACTCACTGTGTACTTCTACTTCAGAGGGAAACATTGTAGTACTAGATTTACCTGAGAGAAATGTTAGTTAGTTTGCAGATTCAGATTTTACTCTTATATCAAAATATCCAACAAAAAATATCTAAAAATGTGGCGTAATCACAGACATTTGCCTCCATTGCAGTGTGCCATGTGTCACCTATTGGGTCCGTTATGAGAGCCAATCAGAAAAAAAAAAAAAAGCATTAATCAACCACCGGAACCGGACCAAGTACAGAGACTGGCCCACATTGGACTGGTAAAGATGGGTCAGCCATACGGAGGAAGACTGCTCTCTTTGTCCGGTCAGCTCCAAGATGGTATTATTTTCTGCGATCTGCTTAAGTGGTGAATTGACAGCTCAGAGCAGCTTCCTACGATAGTGTGTCTGGCTACTGTTTTATAGCTGTGTCGGCAAAAAATGCCTTTTTAGTGAGTTTCCTCTTAGCGGAATGCTCCGAGTGAATTTATGATGGGCTTTAATTGTGAAGGGTAAACACGGAACAGCCAGCATTATGGCAGCGTTTTTTTTTTCTCTCAACCTTTACTGTGCGGTCGTTTAGTTTTATTTACAGTTTATTAATGTCCAATGCTGTCCAAACTAGTTCACAGGATACCTAGGAAACCAAGTGTGAAGTAGATCGGATGAACGGTTCATGAGATATTCGAAAGACAAAGCGTCTCAGCAGCATTATGCACTTAGGTCAAAGTATCTGCATTTGATTCTCATTTGGTAAGTTGAAGCTGTTCATATTTTCTGTTCTCATGTGCTGTGGAAATAAGTGAAACTACGGTGGAAACAAAACTGCCCAAGATTCGATTCAACAAGAAACATTTGTAGTACAAAGTAGCGCATGCGGTGCAGTCTGTCGTACTGGAGGTAGTGACCGCTCCAGGTCTTTAAATAACACTGTCTGACCTTGACGATTGCTTTAGTCTAGAGGACTGGGGGTCTGTCCAGGTCGGTAAATTGAGCACACTGATAACCGAAGCCCAAAAGAGGTCGCACATATCGCTTTGCCACTGAGTGGTCAACTACTTTTCATAAATTTGATTTTTTTTTATTTATTTTTTTTAGGGCAATTGCCAAAATAGATAAAAACCATTTTGGGCTAAAAGGGATTGCAGGGATTTTTCAGAATGAAAAAACAAGGTCTCCAAGAACTGCATTTAGTCACTGAAATGCCATTATGAAGGGAGCCGTTTTAAGTGGGTCAGCAGCTCCTTAAGGGAGAGAGAAACATCGTGGTTTGATTTGAACCTGGAGGAGCTTCAGGCCTTTGACTGAAGCAGCAACACGCAGCTGAAGACCTGCATGACTGAAGTTGTGCCAACGTTAACAAATCTGTGGTTCTACAGACTGTACCTACAGTCAAGAAGTCATCTTTAACAATTTTTTATAACCGATTAATAGTTTGTCATTCATCAAGCATAAACATCTGGTTTCAGCTTTATAAATGTGATTAAACGCAACTGTAAACCGAACATATTTGGCCTTTGTTTGGTATGCCTGATACGAGCCCACTAAGTCCTCCGCACAGGAGGAGGTAAATGAACAGCCAAAAGCCTGCCAAGACTACAGATGTACTTGCAGTCCCGTTACAGAATATAGAATACGCTGACGACCTTTCATCCACAGTAGCGTTTCAATCACCACAATCAAAGCTTAACGGATCACAGCGTACGTACCTGAATTTGAATCAGAACAAAATCAGCAAATCAACCCATCAAACAAATAACCACTGACATACAGACCGATAATAGGGAGGCCGACAAAACATTTCTTCAAGAACCTCCGCAGAGCGCTGCAACTAACAACTATTTTGATTAGCGATCAATCTGTAGATCATTACTTCAAAAGTAACAGACAAATACCTTCAGTCTGTTCTCTCCGTTTTGTGATGGATCATCGTTAGATTGATCAATAGTTAGCTCTAGAACAGCGTTATCAGATCCCCTAGCTTGATCAAACCGCTTTAAAATAGCTGCATCAGGAGCCAGGCAACACTGAACCTTCACAAAGCAGATTTAAAAAAAAAAAAAAAATTATTTCTGTCCATTAAGTTTGTTTTTAAATTAATCTGAAATTAGGTCGGAGACGCTGGACACGTGTGTGTGTGTGTGTGTGTGTGTGTGTGTGTGTGTGTGTGTGTGTGTGTGTGTGTGTGTGTGTGTGTGTGTGTGTGTGTGTGCGCTCCACCAGGAAATTGTGAGCATCAGAGACTTTGTTTCCTGCATTCTGATAATTTCTTTGACACCAATTTCAAATTTGGAAACATCTTTATGTCAAGGAAAACTTTGGTGGAAATTCTGGTGGCACGTAATTAAAAATATAATAATGGAATATTATGTAGAAAGGGGGCTTATGCATCCAGGACCTGGGCCCGGATCCGACGACACTTCATTACACATTAATAAAAAAGGGCTTGACTGTAACTTACATGAGGTAACCACTTTTACTGTTGTAGCTTATTTGTACAATAATACAATCCTGTTGTTAATACATAACATTATGAAGTGTTGGTGTAAGATTTCTATTTTGAAATGAACTCCATTCATCAATAAATGGTCAGTGATGTTGAATATACATTAGTGTAATGGACCACCCCTACAGTTCGACATGCATGTCATAGTGTGAAATACAGTTTTACTGCAGCAGAGAAGGAGCGGGACGACGGCACCTCTGGAGCTCGTTTAGGTAGTCAGGGCAATGCAACTGTGGTTACACTTTTCATGTGTACTCCTGTACAGTTCCCATCAGGTGTTAAAACCAACTGTAACATAACATGAAATATGACTACTATTTAAAAACGCGGCTATGAGACGGTTCTAACCGGTTATGAAACCGTCTCAATGGAATACTGATGCCAGACAGCAGCGGCTCCTTGCTGCGCCGCTGGTCAGCCCGACTCTGCACGGTAAAACTGAGATCCCATTAGCGCTAGCTTAACAGCAAAGCGTTCAGGTCTAGTCAAAACAGAGCAGCTTAGCTGGCTTATCAGCACCAGCCGCAAAGTGTAAAATATAGCGGCTGTGGATGAGAGGGAGGCTGACTGCTGAAAAATCAGACCTTTTGGCGCTCGTGATTTTCCGGTGGCGCTGAGAGTTTTTCCACTAAACCAACTTCCACATGAATGCATAACAGCATGGCCATTCTACAAATTGCATGCAATTGTTGACCTTGCGCAGCATTTCCTATTAGGGCTGGGCGATATGGAGAAAATCAAGTATGACTATATTTTTGTCCCAGTACCTTGATATCGCGGCGATGTTGTAGGGTTGACATTTGGTGCTTTAACAAAAATATTCACACAAAGAGATTTGTGATAAATAATGTGTATTTAATGAGTAAGAGGTTAAAGACAAATAATAGAACAGAGAGAACATTCAGGTAAGGACATCGCTTTCCTGGAATGCAGCCTTTAACAGAAAAACATATATAGAAAAGCCAAAAGTAGCCAACACGCACCAGTCATCATCATGAGTTGTTACATCAGGGAAATATTTCACAAGTCCTGACTCATCCATCAGCCTGACCCAGTGATTACTGCTGACGCACTTTTAATGCTGACGGCGCGAGAATGATCATACAAAGAGAGCCTCAGGCGCCCGGTGACGGCTCAGTCCTGTGTTGATCAAAAACAATATCACCATGTGAAGCACAGAAGTATCATAAAGGTGCCGCAGGGTTTTTGAGATAAAACAAATCTCAGATATTCAGCAGTTCATTTTGCTGAGTCCATCCATCAATGTCCCCCCATGTTTGTTTTTGCAATTCACAAGGAGTGCTACAGAGCTGCGCTATTATGAAACCACAGTTTTGGGACCAATACCAAAGCCATATGTGTTAAGATGGCAGGTTAGGGGCGGCCTCTAGCTCACCCAGTAAGAGCGTTCGCCCCATGTTGGCTGAGTCCTGCAGCGGCGAAGGGTTCGAATGAGACCTGCTGCCCTTTGCTGCGTGTCATTCCCCATCTCTTTCCCCCTTTCAGATCTATCCACTGTCTAATAAAAAAGGGAAAAAGCCCCAAAAAACAAAATAGATGGCAGGTTAAGCTGTGACTGATTCAAGTCTGTTCAATACCTACAGCAACGATTAGGGCTGCACGATATGAGCAAAATATGCGATAGCATGAAAATTTCCTTTTATGGGAGGTTTTTTTAACCTTAATATGGAGTTCCCCCAGCCTGCCTATGGTCCCCCAGTGGCTAGAAATGGTGATAGGTGTACACCGAGCCCTGGGTATCCTGCTCTGCCTTTGTGGAAAAAAAAAAAGCTCAGATGGGCCAATCTGGAATATTCCCTTTATGACATCATAAGGGGAAAGGTTACCTCCCCTTTCTCTGCTTTGCCCACCCAGAGAATTTGGCCCACCCATGAGAAAGAGACTTCAGATACAGTATTAGGGGACCACTAAGGCCTATATAAAAAGCATCCAAAAAGCAGCATGTCATAGGACCTTTAAAATGGAATGTAAAAAGGCAGTTTTCTACTGAGTGTCTTTCGTAATATGGTTATTGCGCCATTTGATATAATGGAATAAATAAAAAAAAAGCGATGTATTGTGCAGCCCTAGTACTAGGACACCCTGTACTGACACATAGGCCTAAAGCTAAAAATCAACTCAAAACATGTTTTGCAAAATGGTTTGCTGTAGTGTTAAAAAAAAAAAAAAAAATACATGATGCAACATGCAAAGCCACTATAACCAAGCACCCCAGTTGCAGGAGAATGATATATTCCTGTGTTTTGGTTCTTTAAGCGTGTATTCTCTGGGGTTACTATTCTAGTGTCTCTTTGACTTACAGTCAGGAGAAGTGCACACCCTGCACTTTGATCCAATCAGCACAATAACAGACTCCAATAGCAACCTCAAGTATATAAACCTGTACAAGAGTATTCTCCTTTTCCCTGAAGTGTCAGACTCAATTTTTAGCTGACACCTGAAGTCGAAACACTCCAAACTGTACACTGCTAGTGATACCACATAATGGCTGAGGAAGCTTTCAGCGGGGGGGGGGGGAAGAGAATGAAAAATGTCGCTGCTTCTATTCCTTCAAAATCCTTTGTGTGCCTTTTTTTGTCGTCGTTTTGCATAAATTATTTTAAGATTAGCTCATGAGGACCCATCAGCTAACTAAGGATTTTGGGAAGCTAGATGCAGCAATATTTAGTAATAGTTGCATAGTACCATTTCAAACTAATTTCAAAAAAAGTTCAAACCTCAGAAACATTAACTAGGTAGAATTTGGGGAATCCAGAACCACATAGAAAACAGCTTTGTGTACTTTATGTGGAGGATGTTTGGATCCATTTTGGCTCGATTTTCTTCATTTCTCGCAGTTGGTCAAACAGCAAGACCGTGACGTCTGATCACAGAAAGCTTCAGAATTACTCTCAAAATATTCTGAGTTTATTGTGAAAGTATTACAACTTTGCAATGTTGCGACTTCTCAAAATATTTGTCATTAAGACTCAAAATAATTCCTAAAATCTGATTTTTGTCCTACAATGACTATTAGGGTTGCTCAATTATGAAAAAAAGAAAAACAAAAATCATAATCAATTATATAACAGGATAACTCTCTGACTTTTGGAAAGATGTTGCATATATTGAAATAAAAAAAAAACTGAAAAGGTTAAAAACAGTAAAAACTAGAACTGTGAAATATCCCTTTATACTTTTCCCATTTGAACATGTTTTTATTCAGAACACAAGACAAAATAAGTATACTAGCAAAACAGTTTCTCAATTATTCTGGTTTTGTGATCATTAGGAGCCAAAATCGTAACCGCGATTAAAATTCCGATAAATTGGACAGCCCTAGACCACCATTTTAAATGTTATGCATGCGTGTGTTGATCATACTGTAGGTATGTTAACTGAAAGAGCAAACTCTTCTTCACTAAAAAAGGCTTGAGTTTGAAATTACAGATTATTCCACAATAATTATTCACCTGCTTGTACTCCCCTTGGTTTTCAAAACACAGACTCAACAGGCGAACCGTCTACATCCCAAAATAATAGATCATTGTGTGCTTTATAAAACGCTGTCACACTGGAGGTCATGGTAATGCAATTTTCCCCAGTAACAGAAACGGTTGCAGTGTACTACTCCTCCCTCTGTCCACCACTCCGCCCACTTCAAGAACCAAGCGCACCCCCACAGCCCACCCCTATAGCTGCAGATCTGGGTCTAGCATGGTATCACAGTAACCGCGGAGGAAAAATACATCCATTTTAATCAGGCCAGCGTTACTGCTGCTGCTCTTGCCGCTATCCAATTTGTGTTACGTCTTGTTCAAATAGGATCACACAACCTCAATCTGTGTGTGCGTGTACATGTGTGTTTGGGTTTCCCGCTGAGAATGAGAAAGAGGTGGGTGTATGCATGTTATGGGGAGTGTGTGCACATTATAAAAAAAAAAAAAAAAAAAAGGACTAGCTTTGATTCACCGATTCCCCCCCAAAGGCCATTTCCCACAGTAGGTAGGAATTCGAGAGACTGATCTGTGTAAGACACAGGCAGCCAACACCGCTCTCTGCCTCTCTGAGCGGTTACATAATTTAGCTTGTGCTGAAATGTGATTTAGCCTGCGTGCAAACTACTGCTGAAATGATTGTAACTGCATTAATAAAAAAACTATGTACCTGGGGCAAGAAAGGTCCTACAGTTCTATCTCCAACTCCGATAACAAAATCCTTGGATTGTAGCCAATCTTCTAAGCAGCCCATAAGGTGGGGGAAAAGAAACGACATTAGGCAAGTGCAAAGTAACTAAATAATCACAATTTAACTTGACCAAGAAGGGACTCTTCAATTTACAGTAAACAGGGTTTACCCTATACCACTATAAGGCGTAGCACCGAAGCCGTTTTGGGCACCACCTAAGCTGAATAAATGTAACCTAAATACTTCTCTCTAATGGTTGTAGTTTGTCCCCAGTGGACTTCTTTAGCAAGTTTTGTCTTTAAGCTTTTTGAGTGTTAATTTGTATAATCTGTCTATTTTTCAGTTTTAGAAACCAATATGGTAATAACAATGGTCCAAAATTATGTGAAATTGCATTTGTTTTTTTTATTTAAAAAAATAAATAGAAATGGGACCCCTAAACCCCCTGCCAAACAAGTGCACCTAAGTCTTCCACAAATAGAGAAAAACACTGGTAAATACAAACCAAGTATTTTTCACTAAGCGATAGATATTCTTGGATCAGGGCTCCATTTGGCAACATTTAATATAACCTTTAGGATGTGAAATAAAATATCGATATCGTGATATGAGACTAGATATCGTAACACGGCATAAGTGCTGTCTTGTCCTGGCTTTAAAGGCTGCATTACAGTAAAGTGATGTCATTTTCTGAACTTACCAGACTGTTGTAGCTGTTCTATTATTTGCCTTTACCCACATTACTGATGATTATTTATCAAAAATCTCATTGTGTAAATATTTTGAGAAAGCACAAACAGTCCACACTACAATATTGTTGCGGTATCAATATTGAGGTATTTGGCCACAAATATTGTGATATTTGATTTTCTCCATATCGCCCAGCCCTATGTGAAATACTGCAATTAATTAGTTGATCAAATAAAAAAACTAAACACTTTTCTATAACTAAATCATCAAGCTAAAGCACCCAACATTTGCTGCTTTCAGAATCCCAAATGTGAATATCTATGTAGGGCTGCACCAACAATTACTAGTCATAGCGTCTTCCAATTACTTGTTTATCTCAAAACAATAAAAGGGCCAAAATCCAAAAACATAATATAAAAACAGAGGATGTCAGCAAAACTTCATCTTTTTTTTTTTTTTTAGATAGATTACCACCACCAGTTTAGTAGCCTAATAACTTAACCTTGGCCACTCTGCTCATAATTAGGCCCTCATTGGGTTCACCTGCGGTCGGTAATTGGCCGGTCACTCCTCACCTGCTGCTGCTCATACCCGGTTTTATCGCTCATACATCGGTCCACTGTAACCCCTTTTTTCTTCTCCCTGCCACCCCACTCCCGCTGTCGGTTTCCACTTCAGGACTTAAATAAATAAATACATAAATTACCAACCTCGCTGGGGGTGGTGTGACAGCAAAAGAAAGTGAACGAGAAATCAGGACACGCACAACCACCAAAACAGTACAATAGCCGGGCGTTTATTTCTGAAGGACTGCGTGTTTTCAGGGGCGAAATTAACGTTAATTGACCGCAGGGCTAATTGGCCAGGAATGAGTGGCGACAAGCAGTGCTGTACAGCAGGCAACACAAACCACACGGGCCTCTCCATCCCCCCCCTTTCATTTCCAGAGACAGATATTGAGCTGAAACACTCAAGCTACATGCATTACGAATTTAAGGACGTAACACATTCCTTATAAATAAAATTAAAAGCACGCACAAGGCAGAAAATGACTAATTCCAGCCCCCGAATTATGTTATTTAAGGAGGTGTCTATGCTAAGAAGAAGAGCCAGGTTCATTAGCCCAAGGTGTAGCCAAGCACGGTCATTCCCTCAAAAAAGGAGCAGCCAAGACAGGTGTACAGTTCGGTAATGTTAGCTAACCTCACAGGACACACAGTGCGTGTTTCCCAACACGCACACACAAACACACACACACACACGAACAAATACACACACAGAGGACTCGAGACTTACCGTGGACGTTAATGCAGTGCTGGAGACATATTAGCATGAGCAGCAGGAGGATCCCCGGTGCGGACGTGACCATCTCTTGCAGTGTACGCACGGTTGCTAGCTGAACGCTCGCGGGCTGCATCTCTGCCCTGCCTGCCTGCCTTTTCTGCTGGCTCGCGCTGGCCTGCTTCTACTTTGATTCTGCCGGTTCACGCGCAAACCACACATACAGACAACAGACACGAGCGCTCATACACAGAGCAGAACCGAACACCACAGCCGCTCCTGCCGAAGCCACCGACCGATCAGCAGCACAGAACCGTGCCCGAAAGAGGAGCAATGAGAAATAAAAACGGAGGCGGCCGCAGCGCAGACCACGCGCCTTTTGAGCTCGTTCCTACACACACGCGCAGTGGGGGCCGTTCGGGCTCCCGTTCACTCCTCTCGAGCTGATATCCATTTCCTAAAGTTGACGGTAACGAGCGGTCCCCGGTAACCGGTCTGTTAGTGGTGCTACACAGAGCCCGTCACAGCTGAGGAGGATTTCTCTTCCTCCCTCAGGAGTTCTTGGAACATTGTTAACCCTTCACCATCCGCATAAATGATAGACAAGAAGTAGATCTTATTTACACACAAATCTCAATTAAATAGGAGAAATTAGCCTATGTATAATTAGAGTTACGCAATTCTATCTATATTTCGTGGTTATTTATTTTATCAATAGATAAATAGTATCTATCTATCTGTCTATCTATCGACTTACAGTTTATTTATCAATTACTCTGGACCAGTTGCAAAATATAACCAGGGAATGATTAACTTGTGTTCGACCCAGCACATTTCTTTAGTTCCAGATTTTCCTTCTATAGCTATCACTACAGTCTAATTTAAAATATATATATATATCACTCCTTCACCTTCAGCCACAAAGGGGCAAAGAGTGCAATACCTTGGTTTGTGTTGATCGGCTCATGTGGAAATCTGTAGCAGCAATTAGGCTACTGTACTGCAATTGCACACTAAAGCTCCACCAGTAGAAAAGTAGTTTTCTGAACATAACCTGTCTTTACTAAACAGTGGCCACTATGACCATAAGTGTTAATTACAGGACAGTGTCCCACTTAATTTCCATACATTTCCCAAGATTCTCTGACTTTCCTGTCAAACAGGACTTGCGGCCACATAATCAGGGGGACCTTGACACTTTGGCATACTCTGTGTGAGGACGTTTTCACTCTTTCTGGTAGATAAGCTGAAGACCTTGGAGATGCCTCATCCTCATAATAAGCACGGATCTGAACTGGTCTTGGCCGTCACAGACACTTGCCTGCCCCTCAGGCGTGCTTTCTTTAAGGCGTGGGTATCATATAAAGTTGAGACAAGTTTAAGAAGAATTTAAAGGGATAAGCCACCGTTTGTTGAAATAGGGCTTATCACAGTCTCCCCCTAGCTGTAGATAGGTGGGCCAACGCATTTTTTGTGCATGCATTGTTTTAGTCCGGTGCAGCACCGGCAGCGCCGCCGCTAGTTAGCTTAGCGTAGTGAATGGAATCCTATGTTGCCGGTTAGCATGTTGTGAGTAAAAGTGAGCCAACAAAAGACAAAAAAACAACCTAATTACTTGCACTGAGACAAAAAATGCGTTGGCCCACCTATCTACAGCCAGGGTAGACCGTGATAAGCCCTATTTCAACAAATGGTGGCGTATTCCTTTAAGTTTTTTTTTTGGTGGAGACTACCAATGTGTGCTGTCCATACTTAATGCTTCTCTGATGTCAGATTTGTTTTGTTAAAATAAACATATTACAGTAAGGACAACCGAGGTGGATTGAGTTTTATTCTATTATTCATCAAAGTGAAGATTGGACAAAACATTTCTTTTATCAGGTATTATATATTTTTATCCAAATAGGAAAAATCACAATTACCTAAGCTCATCATTCTAAATGTCAAAATTAGCCTACATCAGAAGAGAAGCTAGAAGAGAGGCAAGGGGTGGCACTGGCCACCCCTGAAATATGATTGCCCCCCCGGTACCCCACCCAATCCATTGGGCTAGAGTGCTGTCAATCTAACAATTGTGGTTTCCATTGGAAAGTACTGTCACTTGGCTTCTTGTTCTGTCAATTTCCCCAGCCCTTGTCACATGACCAATTCATGATGACTATCCAAAGTTCTGATACCACTGAACAGCACTCAAATCTTTTCTTTTTTTTTTAAAGTGGCAGACTAAGTCTATACAAAATGTGCATTGTATTCTGATATACAATTTATTTAAAATGAAAACAAGTGATGTTTCATTCAGCAGAATTGCATTATGTTCTATCCTATCCAATATTTCCTATATTTCTAAGCAGATTTTCTATGCTATATTCTGATAAAATGCCACCTCCCCCTCCCCCCCCCCTGACTGATTATTGGTCCCCCTGTGCCACCCCACTTAAAAAAATTCCCGGAATCGCCCCTGGCCTACAGAAGATGATGCGATTTTGGCAAGTAAAGGATTACAGTAGCTACCAGTTTAAAAAACGTGTTTAGTTTGGTATTATTGAGTAGAAAAAACAACATTCACTCCGCTTGCTTTGTCTCCTTTGTGGAGAAGGGAATTAAATCCCCCCCAGAAGGTCCATTTCCAGAAGAACAAAGAAAATTCCCAAACACTTGTCACCTCTGCATCGGTGTGTTCGGTCGACGTTTCGATCACGAGGATCTTTCTCAAGACAAATGTTCTTGTGACTGAAACGTCAACCCAATAAACTAGCGCAGAGGTGAACAAAAATGTGTTTTTGGCTTTCATTGCAAATCATTTTGTAAGAGCAGATGTCTCATAGAGTGAATACCAAATCTTGGAACCAAAACTCAGCTCTTACATGTTCTTTCCTCAGTCTGTCTGATGCTATTTCTCCACCATTTTGATCACCAGGCCTTTGGATTTTCCAGAGGGCTGCGTGCTGCCAGCTTTCATAGGCTCTCATCAGTTCTTATCAGAGGATTGAACCTCATCTTCAGCGATGGCTGATGGCTGCTGATACACCCCAAGGCTCAGTCTGTCCCAGATTTTTACATGCCCTGAAAAAAAACACACACAAACCACTGTACAAAAAAAAAATACAAAGTGTCTCCGTCTCTCTATGACTGTTCTCTTTCTTGCAGTCACCTCCAAACACACACAACCACACAATTGCAGATCTAACGGTTGAAAAATCCAGTCTCTTATGAAAATCAACTGTGGAAAATCATTATTTGAAGGGCTCCCAAGCAGGAACCTAACCCGTGAAGATTACTCTTATTTCACTTGATAATTTGCTCTATAACTGCTGGAAATAATTAGAGCTTTGAAGAAACAATAAGTAGAGGTTTTTTTTTATCGTCCCATGGCAGAGAATTGTCACAATATATTTGCAGGGGCGATGCGGCTGTTGATCAGATACAGTAAAAAACACACCAGAATTGAGTGAAATCAACCAATCTTTAATCATTAAATAACAAAAGAGAGCACGGTGTGGGTGTGTGTTGCTACAGGTAAAAAGGAGACAATGAAATACAATCCAAAACGTTTCTGTCATAGATCCATAAGTTTGAAGGCCGATCAGACACCGACACACTGCGAAAGTGGTTAATAATGCTGTTTATAATGACAGAATTTTACAACTCTGAAAAGTTATAACAGAAGCAATCATTTGTATTCTCCTTGGTTGTGATTGGCAGGTAAACAGTAAAGTTACCGTTACAAAGTAATCTACCAGGAACATGTGTTTGCACACATTTGACCAAAGCAGTGCATTCCGGATGAAGCTGCTTTGCGCTAAACCTGTTTGAGTCGTGACTCACTCGGATCTTTCACCCAAGTCTTTACATTGACTCATAAGTCGCGAGTCTCTAGTATCATTAACTCGGATCAGTTGAATCCTACTACAATTCAATCTAAAATGATAACAGCGCCACTCACAAACCTCTTGCAACATTAGCTACTACTAGTCCTAGCCATCTTAGCTGCCAAAAGCTGTATAACTTACAATTTCGTAGGCAACCGCAATCCCACAAGTCAACTCAAGCGACTGAGTGAGCAGAGAGACAGTCCGAGATAACAGGTTATAGGAACGTCCCGACCCGCAGACTCAGAGCCAGAAACATTGCAAGCTCGCAGACCATGGCTCACTCGGGAACTCATGAGTTGTCGATGACCCATGAGTTGTCGATGACCCATGAGTTGTCGATGACCCATGAGTTGTCGAGGACCCATGAGTTGTCGATGACCCATGAGTTGTCGAGGACCCATGAGTTGTCGAGGACTCATGAGTTGTCGAGGACCCATGAGTTGTCGATGACCCATGAGTTGTCGAGGACCCATGAGTTGTCGAGGACTCATGAGTTGTCGATGACGACCCGTGAGTTGTCGATGACAACCCGTGAGTTGTCGAGGACCCATGAGTTGTTGACGACTCGTGAGTTGTCGAGGACCCATGAGTTGTTGACGACTCGTGAGTTGTCGACGACTCGTGAGTTGTCGACGACTCGTGAGTTGTCGACGACTCGTGAGTTGTCGATAACTCATGAGTTCTCGCGTGTGCATCTGTTTTAGGCGAGCGAGTGAGCGAGCTCAGGGTAAAACAAATCTACAACAAAAGCCATTCTTTCACTTCTGAAATAACATACAATGTTCTGCACTTAGCCTATGCCTACTGTAGGTTTGGTGTATAAATGTAGTATGTTAAAATGCAATTAGGTCGAGCAGACATTGCAAGCAAAATGAACCTTATAATAACATGTGTACCGAGTCGACCGTTCTCTGGGATATGTTTTCATGTTAATCAAATGTGTCTCTAGCTTGAAACAAGCTAGCGCGAACTGCTGATTAGCTTATAACGCTAGTCTTCGGGGCAGAGGGTAGCATAATGAGGGTCCCTACACGTAAACCGAAGCATTTAGAACGTTGTAAGTGTACAGACAGTTTATTAAAAAGATAATTTATAAAGACAGTAGCGTTCACGTATACAAGCAGGCTCTATCTTGGGAAAACAGTCATGACCAGTCGAACGACGAACGCCGTGCAACCAGTAACCAGAAACATAGCTCAAACACGGCGTTCGTCTTTCGACTGATCATTTGCGCCGGAATTGTTCTTTAAGGAGTATATTTAGGTTGCAGATTTATTTTTGCACTTACATCAACAACTGAAGAGCTTTTTACACTGCACTTATCCTGTTAGCCTGGGGCTCAAAAAGCTTTCACACTGGCACACTCCTGGCACATTCCAAAGTGGGCTAACCCTGACTTTAGCCTAGGACTGGCTGGCCTTGCTCCGGAGCAGGGTTAGCCCAGAGTTTGCGGGATTATCCCATGAAAACCAACTAAACCCAGGGCTAAAAGTTGCCAGTGTTAAATGGGGCGAATCAAACAATGGAATTCTAGAATGTTAACATTAGTTACATGTTCCAACGGACATTTAACCCAGGGCTAGTGAAAGTGCAGCGTGAATCGCCATGGGACCTTAATTCGTAATAAATATGAGCGGGAGTGAATGGGGATAGACTAATTCTTTTTTTCACCATTTGAATTGAGCCATGAGTTACACATATGATGTTCATCAGTTTAAAAGATAATTTTGCAAGTCAAGAAAGTCTCAGTTTATTGTTAAACTGTTGAAGTATAAGACTGTGAAAATACGTAATTAGAACACTTCAAAGTCGCATGGATGACTGAAGCTACGACGTCTGTGTGTATCGTACCGGGGATGTAACGTTACTCACACGAGCAGAGGATCTTGCTCGTTTTTACGCTTCTCTGCTGATAACACTACACTGGATAAAACACATCAGGTACGATGACGTTACATGTATCGTGGAACAGCGCTAAGCCAGCTAGCTAGCCAGCTAGCTAGCTAGCTAGCAAGGCGACGTAAATTGTGTTAGATGAGAGATGTAGTTCACTGAGCGCAAAACTAAGTGGTCATACGACAAACCTACGACAAACTGAGACTTTCTTAAGTTGAAAAATGTATCTTTAAATTGGCAAACATCATATTTGTAATCCATGGCTCAATTCAAACGGGATCGAAAAATAATTTGCCTCTCCCCGTTCACTACCATGCATATTTTCTTTTCCAAATTAAGGTCCCATGAGATCCACCGGAAGGGTAAGGACTTCGCCTCTCTATAGCTCTGGGCTTGGGTTAACCCTGGGTTAACAATGTGTGTGGGGACTAAAGTAAGTTACCCCAGGGTCAACTAAGTATAGCCCTGGGTTAAGAATATGCAATGTGAAACCACCTAGGGTGGCTTAAACTAACCAAAAGGACACAGTGGCTGAAAAGAGGCACCTGGCCTCTAACTTTAGGGTCCTGTTAGAGTACAGAGATACCATGGTTTAAAAATACTTTCAAATAAATAATAATAAAAAACAGTGCACGCCACTGTGACTGTAACCAGTCTGCGTTGGCTGCAAGCTGATTGGTTGCTTTTGAGAAGCTTAAAGGTCCAGTGTGTAACATGTTTAGTTGTTCATTATCAAAATCTGTATTGCCCGTTCACGAACTTGTCCTTTTTCATGAATATTTACCACCACCATCAATTCCAAGAATTCCTTTTGGCTTGGAATTTTACATTTGCATTCACATAAACTGGGGTAGACGCTTCATATTCATGCGGCATCTTGAAATACGTTAGCTGGTAAGGGACATACAGGACATACTGCTCCGCATTTTGCGTTTTTTTGCTGTCACATGATAAACTCACAGGTGCTGCTAATGGGTATCGTAGCTTCCCGGCCCCGGCAAGTTTGAAGAAGGAAAACATGGAGGACCACACGTATTCAAAATCCAGATTTCAGGAACAGGAGTCCTCTTCTTCGCCCAGAAAAAAAAATATTGAAAAGAGCGAGAGACCGGCTTTTTGAAGCGTGAAGGCTACCGTAGCTGTAATACGTACTTTGAACGGCGTGGCGCGAGAGAGTTGATTGCGATATGTGATCTCAACGCTAGATGGGAGAAATTCCCACACATTGGACCTTTAAAGATCCCCATGGCATGACAATTTCACTTTGTGAGGTTTTTGAACATTAATATGCGTTCCCCCAGCCTGCCTATGGTCCCCCAGTGGCTAGAAATGGTGATAGGTGTAAACCGAGCCCTGGGTATCCTGCTCTGCCTTTGAGAAAATGAAAGCTCAGATGGGCCGATCTGGAATCTCGCTTGTTATGAGGTCATAACAAGCGAGGTTACCGCCCCTTTCTCTGCTTTGCTCGCCCAGAGAATTTGGCCAACCCACGAGAAAAGTGGCAGTTGGTCAAGGCCACACCCCCCCCCTCCACCTTGCCCCGCCCTCTCTCCTCCTCAATAGCTACAGACACAGAAATGGCACATCCTAAGGAAAGCTCATTGTGGGACTGGCTCTAGTGGCTGTAATTCTGCACCATGGCTGAATTTCGGGAAAGAGACTTCAGATACAGTATTAGGGGACCACTAAGGCCTATATAAAAGAGACTTCAGATACAGTATTAGGGGACCACTAAGGCCTATATAAAAGAGACTTCAGATACAGTATTAGGGGACCACTAAGGTCTATATAAAAGAGACTTCAGATACAGTATTAGGGGACCACTAAGGTCTATATAAAAGAGACTTCAGATACAGTATTAGGGGACCACTAAGGCCTATATAAAAGAGACTTCAGATACAGTATTAGGGGACCACTAAGGTCTATATAAAAGAGACTTCAGATACAGTATTAGGGGACCACTAAGGCCTATATAAAAGAGACTTCAGATACAGTATTAGGGGACCACTAAGGTCTATATAAAAGAGACTTAAGATACAGTATTAGGGGACCACTAAGGTCTATATAAAAGAGACTTCAGATACAGTATTAGGGGACCACTAAGGCCTATATAAAAGAGACTTCAGATACAGTATTAGGGGACCACTAAGGTCTATATAAAAGCCTCCAAAGAGCACCATGTCATGGGACCTTTAATAATTTTTTGCGCAGTCAAGAATCTCTAATTAAACATGGCAGATAGATGTCCCTCACCCAAGGTGAACATTAACAGTACCAGATGGCTCCATTTATGCCACTTCACCCCCACGTCCATGTTAACCTGTAAATGTTGTGGCAGTTTTCCAAGGTTTTCCCTAGATAAAAAAAAAAAATATATATATATATATATATATATATATATATATATATATATATATACTGTGTTATGCAGTCAGCAAGGGGTTCCTGTCTTTGCAAAGGACCAGTGCAACATATATGAGAGTTAAGACTTTATCTGAAATGACTACATGTTGTTAAACTTGTCCTTGCTCACAGCAGGACAGCAGAGAGAAATGTTAGGTAAGTGGAATTCAGCTCCAGATGGATAAAAAAAACAACCAAAAAAATGTCTCTGTATGTTGAAATCCAGCTGAGAAGCGACATTTATAAGGCAGAGAATTGCAACCAGCCTACAGATATCAACACTTCCTCAGACCAAACAGTTTTATCCTCATCTCACCAGGAAGCTCTTAGCACCGGCTGAAGGCAGATAATAATCGTGCCCAAATCTGGGCCAGGATTCTGTAGAGGTTTGTAGCCAAAGGGGGGAGTTACTTTATCCCTCTGCGTAGGAGAGCTGGTAGACCGCTCTCTTCAGTACTTTCTTTTTTATTTCCTCTACTTCTTAGCCCTTTGAGAAAGTGGCAGAGAAGGGAGAGGTGGTTCCGCTGTGATTTAGTACCACCAAAATGAGCTATAACCTTGTGAAAAAAACACTGAATGGTACACCCAAAAAAAAAAATCAGTTATAAAAAACACAGTGACCGTGGAATGAAGCATAATGAAAATGTCTGTCATAAAGAGAAATATACACATATATCTATGAAGATGGGATGGGTGGATCACAGTTAGTTTGCTTAGTCATTCATTACACTGTTTCTTGGTCAGTCTGGAGCAATTGGTACATAAGGGTGGTTCAGCACCACAGACAGCGACACGTCAAGTCTTTGAGAAGCGAGGAGCGGAATTTTGTTTTTGTTTTTACGTGACAGCGAGAGAATGTCGACGTGATTATGTTCACATGATCACCAATCAGCCGGCACAGCTGGTTAATTAATTAGGGGCGTCGAAATGAATGGTCGCATCGATGCCATCGCGATGCGGACCTCGGCCATTCTGCATCCACGCGGTGACCGACCATAGTCGATTATAACTGCCCACTGATGTTGCTTGTTGATTTTTCCACTCGCTGCTTTTTTTTATTGTTTTTTATTATTTTCTTTTTCTTTTGTCCGTTGTGTTCAGACTCCGCTACATTCAGGATGTCTTTCTCAAGAGCAGATACAATAAAAAAAAAAAAGGGTTTTCATTTTCATTTCATATATGGCCGACGGCTTGAATTTGTCCATGAAAACCATGTGTGGTAATATAACAATATTGAGGTGACGCATCGTGAGCCATCGTGATATTGAATCGATTTGAATCGTTGACAGGATAATGGTAATCAAAATGAATCGTGAGACCAGTGAAGATTCACACCCCTTTTATTTTATAGATATTATAGCTATTTTAAACTATTTGTTCTTATATTGTATCCTACTATTATTTCATGTATATTGTATCCTTTTACTTCATGTATATTCTGTATGTGTGATGCGTGTCTGATACTTTTGCTGCTGCAACACCGGAATTTCCCATTTTTTTGGGATCAATAAAAATCTATCTATCTATCTATCTATCTATCTATCTATCTATCTATCTATCTATCTATCTACTACCTACCTACCTACCTACCTATCTATCTACCTATCTATCTACCTACCTATCTATCTACCTATCTATCTATCTACCTACCTACCTATCTACCTATCTATCTACCTACCTATCTACCTACCTATCTATCTACCTACCTACCTATCTATCTACCTACCTATCTATCTACCTATCTACCTATCTATCTACCTATCTATCTATCTATCTACCTACCTACCTACCTATCTATCTACCTACCTACCTACCTATCTATCTACCTACCTATCTATCTATCTACCTACCTACCTACCTATCTACCTATCTATCTACCTATCTATCTATCTATCTATCTATCTATCTATCTATCTATCTATCTATCTATCTATCTATCTATCAGCTGTTGTTTCCTGACTGCAAGGATGCGTCTTTGTCTTGCCCCGTGCCAATTCAGATACCTCAACTCAGATTATCCGCATGTCAGTTAATCGTACGTCCTGACTCCCGACCCGGAGCGTCAAAAAAGGGACGCCACGAGTCCTGTCCGAGAACGCCTGTGTGTCGCTAAAGGAGACTTTTTGCGTCAATAACAAACACCAAAAGGCACCCGACCAAGCGTCGCTTTTTGACGCGACGGGAGTGAGAACGTGTTGACATGACGCCAGCCTTCGGCGCACCGAAAAAAACCCCCAAAAAACATGATGGAAGCTTTAGAAGAGGTACTTATTTTCACTCGAGCTTCTGCACGCGAATGTCGCCAGACGACACCAGTTTCCTGAACACAACCGTACTGAGAAGTCCAGAGAGAGATGTGTGGAGCTGAGTCTTAATTAGCTTTGTAGCAACTCGTTTGGCAATGGCTTGAACGTTAACGGATGTTCATTAATATAAAATAGCTGCGCACTATAGCTTGAATCAAATTATTAATATAGCATTTTTACATTGGGTGAATTTCTAGTATTGTCTTCCTCGAGTTTGTGCGTTATGATGCTCAAACCTGTAACTTCTTTACAGGCCAGTCGGTAAGCTCAAAAGTTTAGATACAGAAATTTAACAAAAGGCAACCAACAGGAGGCTCTGAGTAATCCTTTATACAGTCTCAACATATATTTCTGTAGAAAACAATATTTTTACATTTTTACAGTACATACAGCATTTACATATAAATATAGTGATTTACAGCATTAAAGTCAGTGGTGTACAAACTGTATATGTCAACATTTTTTTGCAATTGAGAAACAAATCAAATTTGAGTTTCTTCATGTTCAGTTTGGCATTTAGCACCATTTTATGGTCTGGTTTTTTTTTTTCTTAATAAGTGAGATGTTTTTACCCTCCATGGACCCACAAGAAAAAAAGTCCTTTGCATAAATCACAAATTAGTTTTTGGACTCTGCACTTGGACAAGAAAAGATGTGCATGTGTCCTGCGAACTAAATAGGTTACACAGAGATAACAGAGGTACAAAGTCTGGGCGAGAGGCTGAAGATTTGTGTAATATTTGAAGACGTTGCTGCCCTCTCAATTATGACTTCTGAGGTTCGGGGTATATGCGTCTGTTTGGGATGACACAAGTCTGTGTGGTTTGGTCCTGAAACTGGTCCGATTTGGGGCACATGATGAGAATATAAGAGACAACAGGTCCATCCCAATACCCTAATTATTGGAAGACTTAAGCGCTTGCCATGCGCCACCAATTAGTAGGACAGTTATTATTATTGTCCCATCACAGCTTCAAAAGAAAAAAAAAAGGTAATGTGTTTCCAAAAAAAACAAAAACCCCCCCCCCCCCTTGTTGTTTTTTGTGGAAAGATCATATTTTTTTTTTTATGGTTTAAAAAAAAAAAAAAACAAAAAAAATATATTTTTTTTTTTTTTTTTTTTTTTATTTAAAATAAAAATATTTTTTTATAAAATATTAAATTTTTTTTTTTTATTTTTTTTATTTATTTTTTTTAAAAAAATAAAAAAAAATTTATAAATATAAAAAAAATAATAAAAATTAAAAAAATATATATTTTTTTTTTTTTTTTTTTTTTTTTTTTTTGTAATTTGGAAAAAAAAATTTTTTCCCTTTATTCCCCAATCCCCCCCCCTCCTTTTATTTTTAAAAAATTATTTAAAAAAAAAAAAAAATTTTTTTTTAGAAATTCCTTTTCTTAAAATAAGCCAGAAATCATTCAAAAGATTGTTTTTTCAGTTCAGGTGCAGTTGAAATGAGGGACTTGGCTTCTCCCAAGTATAGAGAGTGGCCATTGGGACGGACCCAAACACATGGCAGAGACAGAATCTCAGGATCCTACGTGAAGCTGGATTGGATTTTTGGAATTTGGTGTCACAGCGCCCCTCTGTGGACAAAATACATCGCATGCATCTGACCACACTGGCTCTGGGATTGGGCTTCATCACTACACCATCATTTCACATGTTCCTGTTAACCCTGTGTCTTCAGACGGCATAAAGCAGCAGGACCGTTTCAAAAGGGGAATCAAAAATTCCATTATGTTATTTCCATGGCCTGGGATAGGTTAGTCGATACGTGTGAACATGAGCTACTCTCTCTCAAAGCCAAAAAACCAGAGGAGGTGTCAAACTTGTGATGTCATCAAGTATAATGTCTGGAACTGCTCCATAAACAACAAACAGGAGACTTTGATTTTGTTCTCTGTTTTTTTTTTTTTTTACCCAAATGAGCTTATTCGGTTTTATAACACGGCTTTTTGAATACTCGATTCTGATTGGTCAGTTATTCTACAGTCTGTTATTTCTGTATAGCAGACCACTGCTATAAAAAACAGCAATGGACAGCTGTGGTCGCAGTTCATACACAGATCATACACTCTGGAAGACCATTTTCAAATCAATAAAATCACTTTTACATCAATGTTTTCTGTTAAATTATTGATTTCATTAGTATGTAGCCATGTAATAATTGGGATAATGTAGATAATGTAGTTTGAGAACAGCAACACACAGAGAATGGAAGCGGAGGGGCCAAGTCTGGCTTTATCCTTTCAGACTACCAACAGGGTGATGCAGGACTTGAATCAGCCTGTAGTTAACAATGACCCACTCGCTCTACGTTACCCATTGCGTAATGTTCTCATCTACCCATATACTTGATGTCAACACAAATTCCACTTTTAGCATTATGTCTTTGGACTATCTTAGACCTTAGGAATAACATGTATGAAGTTTGGAAATGGGCGTAGTTCCCCTTTTAAGATTTCTGGTCCAGAGAGTTTGATAGATTTTAGAACGGGTTTATCTCTGTCAAAACTAAAATATTCCCTTAATAATTGACCTGTACTTTACACGTTTACAGTAGCGGATTTTGTCAGTGCACAAAAGATGACGATGGCTTGCTGTGTTAAGATATGATTCTACAGTGAGTTAAAGTGCTCATATTATACTCATTTTCAGGTTCATAATTGTATTTAGAGGTTGTACCAGAATAGCTTAACATGGTTTAAATTTTAAAAAAACACCATATTTTTGTTGTACTGCACATTGCTGCGTCTCCTCTTGTCACCCTGTGTGTTGAGCTCTCTGTTTTAGCTACAGAGTGAGGCATCTCACTTCTGTTCCATCTTTGTTCGGAGTCGCACATGCTCAGTAGCTAGGTAAGGACTGCTAGCTTGTCAGTTGCAGAGTATGAGGGCGTGCCCTGACAGTAGCTAGGTAAGGACTACTAGCCAGTCAGAAGCAGAGTATGAGGCCACGCTAGCAGCTAGGCGAGCATTATAACGTGTGTTACAAAGTGACGCACGTTTGTCTCTGAAGTAAAGGCTGGACTACAATAGAACTGTTTGGAGCAGTTTGTGAGATGGTAAGTCCCTTTGGGGTGGACTTTGGCCTTTTTCACTTTGTAAACCTATAACGTGCACAAAAAATATATATAACACAATAAAGTAAAGGGTAAAAAGCCCAAAAGCATAATATGAGCACTTTAAATAATGTTCCATTAACTGTTAATTGCTAATGGTTTTTTTCTTCTTCGTCTTGTTATTACAGTTGACATAAGTTGCACACACAACACCATGGTGTCCGAGCAGTCAGAAAGTTACTGTCCTTGCTGTTTAACCTGAAGCTTTGCTGTGCATTCTGGTGCAACCGCAGATCTTTCCCACTGAACAGTGAGCGGTACGATCCGCTATTTCGTCTGCGCGAGCGAGATTATTTCCACGTGTCGTTGACGGAGACGCATCCTGACGCTGCGTTCTGCTTCCGATCGACTGTGTTGATCAGAAGCCCTTTGTGTAGGGCTTCTGCAGGCAGAGCGAGCCGTGGTGAGGAAGCGGATGGCTGTAGTAGTGTTCGATCACAGCTGCCAGGGTGGGGAAGGTGAATTCGTTGTCCAGAAACACACAGTCCGCCTGGCAAAAAAAAAATTTAAATAAACACCCACAGCGAAAAGGAGACTTTAATAATGTAAATGTTACATTTAGGGCTGCACAATATGTCGTTTTTTTTTTTTTAGCGTCATCGCGATATCAACTGGCGCAATAAACACACCGCGAAAAGGCTGCGACATATCGCGATAGACACTTTTAATGGTGCCTTTTATATTTAATTTACTGTTGAATTTGAATTTGATAAAAAAAGAATGTTGGAAATGATTTCCTTTGATTTGTTTTAAATTCAACAAGCCATTTGTTGTATTTTAGAAGAATAATGAAAGCAGCAGAAATGCAGAACTGAATACATTTCAATATTTGTTTATTTATCGCAAGTGATACAGTTATCGTGATATTCAACAATGTTATCGCATATTTTTCTCATATCGTGCAGCCTTAGTTACATTGTCATGTCTACACATACATAATTATAACTGTATACTGTATATAAATAAGTCAAAGAACGCCAGAGAGGCCTCTTACCTCTTCAAACAGTCGGTAGTTTCTGGCTTTGGCTATACTGATATCCCACACCACCAGCACCTGGAAAAAACACCAAATGATTTTATTAGGACCTATTTGTCAGTAACAGGTGTTTTGACTTTAATGCCATGCTAGATATCAGAACAATAGATAGTCTGTTTCCTCTTTCTGCCTATCTGTAATGACCTTTTGGGAATATACAGTAAACTACAGGGGTGATTAAATGAGGAAGTGATAATTACTAGTCCTACAATTTGATATATTACACAGTACAGTACATGCAAGTAGGTTTATTTGTCTAAGAAAAATAATAAGGCTCCTTGAGGCAGTATTATAGCTGAGTGATATTTTCATTTAGAGAACTGGGTTTAAGTTCTCTGTGTCTACGATGACATACATGAGCTCAGTATTTATTTCGTACAGAGCGAGCTGAGGGTAGAGCAATTAATATACGCAATATTAATTTTCTGTATATTTTCTGTAGAGAACACTGAGCCGGAGTTTAACTGTTCAGCGTCTCTAAATACACTCTAAGAGGAGAAGCCTGTGAGTAATTCACCAAGTGTCATTCAAACAGCACAAAGGGTCTACAGCCATGCTAACGGCGCTGTGACGCTGTACTTAGACACAATGCTGAATGCTAAAATGAGCATGCTAACATGCTCACAATGACAACACGCTGATGATTAGCAGGTATAAAGTTATGTTCACCAGATTAGTTTAGCGTGTAAGCATCACCATTTGCTACACACAATATAATTGAGTAGTAGCTGGTGCTAGTGTTAGGACTGTAGAGACAGAGCACATTTGAAACAATTCATGGCTCTCCATTGACTTGTATTGCGTGGAGGTGCCTCTGTGTCAATTCCGTCTGCTAGCAAACAACAGGAAAATGTCTAAAAGCTGCTGTGTGGTGGAATTCACTACCGACATGGTAAATAACCCATTACTCTTGTTTTTAAGCTGACTGAACCGAACCTTTTATGAAGACAAAAGTTGATACAGGTGTAAGGAATCAGGAGAATGAATGGAAAGACTGGGATTCTCACCATAACATAACGACATGCCCATGCTACGTGTTCAGCAAGCATTTTGTTACCAAGTCAAATATCCAAATGACAGTTTTAAGCTAACTATATATCCGTAAGTCAAGCTAAAACGTTTTCTACACAGTCTGCAACTTGTGTTATAGTGTTATGTTTGGAGGTGCCTTAGCTTGCTAACACATAGCTAACATTAGCTTACTAACAGCTAAGTTGTCCTCTTTGGTAGACGTAGGTTCCTAAAATACTCCTTTGACATGCTTAAATCTGATGTTTTTAGCTAGCTACCGGCATGTAGCTAGCTAGATATGTTTTTTGGCATTTTAGGCCTTTATTTTCATAGGACAGATGAAGACATGAAAGTGGAGAGAGAGAGGAGGAAAGCAAAGGGCTACAGGGCGGAGTCGAACCCACAGCCGCTGCGTCGAGGAGTAAACCTCTATATACGGGCGCCTGCTCTACCAGGTGAGCTACCCAGGCGCCCCAGGCAGGCACTTTTCTTGCCGTGGGGAATGCGTGGGATTTCCCCCCATTCTGGTCTACATATCCCTGCCTCTGCTGAATAATTTTTATCCCCCGTGGGAAAAATTTTTTACGTGTATGTGCGTCTATATATGGGCGCCTGCTCTACCAGGTGAGCTACCCAGGCAGGCACTTTTCTAGTGTTTCAGCCCTTGCATATTGTGGCACCGATTGTTTTCCCCTCCCAAGGGCGTGGTTTTCAGAGTATGACGCGTTGCACTCCGTCTCTATGTAGCGACACTCATTTCTGCAGTGGACAGGAAACCTTTTCATAATTTTCTAACCCCTAACCTAGCAACCTCTTTTTTTTTTTTTTTACCTTTGATGTTTTGGTTCCTGAGTTCCTGATGGCGTACAGTCCATCCTGTGGAGGGACGGGGCTCTCTCTGAACAACCTGCACAGGTGACAGGTTATCAATAGGGGCACATACTGTGAAAACATTATCACTGGCTACATATTGTGTCTTTTATTTCAGATTACTTCATCGCTATGAACTGTGATGAAGTTGCCGCTGCACATAAGAAAGACTGAACCAGAATACATATAGCAACTACTACGCGTCTACCTCACAAATAAAGGAAATAAAGGCAACATCGAAAAAATTAATTGCATGCAATACAGCACTAGAGGGCAGAAATGTTTTGCAAAGTAGCAGAGCTGTGGCCTGCAGAAGGAACATTTCAGTTATTCAACTCTATATTACAAAAAAAGGGCATCCTTCTTACTTTTCCACGAAGCTGGATTCAGTCGTATCAATGAACACGGAGTCTGGCAGCTGCATCTGCAGATAGAAACACCTGGTTAAACACAATGTGTTTATTGAAGCACTGATATTGGCTCAAATATAGGTCATTAAGATACTGAGATTTAGAAATGCACAAAATTCAGTTTGAGGAATTGAATTGTTTCTCAAAGATTTTGTAGTTTGTAGTTAAGTTACAGGTATCCATTTTAGCCCTGTCTTCGGCAATCTCAGCGACCTCTCACGTGGTTTTCTTGTAATGCCACAAGAATTGAATCCAGGTACACCTGGGTTGCACCAGCTATGGGTAAATTCAAACGCAGACTAGTTTAAACGTAAGTTCTAACTTAGGACGGAGTTTGCGCGCTACTAACATTTTTAACGGTCGCACCAGTTGAAATAGTTCCAACGTAGTCCTAAGTTACAACCTAAATCTTACACCTTGCCCTTGGTACAGTATGTGTAAAGTTTGTTGTCCTGGCGCATTTTTCCCGAGCGGAGATGCTGCAAATTACCGACCTGCTGGCAGCTGAATTACAACATGACATGGACAGAAACGGGGCACTCAGTCCTTCTCTACAAGTGTGTCTGCCGCTACAGTATGTTGCTACAGAAACATTTCAAAACCTGGGTGGTGATTCAATTCAAGCGCATAAATCCACTGTGTGTTGCAATAAGAGCAGTCGCTCTTTCGTTATGTCAGCGCTTTAGCGATTATGTAATGTTTCCAACTAATCATGAGCAACAAAACGTGACTCGTCAGAAGCTCTACCAGATTTGCCGGTTTCCCCTGCCATACTTGGTCGTGTAGTTCGCTCACTCGATTCACGCCCGGATTGTACGTTGATGCTGACCTTAATAAAACAAATGCTGTGATAAATGTGATCAAATGGCCAGGGGCCAAGCATGACAGCTTCATCCTTAAGCAGTGCCTCTGGGTATCCCCTGAGAAAATGGCTCATCACCCCATACCTAAACCCAGCAAGTTGTGTAGTTGGGGCACCTTCCCGTAAACAGGACAACAGTCTGGGACAAAAATATCTTGTGGAATGAGCCGTATTTGACTTAGAGTCTTGTAGCCTGCATGCGGGATAAAGAATCTATACAGGATGTGTTTGAGAGGCCCGTAGTGAAAGCCGGTGTCAGTTGTCACATCACTTCGGTCTCTCTTACGTTCTCGTAGTCCTCGTCGGAGTCGTCTCCTCCGCTGTGTTTGGACGAGTCTCGTTTCCTCCTGAACTCTGTGGGCGTCTCGTCTCCCAGCGAACGGAAGCTCTGGCCGTCTGGAGATGCTCTTCTGGGGGGGAAAAGAAAGCCTTTAGTGCTGCTGCTTCAACCAGAGTCACCTTTTGTGTTATACACCGGTGTTATTATGTGTTCTTTGAAGTCGACTTACTGAAGTGGTGTGCCCGACTGCTTGGACTTGGCTGCAGGCAGCGGGGGTTTCAATGTTGGCAGAGGAGGTTTAGGTACCGGCGGCTTATTTAGTAGTCCAGCTTTAAGTAGAGGAGAGAGTGGAGGGTGACCAGGCAGTGGCGGGTGACCGGGGGGCGGCTTATTGTGTGACGGGGCGTCTGACATCACAGGTCTGAGGTTAGCCCCTCCAACGTTTAACTGAGGAGGTAGGCTCGGCTTGCTGCGGTGGTTGCTCGTCTCCCAGTGGTGGTTGCTGCCCATTGATTGGCTCCCCAAAGCATTAAGGGAGCGGTGGGCGGGACCATTTAGGACCATCCTGCTCTCTAATTGGTCACAGATGGGCAGAGTTGCGGGGGTCTGGACCGATAAGGCCGGCACAGGCCTCCAGTCTCTCTTATCGTTCCCAGGCCCCCCCGCTGATGCCACCCGGCCTTGAAGAGTTTTCTTTGCGTTGGGGGGAGGAGGAGGCGGCGGGGTGGGGGAAATGGACCTGTGCAGGTGGGGGGCAAAGGGCAGGGGAGGGGGTGGTCCTTTGTTGGGGTCCTTCAGTATGGAGGGAGGGGGGACACAGGGCGGGGGTTTTTTGGGGAGCGGGCTGGTCGGGATTCTGTGTAGAGGTGGGACGGCAGGAGGCGGGCCTTTGTGGAAACCTGGACTGGAGTCTTGACGGAGCTGGGATGCTGCCGGCACTGGGGGAGGGGGGTAGGTGGGGGGCGGCCCCGCGGGTCGACCTGAAGAGGTAAAATTTTTTTTTAAATCAGACTTGTTTGTTTTGGTTAAAGTATTTTTTTGTAAATGTTTGTTTCCCTAAATGTTTACTGCACTCTGATTTTCCCTATATGTCCACAATAGCTACTGGTAGAGTGTCAACAGACTATCAAAATAAAGTGTTACCGTATGTATATTATATTATGTGCATAACTGCACATTTTATGCATCTGAGGCTTAATACATTTCCAATTTTTTATAGATTTTCCTTTAAAAATGTGCCGATTGTTTAAATAAGTGGTTATCTTTCCTGTTTTACGGTGAACAAGGTCCGCTGGTGGCGATCAGAATACACTTCAACTAATACCAACTAGTGTGAATCTTTCAATACATACATGTTAAATCAACGTTGTTGTTTTTTTACAGTCACACAGTATTTTTGCTAATTGATTTTCATTTAAATATTAAAATGTTTATTTAAAATCAAATCTTCACACATTTCTTAATAGGCCTACTCACATAAACTATTGGATGTGTTGAAAAAAAAAAAAAAAAAAAATAGAAACTGAAAATTACCAAAATATCCAAAAACACGTGTGGGTGTTTTTATAAGTACAAGTGCACTTCCAGTTGCAGTTCTCTTTATTGTCCTCGCTTCCTTCAACCATATTATTTCCCTCTAGCTGTCGCTTTCACCTCAGCTTGTAGTCCATTTACAGGGAAGTCCCAGTGCGTGTGAGAGGTAGTGCGACACTGTGGCTTCTGTGTCTCCACACGTGACCTTTGACCTCACTACTATCAGTTCTTATGTCAGAGAGTCAGGCGCTACAGTGTGTATGTGTGGTGGGTTGCGTCACCTGTCGATGTCGGCGAACAGTCGCCGTCTGGCTTCAAATAGTCTGGCTCATCGTCATCGTCGTCATCATCCTCCCCGTAATCTACACCCAGAAAGAAGAGATACCACAGTGTAAGAACACGCAAGTAGAACGGGTGGGTTACGTGTCTGCAGGGTGCGATTTGCTGTGGGGGATGCGTGGGATTTACCCCCTTTCTGGTCTACATATCCCTGCCTCTGCGAAAAAAAATGTATTCCCCCCGCTCCTCAGCGTGATCATCTACTTCACCAATAGCGTAGACCATATATTAATTATATAACTAAAATAGAAGTCAGTCCCTCCAGAAAAACGCGATTATGCGATCGCATAATTCAATGCATAATCAGCCAAAGTCTGCATATTTATGCGGGGGCCGCATTTTTTCAAGTACGCCGCACTTTCGCCTCATAAATTGCCATTTTCCGCACAAAATATGCGGGGCTTGCATGATTTCATAATCCCCACATTTTCGTTGCAAAAAAAGTCACATATATCTTAGCCAAAAGTTGAAAAGTTTTGGGGCCATGTGGTGGAGTTAAGCCAGAAAAAGTGAGCGTCATGCGGCAATGACAATTAAGTTTAGGCACAAAAACGACTAGTTAAGTTTAGGAAAAAGATCGTGGTTTGGATTAAAAACACTCCCGAGGAATGAACGAGCGTTTCCTGGGTGAAAGCATTTGTGTTTTTTGCCGCATAGTTAAAGCGCTGTGTTTTATGTTGACACCACGTTGTGCTACTTCATTTTGAGATTATTTGCCATTGAATATTGAAGTGTGAAGTGTTTTGGCATGGCCGGCCGAGTGGCACTATATCCATGATATTGGATTTGGAATGGGGATTTAATTCTTGCATGATCTGTTTTGTTGTGCATTATCAAAAAAACATCCCCCTCCTGCTTTCTTCACGAATCGCACCCTGCGGGTATGTACTGTATTCATTAAGGTGGTCTCACCGTCTTCTGCGTTATTGAAGGGGTGCTTAATATCCATGGGCTTCTCAATGGAGCCATAGAAACTGTCGGCATCTGACTCTGAGTCACTATGGCAACAAAGAAAATGTTATCATTAATACATAATATTAAAAAAAAATATACATCAAGTGTGAGTGGATTTTATGAAATGTTCTGCAGGATGTAGATATATGAATAGCCGCTAGTCTGCTCTCAAAACTAGCTGTTATTGCTATAAGCTAGCCAGTTAGCTTAGCTTCCATCTATAGCCGCAAAGATGAATCGATAAATTGTTAACTATTAAATGAATCGGCAGCTATTTTGATAATCAGTTAATTGGTTTGAGTCATTTCTTTTTTCTAAATTCTCTGATTCCAGCATGATAAATGTGAACATGTTCTAGTTTCTTCTCTCCTCTGGGACAGCGAACTGAACATCTTTGAGTTGTGGACAAAACAAGACATTTGAGGACGTCATCTAGGGCTTTAGGGAAACGCTGATTGACAATTTATAGACCAAACTAATCAATTAATCGAGAAAACAATCAACATTTTTATTCTTTCTTATGGTATTCATTATGTCATTTACTATCCCAATTTGCCAGCTAGCCAAAAGCTAACATCTAATACAATCACTTTTTGGCTTCTATTTACTGTATTGTTCTGTTCTGTTTAGTTTTATCTAGCTCTTTTCAGTTCAATTGTGCTTTGGGTCTTATATCATATATAGTTGATGCTTTTATAATATCAAGACAACTATTATTCGTATATTAAATACTTTCCGTATCACACATGGTACGACAGTTAAGAGTCTAGAGTGTGTCGTTACCTTGAAATCTGGGGATCTTTTCTGTCGTTATAGTGATCTATCTCCCTTCGCAGGTATCGCATCCATTTCTGTAAAAACAAAACAATAGGTAATATGGAGAATTTTGGCAATTGAGAGGACAATGTGTGACTTTTGCACCCTACAGCCTGTGAGCCAATAATAGCTCATATAGGGCTAAAAAACACTATTGAAACTAATTGAAATTCATTGTATAAGATGGAAAAATTCCATGTGTGAAATGGCATAAAAAATTTGTAATATTAGTTATTAATAATTATATTATTATTAAAAAGGCATAACAGTTATGTGAGCTACTACGCACACACGCACGCACACACGCACAGGTTTGTGGCACTATCTTTGTGGGGACCTGTCATTGACATAATGCATTCCCTAGCCCCTTACCCTAACCTTAACCATCACAACTAAATGCCTAACCTTAACCCTTACCCTAACCTTAACCATCACAACTAAATGCCTAACCTTAACCCTTACCCTAACCTTAACCATCACAACTAAATACCTAACCTTAACCCTTACCCTCACCCTAACCATAACCTAATTCTATCCCTAATCCTAAAACCAAGTCTTAACCCTCAAACAGCCCTTTAAACTTGTGGGGTCCAGCATTTTGGCCCCACAAAGCTGTTGGGACCCCACAAGTATACTGGACCCCCCCACACACACACACACACACACACACACACTGTATATATGAGTACATGTGTGGTTGTCCTCACCCTCCTCTCGTCCTCGCTGGCTGCAGAGAAAAACCACGTCCTGTGTTTCTTACTGAAGTGGACGATCTTAAAAGGAAAGACATTACTGGACGTTGTCTCCTCTGCTGCTCTCATCACTCTGTGGAGGAGGAGAAATGTGGGAAGAAATATTTCTATCTACGAAGGAAAATATGCTAATTTCAACTCTGTTTATGAGCCTGAATCCATCCTTGTAAGACAAGAATTTCAGAACTACCCTAATGAAGTACCTCTACTGGTGGCAGTCTGTCCCGTAGCTAGGGCTGGGTATCGTTCAAAGATTTTTGATACCGGTGGCGATACCAATACAGTGACTTCGATACCGGTTCCTAAACTTTTTTTTCGATACCAATTTTATAAAATCCATTTTAACAAAACAAAGACATTATGGTACCAACTGCTGAACTTTTGTTTTCTTATTGGAGTAGCTTATTTTTGGAGTGAGAATGAGTTCTGAAAGCCAGATCTCATCACATGGTGATGTTATCGGATTCTTATCAGAGACTGTATATGAAGACGGATGATATAAAGACGGATGATGCCATCTCTACTTCCCCCCCACTGTATAAGAGTGAAGCCAAAATATCCCAGATACGGGCGCTGCCGTCTTGTGATTTTGGAGCCAGAGTGTGCCCAGTAGTGATCAGGCGGTGGAGCCAATCGCAAGACAATCGCAGCTTTCAATCATGAAGTTTCACCCTGGTTTTATAGCATTAAATAACTAATAAAACTCAAACTTATCCCAACACTTTAACAAACACCAGCATGATCAAAACTACCTTAAATGATAGAACCAATCTTTGTGAAAAATCTATTTGACGTGTACTTTAAAGGTGCTGTAGGTAGGATTGGGAAGATCCAGGACTTAGCTAAAAAATTTGAACATCAACAACTTCTCAGTCCCTCCCCCCTTTCTGCTAAAGCCCAAAACGGTCTCCTAAGCCCCTCTCCCCACAAGGGAGAATGAATGCGTGTGCATGAACAGCGATTGACACACAGTTAGACGACCCCCCTGGCCCTGATTGGTGCATCTGAACAGGGAGCGGTGGATTTTAGCAAATCGCACTACAGGCTGTAGGTGGTGCCAGAGGAGCCGGATTTTGGTGGATTACCTGCTTCATGTAGTTCTACTGGAACATAGGGTCAGTTTCAGCAAATATGACAGAAAGTTAGTTTTATAAGTCTTACCTACTGCACCTTTAATTTTTTAGTTTGGCCCATGTCCCATCCGCTAACATGGAGCGGTTTTTATGACCTATACTGCAGCCAGCCACCGGGGTGGGCGATCAGGATGTTTTGGCTTCACTTACACAGTCTATGCATCAACCCCTGGTTGTTATCAATACACCTATGCTATATTAGTCATTTTGTGCTATGACAGGGTACAATGTTATGTATTACTTTCCTACAACATTACCGATTAAGGACTGTCAGCAGCTGAAGAATTTTCACTGACCTGTTGTAGCCGTTGAGAGAGAACGCCCCCTGTGGTGCAGGAGAGGTACTGCTCTTAAAGTAGTAAACGCAGCCCTTATGGATGATGATGTACCTCAGTGGCCCTGTAAGACACGCAACAGATATTAAAAACATTTCCATCCATCCATCCACCTGTGTGATAAAATTGAACATGGTATGACTGAGGTGCAAAAGTTGCTGGCTCAATAAATGAATGCAAAAAAAAAATAACTGTAGAATACAATACATTGTCAGATCTTCTGCTCATTGTGTCCACCCACACTTAATTTTTTCAACATGAACTCACATTTCAACAGGCTGAACTGGCTGCCTCCCTTCTTGTGGAGGTATCCTGAAGTGGAAACTCCTCCCGGCATGGTGAGGAGGTTCTGAGCCCCGATGGCTCGCATCGGCACCGGCCAGCACATCTCCAGAGATGACATGGTTCTACCAGAGGGGAAGAAACAGGAGACGTTGATATCACTATAGCATCGTTGTGTGACAGATCACCTCAGGAGTCGCACAAGATCATAGAAATGTAGGCTTGAATCCCAGAGGAAACAACAGCAACTCTGTTCTCGTGGAGAAGTTAGTTTTGTGGATAAAAGAAGGCAAATCAAATATTTGAAGATCCAGAAAGAATTCAAACCCATAACCACTCTTACCAAAACTTACCAAACTTGCTTCCTAACCAGCTATGCTTTTAGTTTGTGGGATACATTTTATTTAAAGAAGTAGTAGTTCTTAGTAGTAGTAGTAGTTCCTAAAAAAAAAGAAGTCAGAACCTCAAAATGAGCCCTATCTTACAATGTCTTTTAAAAAATGTATCTGCACCTGGATTTGGGTTAGCAGTAAAATATATCTTGTTCCTCAGTAAGCTTTAAATATAAAAAGTACAAACTCAACACAAACTAACTCTGCTTCAAAACACAGCATTACTGTCCATATAGGGGGGCATTTGTAATCCCTGTGTTTCACTAGACTACTAGTGTCATTGGTACATTGGTATCAATACAACTATGATATCATATATATAATAAATAGGCCTATATGACATTTTGGCCCCCACCTCTCGTCCACCCTCGCGCTCAGCTCTGGCACCCCGCAAGGCTGCGTGCTGAGCCCACTACTGTACTCACTTTATACACATGATGACTGCACAGGAATCCATTCCTCCAACTCTTGTTATTAAATTTAGCGGGACTCATCTCGGGAGAGGATGAGTCGGCCTACCAAAACGAGGTTCAGAAACTGTTGGTGTGGTGTCCCGACGACAACCTTGACGCAAAATACAAAACTCCCCCAAAATAACTCATCCTAGAGTTCAGGAAGTGCAGAGCTGATCCCCCCCACACTCCCATCTTCAGAAATGGAGACTGTGTGCAAACAGTTCACAGTTTTTAAATTCCTGGGAATCCACACAACAGGAGATATCGCTCCTGGTCTCCCAACACCACAGCTGCTGTCAAAAAGGCCCAGCAGGGTCTGCACTCCCTGCGAGTTCCAGTATCAGATATGTGGAAAGCTGCTGGCAGCCTCCTACCACTCTGCAATAGAGAACATCACAACATACTGCCTCACAGCGTGGTATGCTGGCTGCTCAGCAGCAGACAAAAAAAGCACTTCAGAGGGTCCTCAACACTGCACAGAAAAATCACCGGCTGCCCTCGCGCCTCACTCCAGGACATTGTAAACACCGGCTACCTTTCCGAAGCAAAACACGTCATTAAAGACTGTAGTTGTCAACCCTGGCCACCATCTCTTTGAATTCCTGCCATCAGGGAGACGCTACAGGTCCATCAGAACATAAACCACCAGACTAATGAACAGTTTTTTTGCCTAAGGCCATCCACACTCTAAATCTACACTCATAATGCATTTTATTATTGTTCTTACATTCATTTTCTGTGTAGTGTTATATTATTATTAAAATCTGTGCTATATATTTATTTATTATCACAACCTGACTGCCGTTTTATGATGAATGTTGGTTGTTGAATGAATTTTCTTCTTTTTATCTTCTAAACACGGATGTGTGCAATATAATATAGTTTCTTTTAAGCACCACTGGGAGGGGCATTTGCAATTTTGTTGATTCATTGTCAAATCATGACAATAAAGGCTTCTTATCGTATCTTGTAATATAGATATTTGTGCTATGACAAGGTGCAAACTTATACTTATACTGTATACCTCCTTACAGGCCCCTGTGAGGCTGTGCCATATTATTTCAGGCTGTCCCACATGGGAAAACTGGGATTGAAACTGGAAATGTTTGGTTGTTAATTTAAAGTCCTCAACCCAAGATCACGCCGTCAGACACATTCAGACCCAACACAACCTGCTTGAAAATTTAGGACCAAATTCTCACATTGCAACTTCTGCGACCGTGCCCACATAATCTCTCTCTCCCTCTCAAAAACAAAACAAAAAAGGAGGTTATGGTAACTATGGTTAACTGCTCCTCAGATCTCTGCAGGGTAAATCCAGACAGCTAGCTAGACTATCTGTCCAATCTGAGTTTTCTGTTGCACGACTAAAACGACTTTTGAACGTACACATACGTTCCACCAAAACAAGTTCCTTCCCGAGGCTATTTTGCAGCGGCATCGCAGCGTTTCACGGTGCTTTGCACCGCCCAAGACAATTGTGATTGGTTTAAATAAATGTCAATAAACCAGCGGGGAGCGTGCCTATGTTCCCACAGCCCTATGTTCCCACATTTCTAAGATTTTTTTCCCAAAATTAGGCCCTATGTTCCCACATTTCTAAGATTCTTTTTCAAATATAGGCTCTATGTTCCCACAGTTGCCACATTTCTAAGATTTTTTTCTCCAAAATTAGGCCCTATTTTCCCACATTTCTAAGATTTCTTTTTCAAAAGTAGGCCATATGTTGCCACAGTTCCCACATTTCTAAGATTGTTTTCCAAAATTAGGCCCTATGTTCGCCTAACCCCTAACCCTAACACTAACCCTTGAAGGGAAATGTAGGAACGCAAGACCTAATTTTGAAAATGTCCTAGAAATGTGGGAACATTGGGCCTAATTTTCATGTTGGTGGTAAACATATGGCTGTGGGACCATTGGGATGTAGGAACATAGGGCTGACCCCAACCAGAGCACGTTTTTCTCCCATCCCGGAATGCTGTGTGGACTAGCCAGACCCTCCTCCGCAGCGCCGCGGTGGAGAAAGGTCTGGCAAAGCGAGACTAAGGGAAGGGTATTGGCAGGAGTTCCTATGCACGTCTTTATGGTGGGAGGAAACCAGAGCACCTGGAGGAAACCCACAGAAACTCGGGGAGAAGAGGCACACTCCACACAGAAAGACCCTGCCTGGGGATCCAAACCAGTACTTAGCAGTGCCTACTTGCTGTGAGGAAGCAGTGCTAACCACTGAGCCACCATGCAAGATCTTATGATATACAGTTCATGGAGGATCCACTCATCAGGGGTTTGAACTGTATGGGGTGCGCAGTGGTGGAAGAAGTATTCAGATCCTTTACTTCAGGCAAAGTACTAATACCACACTGGAAAAATACTCTGTTACAAGTAAAAATCCTGCATTGACAATGTTACTTAAGTAAAAGTATGTAAGTATCATCAGGAAAATGTACTTAAAAGTAATAAAAGTAAAAGTACTCAATGCCCAAAAATTCACACATTTTAGAAACTGGAAAACGATCCAAACCGTTGTGTGTTGATCATTTCAGCTGGACTTGTAGGCCGATATATTGTCGGGTAGTTTAATTTGTAATAAAACATCATATTTAATAAACTACATGTTTCGTGTGCAAAAAAATATGAATTTGTAAAGTAACTAGTAACTAAAGCTGTCAGATGAATGTAGTGGAGTAAAAAGTACAACATTTTTCTGTGAAATGTAGCGGAGTAGAAGTACAAAATGGTATTAAAAAGTAGTACCTCAAATTTGTACTTATAAGTACAGTACTTGAGTAAATGTACTTAGTTACATTCCACCACTGGGTGTGTGTATTCACTACACATGCTTATCATGAACACAACGTTGTGGCATGCAGTTGAGTTTCCAGAATTCCAGTCGTCATTATTATAAATGGATAAAGTGATTGGACGGATGGAGGTAGCCTGAATCAGAAAAAGGATTTATTGGCTGATGCTATGGACAGTTACTTCATATCACTCAGTCTCCAAACTCTTTTTTTTTTTTCTTTAGAAAGTCATCCTGACCTGCTCAGGCGTTGCCTACCTCCTGTTGAGCCTCCGGGTGATGCTCTGAACAGCAGCGCTGTCCCTCAGCAGGCTGACTGCGGAGGCTAACACTGTGGACGCTAACGGCGGCAGCAGGTCCATGACAGACTCCAAAAACTCCTTCTCTTTCTCTCCTCAGTGGGTTCACTGTTGCGTCTCATCTGATCCGAACTGAGAAGGGGTTTTTGTCTGTCTGCTTCTCTGCCTCCTCTGATCCCACTCCCTTTTCATTTCTCTCTCTGATGATCTCTCTTTCGCTCTCTCTCTCTCTCTGGCTGCCTTTGATGATGTTTATCTCTCTCGCCCTCCCTCGCACATAGCACACATTGAAACGGAGATAGCGCAGCCTACTTAGGCGTTCAAGGCTTTGTGTGTGTGTGTGTGTGTGTGAGTGACGGAGATATCAGTAGTCAACATAAACATCCCAAGTGAAGTTCTTCATCCTCTAATGTGTTTTTGTGTCATTTCCAGTCTATCAACAGCATCATCGGCTGACCTCAGAGGAAGAAGGGAGGATGTGTGCGTGTGTGTGTGTGTGTGTGTGTGTGTGTGTGTGTGTGCGTGCTTAGGAATAATGAACCCAATATTTACAAGGACTTTTTACCAAAAACCACTCCATTTCCCAGAGATAAAACCCTGCAGGAATGGTTGTCTACGCAGTGTACTGAAACTAATCTGCCTCTCCACCTGTTGTATGTGTGAAGGGACCTTGACATGCAGTGACTGGCAGGTTGTTAGCTTGCTATCTGACAGTTGAAGAGCTGCTTTGATTGACTAAGGCCAGGAAGTGTGTTAGTTTGCCAGCTATAGTAACTCACCGCCTAGCCCTGTTGTCACTTCGTCACCAAGCTTCCAGCACGAGCGGATGAACTCTACAGCGCTGCTCTAATATGAAGAGTGCTGACTTAAATGTAGCTGAATGTGCAATAAATGTCATGCCAAATAAGGCATCTGTTCTTTAACCCTGCTCAAAGAAATTCAACCAAACACTTTCATTTTAAAGCTGTAGTTCGTAGTTTCTGTCGCCCCCCCCGTGAATTCTAAGTAATGACACAACACTGTCGGCGCGTCCACATGACACAAGCCTTCGGTGATCGTGTGCCACCCCCCACCCCTCCTCCACGCAGTTACTTGTAGCCAAGGGGGACACGGAGGATAAAAAAATAGCTTTAAATAAAAAAATAGCTTTAAATAAAAAAATAGCTTTAAATTGTACCTATAGTAACCCTGTTGGCAAAAACAGGCGACGTTGAGTCAGGCTTCAAGAATTGAAAAAGAACAATAGAGAGAGAGAGAAAAAGAAGGAGGGCGTGAGAACGGAAAGATGATAAAAAAAAAAAGAATGAAGGCAAAAAACCTCCCTGATGTAATAAATAACTAGGGTGGAGCTGCTGCTAGTTTCTGACCCCTGGGTGACCTGTGGTTTGTGTGTGTGTTATCATGCGGTTTGTATGCTGATAACCAGCGCACGCAGGCCACACACACACACACACACACACACACACACACACACACACACACACACACACTTAAGTTACAGGTATGAATTTTAGTCCTGTCTTCGGTAATCTCAGTGACCTCTCAAATGGTTTTCTGTCATAGACAATCTGTCATAATGTCACTGAGTTTTTAGTCACAGACTAACCAGCGAATGCAGGCCACAACACACACACACACACACACACACACACACACACACACACACACAGATAAACTGTGTCTTTTAACACTGAAGCAACATGATGACACTGGCTGCACTCAACATTTTCCTGTTTTCTAGAGGAAGTGGCCTGCAACTCTATACGTTTCAGCATTGGTCCCTTTTCCACAGATAGAGGAAAAAGATGTGCTCGGGTGACAGAACAGGCAGACACACAAGGGACAGCCTTTATCTGTTTTTTCCACCCAACAGTTGCCCTGATAGTTGTAAATGATGAAAGTTGTGATTTGTATGATGTTACAACTATCTATTACCAAAGAGGAAATGTTGAAAAGTTACAAAATGACAAATATGACACACTAATATCAAAATTGTTGTAACTCAAAACATAGCTCTGCGCTTTGTCGTCACACTGAACTTTTGGGGCAATAAAAGAAATATTTTGTTAATAAAAAAAAAATTTCAGGAAAATTATACAAAACTAACAAATGAAAGAAAAACAGCAGAGAGGCAACAGGGAATGAGATCCAGGGGATTGACTCGGTTTGCTGAAATGCGTTCTTGTGCCAGATGAGGGACTTCCTCCACTCAGAGGAAATAATGAATGAAACGGTGAAATGAGAACTTTCTCTGTCGGTAGGGTTACAGAATACAGTCTAGTACATCGATGTCGCGTTTTAAGAGAATAAAAGTGCGTCGAGGCTTTGAGCCCTCTCGCCCTTCTAGTTTATCGAAAGTTCCCCATCCTGAACTCTGCAGAGGTTTATGAGCCAGAGATGCTAATCAGAGAGCAGCAGAGTTTGTCCGGAAGGGAAGCACAGGAGCTGAACACATACCAGACTCATTCAAACATATTTCCTCCCTAGACACATACACACACAAACACACACAACGTCAAACAATGTCTGGCTTCAACGGGGATTTAAAGTCCCCTTCATATTTTAGATTGGAAGTTCAGTGGCTGTAGAGCGGACACAACTAAATGTAACAGGAACAGACAAAAAAAACGTTTAAAAGTTTAGATGACTGACAGGTGTTGGGGGTGGGAATTTAACCAACATAAGGTCATAATCCTCTGTTTTTTTTTTTTAATAATAAAATAAACTGTGATCATCTGAACCAATGAAGGGGATACAGGACAAATGTGAATACAGCAAAGGAAGCTGCTACACTACAGAAATCCTAACAACACACGCTGACAACAGGTCCCCACCCCTCAGGTTCTAGTCTCGCTTTGCAAGACCTTCCTCCACAGCGCTGCGGAGGAGGTTTCTGGCTAGTCCACACAGCCTTCCGGGATGGGAGAACAACGTGCTCTGGTATTATTGGCATTTCTTTAAATTAATCACAATCGTCTTTGGCGGCGCCAAGACGGACGGAGCCACGGCTCTGCAAAACAGCCTCGGGAAGGAACTTGTTTTGGTGGAACACGTGTACGTTCAAAGGTTGTTTTAGCCGTGCAACAGAAAACTCCGATTGGACAGATAGTCTAGCTAGCTGTCTGGATTTACCCTGCAGAGATCTGAGGAGCAGTTAACCATACTACTCATAAATCCACTGAGATTTAGAACGCCAACACAAAGGAAGCGGAAGGTACAAAGGGCCGAAAAGAGGGGCATCTAGCGGAATTTCCAGCGGCGACGGAGCAATCCCCGGAAGTGGAACGTCGTGGATACAGACTACTCCGATCCTATCTGAGAGGCTACGTCTGCAGAAGTTCTTTACAACCCAAGCGTGATACATCAGTTTTCTGACTGCTGTTGTGTAGTGAAAAATCATGTGTCTCTTCTGAGTTTGCAAACCTCTTATCTATAAGTCTGTAAAGCTGTCTCTTACAGCGAACAATGGACTGACCACAGAAACAGAAACTAGTGCAAACTGTGAGATAGAAAACCCCTGATGAATCATGTCGCAGGACATATTCCTGTTGAATTTCCCCATTACAACATGACAGCGGCAAGTTACATTACGTGTCACTCAGCTGGCACTTTGATCCAAAGCGACTTACAACTGCTATATATGTCAGAGGTCGCATGCCTCTGGAGCAACTAGGGGTTAAGTGTCTTGCTCAGGGACACATTGGTTGATGTATCGCAGTGGGAATCCAACCCAGAGCTCCCCACCAAAGGCATGTGTCATATCCACTGCGCCATCACCACCCCCATTCTAACTTTAAGCTCTAATTTAAGGACGTTTACATCCATATTGTACACAGTCTATACACAGTTTAATATTTGGTGTCAGTGGCTGTCTTAAGTCTGTGACCTATAGACAACAGCACGCGCTTCCCTGCTGTTGTTCTGTCAGGCCTGGACTGTAGCCTGCATCACATCCTGCTGGTTTTGGGAGGCGTTGTGCCTTTAGTCTGCCAAATTGGTCATTTGCGGTCACATATTGTGGAAAAACTGGGTGAAATTAGATTGAAAAGGACATTTTGTACAAACAAACAAACCTGATCTTTTTGGAAGCATATTATATTCAAATACTGTCATGTTCTTTTACCATCAAAACATGTACAGTAGTGATGGGTACCCCGAATAGAGTCTGCAGTTTTTCCTTAAAAGTAGTAGCTCAGATTTTTTTGAAGTGGAATTGTATGAGGTACTTTACAGGGTCCAAAATTAGCACCACCTAACAGCCAAATGCCGGTAAAATATGTAAGTGGCTGGTAGATTTGCTTCACCAACCAGCCAAAAAAAACAAACGTACTCTATTGAGCGGCTGGTAAAATTTGATCATTCACTAGCCAGTTGAGTGGTGGACAAAAAAGTTAATTTTGGTACTTATTTATAGTCGGTGTATTAGCTACAGTAGATGGCGGTCTGCACAAACCCAGTTTGGAAAAGCAGACAGGAGTACCGGCACAGAAGCAAAGCAATGTACTGCTGTGGATGGGGGCAGAAGCTAAACGTATTTTAGCCTACCTTGGAGAAAAATCTAAATTAGTTTAGGTGTACGCTATATTTAGAATTTTTTTCACCGCTTTACCTTGCTGTCAGACAGCCCTGTCCCACTAGGAACTGAAACCGTTATCTATACTCCGTTTAAAGCCACCAGACTCCATTGAAGAAAAAAACCCCCAATATTTTACCTCACAGAACACACAGGAGTTGCTGGTCTACCGCTGGCCTGCATCGGTTTTGGTTGTTCGTGTTATTGTGTGCCTAACGTGAATCCGAACTTACCCTTAAAGGACAAATACGGTGCAAAATGAACCTAGGGGTAAATAACACGTGTACTGAGTCGACCGTTCTCTGGGACATGTTTTCATGCTAATCGAATGTGATCAGTTTTAGCGCAATCCGCTAATTAGCTTATAACGCTAGTCGTCGGGGCACGAGGAAAGTAAAAAGAAATCGCTATTTCTATACCAGTAACAAGGCTCAAAATAGCACCACACTTCTACAGTAGCATAATGAGGGTCCCTACATGTAAACCGAAGCATTGAGAACTTTGTAAGTGTACAGACAGTTTATTAAAAAGATGGTTTAAAAAGACATTATACATGCGGGCGACGAACGCCGTGTAACCAGTAACCAGTAGGGGTTAAATCAATACAGCATAGTATCGCGATATTTTTCGTGGCAATAGTGTATCGATACACAGACGCCAAGTATCGATCTTTTATTATATATGTGTTGGTCAGTCTGTCTGCTTGACAATCCCATATTGCAACATTTAAAATTGAAGTGAGATGAACAAACAGAGAAAAGTATCTTTTTCGATAAAACAGATGTTGACAACATTTTCCTTTGGGGACATCATTTGAAATTGCGAACAATTTGAAGTTGGAAAAAAGGTAATACATTGCAGTATATCGCAGAATATTGCAATATGTTTAAAATCGCAATAATATCGTATCGTGAGGCCTCTGGTGATTCTCACCCCTAGTAACCAGTAACATAGCTCAAGCACGGCATTCGTCGTTCGACTGGCCGGATTTGTCCTTTAAAAACACCAAAGTCATACAATAACATAAACAAACTAACCGATTGAGGCAGCGGTAGCCTAGCAACTCCCGTGTCCTGGTGGTAAAAAAAGTATTTTTTTGTCTGAGATTCTGATGGCTTAGAAGATTGAGGCTTCAGTGCCCTGTGGTAAAAAGCTGCCTGACAGTAAAGCAGTGAAAATATTCTGAATATAACTTACACTTAAACTAATGTCCATTTTTTTTGGGCGGGCCTAAATAATACACTGACTATGCATAAGTAACTCATACATGCCCACTTAAAGCTATAATGTGCAATTATTTTATATTAATGGACATCTGTTACATTCAAGCCATTGCCAAATGAGTTGCTACAAAGCTAATTAAGACTATCAGCTCCACACAACTCTCTCTGTATATCTCAGCATGGCTATGTTTACAAAATGGAGTAGTCCAGCGACTTTCTCGCGCGCAGCAGCTTGAGTGATGCGTTTTAGCAACGTTCAGCATTGGAGACGATAAGGACATACAAATTACAAGATAATAACCTCTTCTGAAGAGTCCATCATGTTTTTATTTTAATCCTCCTTGATTTGTAGGGATAAACACTACAAGCAACTGCGTGGAGGAGGGGCGCAATCACCAAAGGCTTGCGTCATGTGGATGCACCAACAGTGTTATTGTCATTACTTAAAGATTCCTCACGGGGGCGACAGAAACTACGCACCGTAGCTTTAAGAAAATCCAAACGGTCCCATAGACAACCTCCACTAATCAGGGGATTAGGACAGCCTGTGCGTGTGTGCCCGCAAAGGCAAAACCCGGGGTGAAAAAAGTCCACTAAACACAGACTGCAACTGAAAAGCATCATCATAAACAAGACAATGTGAATACTAAAGAACATAAGCAGATTTCTTGCTAAGTCTGAAATGACCGGTTTTTTTGTGAAGCCTATTAATAAACAGACAGACCATTAATCAGCAGATGCGTTGGCATGAAAATGGAGCAAACTCCACATCCACTGATGAAGACTGAATGAAAATTGGAAGTGGAGCGCATAGAATCTCCCAACTGCCGTAGGGTTTTTCACACACTTGTATTCTGTTGAGCTGTTCTGTTTGGCAGCATGGCCTAATTGTTTGTACTTAGTTATTTGTGGGCCAAAATATATTTCAATTGACATGTGTACATGCTACCTCAACATCTGCAATGCTATGACACAGATTACAACAGCTGCCAGGTGTGCGGCTAACCAATGACCTTTCTGTACTATGAGGAAAGTGTGTGTTTTAGGCTCAGACCTGATCATCAAGCACCCACTGCGTCCCGGAAACACACATGCAATCACACGACCACGAGCAGATGGAAAGGTCGTAGGTGAACTGCTGTCCGAGCTGCAGCACCACGCAGAGAAGTGTCTGTCCTGCCCAGGATCAGAGGCTGTCATACAGAGCTTCCTGTTCCCCTTGACGACTGACCACAACGGTTCCTCCACTGCTTTTGTGTACGTACAGTAGGTGTGAACGCATGAATAGAAACTGATAGTAGTATTTTCACAGAGGTTTATGTGAACTGATCAGTTTATTTGTCCAGGCGAATGATTAACAGGGCTGTGACGGATCGTTGCACAATGTAAACATTAAAAGGAAAACCAAGTCAACAAGTTAAAACGATGACTTTGAATTTTTGGTATGGTATTGAAAATGCCAATATTGATATTATTATTATTGTTGCAAATGATTTCAGCCTGTGGTAGTGACACAGATCATTCACAAATCAAGACATGGACCAAGTAGGTTGAGAAACTGTGTCTGCCAACATTTGGAAAGAATCAAGACAAAATTGCATCTCCGGTGTGCAAGAAGCAACAGTTTGGACGCAGTTATGACCATGGTCAGGGATTAACTTTAATTTGTATGGGTACCTGGTAGGGATCGACCGATACTGGTTTTCATTGCCGATAGACAGATATTTGGAGCCAATATGCAATATATAAAAAACTATACGGAAAGCTGAGTTTGTTCTGAACATATCGATATAAAACACATGGGGGATTGGTTTTACGCAAATACCCTAAAAGGTAAATTTAAAAGGTCCCATGGCATGAAAATTTCACTTTATGAGGCCACACCCCCACCCTCCACCTTGCCCCCCCCCCCTCCACGGATAAGGTCTATATAAAAGAGACTTCAGATACAGTATTAGGGGACCACTATGGTCTATATAAAAGAGACTTCAGATACAGTATTAGGGGACCACTAAGGCCTATATAAAAGAGACTTCAGATACAGTATTAGGGGACCACTAAGGCCTATATAAAAGCATCCAAAGAGCACCATGTCATGGGACATTTAAGAAGATATGTGAAAATGCCCTTAGACCTCAGAGGATTAAGTCAGACTCAGTGGTGAGTGGAACCGAATCAGAGGGACAGACACAGAGCTGTAGCCAAGCCAAAGTAGCGCACTTTTCGACTTTTCAACTTTATCGGTTATCAGGCAAATTAAACACCGTTACAGATAATCTGCAAACTGACAAAAAAACAGCCCGATAATTGACAAGGGCCGATAATCTGTCTATTCCTAGTACCTGGTGCTGCTGGTGTCATCTGAGTGGTGGAAATTAACACACAAGATTTACACATATTGTTGCTGGTTCCTTATCAAAAAAACAAAAAACAGAACAGAAAGTTAACTTAATACTTGACGCACACACACCTGCAACAGTGGACTTAATGAAAGCTGAAAAACCAGGTCCTCTTTCTCTACCTTTGGCTTTTCCTATGCATCATCACTTCCTGTGTCCAAATATGGCCATTACACTACACAGGAATTGTCACACTTCTATAACTGCTACAGGAAGGAATTTTCTCAGTCTAAGAGAGAGAGAGAGAGACAGACAGACAGACAGACAGACAGGCACACACGCACACGCACACACACACACACACTACAAAGAAAATGAAATCATACTGTATGAGTTACTGTATTACTTAGAAAGAGAGATATGTATAAAGAGGAAGAGAGAGGTAGAGAGAGAATCAGAGGCAGCAAGAGAGAGCGACAGCATTAAGATTTTGCCCTGACTGTATGCCCACCCCTCCCCCCCCCCCGACATGGGGTCGAGAATGAGAACACATTTCCTGTAAATGCTCCCTTTTCTCTTCTCTGTCTCAAGACAAAAACCATGCTGAGGAATTACCGTGGCAACTGACAGGTGACGTGACTGGAGCACCAGCGTCGGGTGCTTATCTCTACTGGAAAATAAAATGTGTCTCTGAGGAGAAAGACACCAGACAGCCATGACTTATGTCTGATGCCTGCGTCATGCTTTGTGTAGATATTCAAGTGTTTGCTGCATATGTAAACCAAACCAAACATCCATTTGTGACATTGGCACTTTGTATTTTACTGACTGATTTGGTCACACAGCGTTCTCAATTCAAAATCTTTGGAAAAATGACCACGGATGTCAACTTTCTGCCCAAAATGACAGAAAAGTTTGCCTCTCTAGTGGGAACCAAACCTGTGAACTCCCCCAATGTGATTTCGCCCTTCTCCTAGTTACCCTGCTGCTTACATCTCAGACATGGTTTCTGAACTTCAGATAACAAGTCCCTTTGGATTAAACTGGGCAGAACAAGGCAAAAATTAAGACTGTATTCACAAATTGACTAGCATCTGAAATATCAAAAAAAAATAGGACGTGACCTACTGCACAACCTACTTGTGTGCGTAATAATGTTCTTTGCAATGTGGTTACGTCATATCCAGCCTCTGTATTCAGGCCTCATTCACAGTGATGTGACCAAGTTATCTTTGCTCAAGTCCCAAGTAAGTCTCATGTCATTTGGTCCAAGTCTCGAGCAAGTCTCCTGTTATTCTTTAAGTGCAAGTCAAGTCACAGGTTACGTCAAGCCAAGTCAAGTCCTTTAGTTAAGGCAAGTCAAGCACTCTAACCTGTAGTATCCGGTCTTTATAAAGAGAAAGGTATTAGTAGCCCATCTAATAAAATGATTGGCTAGTTTGTATAACTAGTACAAAAGAAGTATGACAGTGAATTTAGTGAAATTAATGTAATCAAAAGCCAAAACAAATGAGTATTGATTTATTTCATATTCCTTCCCTATCACTTTTTAAACTACAGACTACAACATCACACATTATAACATTCTACAACTTGGTGCATCTACAAACCTCAATTCCAATGAAGTTGGGACGTTGTGTAAAATGTAAAAAAATAAATAAAAAAATTACAGAATACAATGATTTGCAAATCCTTTTTAACCTATATTCAATTGAATGCACTACAGAGACAAGATATTTAATGTTCAAACTGATTCAAACTTTGTTGTTTTGCAAATATTCACTCATTTTGAATTTGATGCCTGCAACACATCCAAAAAGAAAAACACTTAATAAGCATTTGGGAACTGAGGACACTAATTGTTGAAGCTTTATAGGTGGAATTCTTTCACTATCTCGCTTGACGTACGACTTCAGTTGCTTAACAGTCCGGGGTCTCCGTTGTTGTATTTTACGCTTCATAAAATGCAGGCAGGCCAGTCTAGTACTCGCACTCTTTTACTACGAAGTCACTCTGTTAACACGTGCAGAATGTGGCTTGGCCCTGTCTTGCTGAAATAAATAGGGACGTCCCTGAAAAAGACGTTGCTTGGATGGCAGCATATGTTGCTCCAAAACCTGTATGTACCTTTCAGCATTAATGGTGCCTTCACAGCTGTGCAAGTTGCCCATGCCATGGTCACTAACACATCCCCATACAATCACAGCTGCTGGCTTTTGAACTTTGCGCTGATAACAGGGATTGAAGGTCACGGGCATTCAATGTTGGTTTTCGGCCTTGCTGCTTACGTGCAGAGATTTCTTCAGATTCCGGTGAACCTCGCCCCATCCATGCTTGTAAACGACTGAGCCTTTTTGGGATGCTCCTTTCATACCCTATCATGACCAATTAACCTGTTCACCTGTAGAATGTTCCAAACAGGTGTTTTTTGAGCATTTCTCAACTTTCCCAGTCTTTTATTGCCCCTGTCCCAGCTTTTTTGGAACGTGTTGCAGGCATCAAATTCAAAATGAGTGAATATTTGCAAAAAATAAAAAAAACGTTTATCAGTTTGAACCTTAAATATCTTGTCTTTGTAGGGTATTCAATTGAATACAGGTTGGAAAGGATTTGCAAATCACTGTATACAAAACGTCCCAACTTCATTGGAATTGGGATTTGTATATTTATTTGACAGATCGAGCTCTTTGGGTAGGTATATGGATTTCTTATTCCCACCTTGTTAAAGTGGGGAATAAGTGGTAAACTACACATTCATCACAGTCATCACTGGTATAGTGTTTGGTAGAGTTTTTACATTTTTTTCTTTTAGATACTGCACCTAACAGCACTTTAAGGTCTCGAGTCAACTTATAAGTCCTAGCTGGGTCTCATGTCATTTATTTTTTGTCAGGTCAACAAAACGGTGACTCCAGTCTATTCGAGTCCAAGTCACCAAGTCTCAAGTCTACATCTCTGCTCATTCAATATAACGTGTTTGCCTCTCTGCTCTGCTGCAGTAGATCAATGATGCCTATTACACCTCCATTCTCTTCTTCTTGCAGTATGACACAAGCAGTGTGTCATACTGCTTGGCTGCACAGAGACAGTGTGTAGACAGTACAATCTGGGTATTGCTCTTCAGCCTGCTTGAAATACAATGCACATTGCTTATGAATATTTTGAGATATTTGAAAGCTGTCAAAATGCCTCTACATCGAATGGGTCATGAGAAAATGCGTACGACATCCTATATCAGGCTCAAGTTGTTGTAAAACTGATCACTTAACCAAGACAGGTAAGGCCAACCTCGAGTCAACTTATCTGGGAGCACATACATACATTTAGTCACAAAAAGTCGACAGCCGAGACGAGACGGACAACGAAAGGTGAAGTCAACAAGACAAAGTGTGCCAGGCTCACGGAAAAAACCAAGATAGAGTTTGAACTTACATGACGTCCCTGTGTTCCCGAGTACATATCCTGGTGCTGGGCTTGCAGCTCCGCGCAAACGACTTGTTCTTCCTCATGGACAGGGCGGACATGTCGGTGGACATGAGGGTGGCAGCACGGCGCAATGTACCACCATACTTTTCAGCCGCGTGGACCGACGGAGGACGGATGTACGCTTGGATGGAGAGCAGAATCGTATAAAGACACGGATTCGAGATTTAAGGGGTGGTTCGATTTGGAAGGAAGAAAAGCAAGGATAGATAAATGAAGAAAAAAAAAAAAAGATGGAGTAAAAGATGAAAATAGTGACTTCAAATAGACCGGGAGATAGAACAATCAGTCGTGTTAGTTAGGAAGTCTGTTGGCGCTCTGAACCCCTAATACATTGCCAGTGGTTTCCCTGACGGGGGCCTCTTCCTCCAGCCCAGGCTTCTCATTGGTCGACCGGCTGCGACATGTTCCTTCCTGCTTTCTCAGAGCTGGTATGTGGTTGGCTGCAGGATACAACCCACACCGCTCCACACACACACACACACACACACACACACACACACACACACACACACACACACACACACACACACACACACACACACACTCCCCCACACATCTCGAACACTCGGACACAAAGGACCTGAGAAAGAGGCTTTGGGACTTTCCATCCCCTAAAATGGAACAATACAGAGGTCAAGTACACAGACACACACACACACACACACACACATATATGTAAATATATATAAGATCTGAAACATAGCTGTTCCTGTGAGGTTGCAGGATTCTTTCTAGTTCCAGTTATAGATCTTCAACAGGCGGTCTGGGGCCCCTAGGGGGTCCTCAGAGTCACTGCAGGTGGGGCCACCAAATTCTTATCAATTTTTGAAAGTTTTTTCAAAAATGAATATGTCTTAACATAATCTCAACATATTATTAGCAAATATAAATCCCCACTGATGATAGGCTTACTGGCCAATATTGTAGGTAAGGTAGTCACTAAGATAGCCACACACATATACAGTAAATTGTAAAGATTCACTGTGCCACATGTTTTGATGATTTATAAAATCATGCCAATAATTATTATTTTAATAGCTTAGTATTCTATAGGGTATAAAGGCTTTAGGCCACCCTACATGTTATTGTAGGCCCGGTTTAATATGTTATATAACTTAATTTTATACAATATATGTAGTAGGGGGTCCCTGATCCGTCTCTCTTTCAATTAAGGGGTCCTTGGCTTAAAAAATTTGAAAAACTTGGTCTGCTTCAACTTTAAGTTCTTTTAAATCACGGCTTAAAACGTTTCTGTGATCTTGCACCAGAACTGTTGCATGGGCTATGCGAAGTGTGCGACCACACAGGGGCCTCACGCCTCTAGGAGCCTCGCACCTGGCCTGGAATCCTGCAGTTTTTTTTTTCATGACTTGACCCAACATGCTTATGAAATGAAATTCATGTGCTTTATACTGTATAAAAAAAGCTTTATTAGTTCATGTAATCCCTGCAGTGTCTAAATGCAGCAGGTAAATCCGAAGCCTCAGCACAGTGCCATTATGCACGGCCTTTCACTGGCTTTACCTTCATTTAGTCTATATCGACGACGTTTTACTTCTGGGATTATTCAGGTGCTGCCGGAAATTCCGTCAGATGTCCCTTCTTTTTTGGCCACATGTCCGTTACCTTTAGCTTTCTTTGTGTTGGAATTTTAAACTGGATTTCTGAGGACTATGGTTAACTGCTCCTCAGATCTCTGCAGGGTAAATCCAGACAGCTAGCTAGACTATCTGTCCAATCGGAGTTTTCTGTTGCACGACTAAAACAACCTTTAAATGTACACATGTCCCACCAAAACAAGTTCCTTCCCGAGGCTATTTTGCAGAGGCGCCGTCACTGTGTCATGGGCCAAGATGATTGTGATTGGTTTAAAGAAATGCCAATAAACCAGAGCACGTTTTTTCCCATCCCGCATTGCTGTGTGGACTAGCCAGAGTGCAGCGTTGTGGAGGAAGGTCTGGCAATGCGAGACTAACCATTAAATCGCCTGAAAATGACACCAGGCTGCTATTGTATAACCATACAGACCTCTATACCAGAGATCTTCAACATGGGGTCCGGGAACCCTAGGGGGTCCTCAGGAGTTACTGCCAGAGGGGGGCCACCAAATTATTGTTAATTTTTAGTTTTTACATTATTTTCAAACACTTAAGTGTCTCAACATGTATCCAAAACATTATTAGCTAAATTAAATTGGCCTATTTGTGAAAAAAAAAAAGCCAAGGACCCCTTAATTGAAAGAGAGACGGATCAGGGACCCCCTACTACATATATTGTATAAAATTAAGTTATATAACATATTAAACCGGGCCAACAATAACATGTAGGGTGGCCTAAAGCCTTATACCCTATAGAATACTAAGCTATTAAAATAATAAGGTATCCACAGATAAAGTTTATCCTAAGGATTCACTGTACCACATTTATGTTTAGTATGAAAACATGATTCATAAAATCATGCCAACAATTATTTTTTAATAGCTTATTATTCTGCACTAAAAAGGTATGTATAAAGGCTCTAGACCACCCTACATGTCATTGTAGGCCCAGTTTAATATGCAACTTAATTTTAAACAGTAATGTAGGGGGTCCCTGATCCATCTCTCTCAGTTAAGGGGTCCTTGGCTTAAAAAACGTTGAAGACCCCTGGTCTACACACATTCGATTGGTACTTATAACTGGATATTCTGCTTTTCGGTTAACAGGGCTCATCATAGCCTCTTTTCCAACTTTCTTTTTAACAAAAGTACAATCTGGTGTCTTATCCTTGAAATAGATTGCAGTACAAACGCTGTGTAAGATTAATTGCTAAACTATGTGACCATTTCCGAGGTGAGATACATTAGAGTCATTGCCTAGTAACGGGGACGCTGGCGAGATTGACGCCGCTCTGTCTGGCTTGTTTACTTTCAGTAATTTTACTCTTTTTCGCAAATGCATTGATCATTTTGTTTGATTTTCATACTCCGTTCATTAGCAAAGTTCAATGGTTATATATAGCTACGCATTTTGTCATTTTTCTCCGCTGTATTTTGTTTTATACGGGGTTGGAGTCTGACGTGATGCCTGATGACTCAACTTCGCTCTGCTCAACATCCGCTCATTGACAGGCAAGGGACATCTCATCCAGGACTTCACCTCCGATCGTAAGCTAGACTTTCTTTGTTTAACCGAGACATGGCAACAGCCCGACGGCTTTTCTCAGCTGACTGAATCCACTCCTAGTGGGGTTGTTTACATCTGTCAACCCCGTGGCTCCGGCCGGGGAGGAGGTCTTGCCATAATGAACTGCGAGAAGTAGAAAGTCTCGCCGGTGTCTGTGCCTGTCTCCAGCTCGTTTGAACCTGCTGTCAGGTCCCACTCCAACCATCAATCAGTTCTTCCAGAAAAATGCAGAGTTTTTTTCTGATTGTTGCGGGCAAAAATCCTTGATTATGCGGCACGTTTTCTTAAAAAATGCAATGTAATATGCGGGATATTTATGCAATTTTATGCAATGAAATTGCGGGAACTTGCAAAAACTGCGGTTTGATGAAAAAGAGAAAAAAAAGTGATTCCCCAACACCCTGCTTTTGATGATGTTCACGTCGCGGAATAACGTCACTTCATAACGTCACTTCATAACGTCACTTCATAACGTCACTTCATAACGTCACTTCATAACGTCACTTCATAACGTCACTTCATAACGTCACTTCATAACGTCACTTCATAACGTCACTTCATAACGTCACTTCAAAACGTCACTTCATAACGTCACTTCAAAACGTCACTTCATAACGTCACTTCATAACGTCACTTCATAACGTCACTTCATAACGTCACTTCAAAACGTCACTTCATAACGTCACTTCATAACGTCACTTCAAAACGTCACTTCATAACGTCACTTCATAACGTCACTTCATAACGTCACTTCAAAACGTCACTTCATAACGTCACTTCAAAACGTCACTTCAAAACGTCACTTCATAACGTCACTTCATAACGTCACTTCATAACGTCACTTCAAAACGTCACTTCATAACGTCACTTCATAACGTCACTTCATAACGTCACTTCAAAACGTCACTTCAAAACGTCACTTCATAACGTCACTTCATAACGTCACTTCATAACGTCACTTCATAACGTCACTTCAAAACGTCACTTCATAACGTCACTTCATAACGTCACACCAAAACGTCACTTCATAGCGACGTCACTTCATAACGTCACTTCATAACGTCACTTCAAAACGTCACTTCATAACGTAACTTCATAACGTCACTTCAACGCGTCACTTCAAAACGTCACTTCATAACGTCACTTCATAACGTCACTTCAAAACACCACGTCACTACAAAACGTCACTTCAAAACGTCACTTCGCCAACGTCACTTCGCCAAAATCACTTCATAACGTCACTTCATAACGCGTCACTTCAAAACGTCACTTCGCCAACGTCACTTCATAACGTCACTTCAAAACGTCACTTCATAACGTCACTTCATAACGTCACTTCATAACGTCACTTCATAACGTCACTTCATAACGTCACTTCAAAACGTCACTTCATAACGTCACTTCATAACGTCACTTCATAACGTCACTTCATAACGTCACTTCATAACGTCACTTCATAACGTTCCCATGGCAACAGGGAAAAATGGCTGCTCCTGTGTGAATACAGGAGCAGCCATATAGACATATAGCCATATAGACATTTTTTGTAAACGCAACATTTTTCAACTTTCTGCTAAGATATTATGTGACTTTTTTGCAACGAAAATGCGGGGATTATGAAATCATGCAAGCCCCGCATATTTTGCGCGGAAATCGGCAATTTATGCGGCGCAAGTGCGGCGTATTTGAACATAAATATGCGGACTTTGGCTGATTATGCATTGAATTATGCGATTGCATAATCGCGTTTTTCTGGAAGGACTGATCAATGCTACTGTCTATCGCCCCCCTAAACCGAACAGTGAATTTTTAAATGACTTTGCTGCTTTTCTCACCCGCTTATCCTCTCTCTCATCAAACATAATACTGCTGGGCGATTTCAATATCCACATGGACAATATCAATCTGCCTCTCACCAAAGACTTCACCTCCTGCTTAGAGAGTTTTGGATGTCAGCAACACACCACTTTCCCCACACACTCCAAAGGACATATTCTGGACTTAATCAGCTGCTCTGGTGTCACCCCTTCTGACCTTACAGCTGATGAACTCCCCATAACTGACCACCTTCTCCTCTCATTTACAGTGAAACTCACTCTCTCCATCTCTAAAATACCACGCCTTATTTCATTTCGGAATATAAAGAATATCAACCCCGCCACTCTCATGTCAAGTATCCACTCCTCCTGCCCAGGGTGCGAACTACGGGGGAGCTAGGGGGAGCTCGGCTCCCCTTAATAAGACATGGGCTCCCCTGAAAACGTGATTTGTGAAATTTTGGGGGGTCTCTAAAAATATTGACAATGTGTCATTTTGACGTGCAATTTCAGTTTTGTGTAATGTGATCAACGTGGATTATAATGTGTAAAACTGCAAAAATATAATTCATGCGTGATGGTGATTTAAACCCATTTCACTTCAATAAAGAAAACTATACATGTTATTCTTGTTATGAGCATCAAGGCGTGGCGACGCTGCGGTGCAAATCCAACTCATGTTTAGTAGGCTACATGTTAACTCAAAGATTTGTAGAAAAAATATAAACATTGGAGGCCATTAATCGGTGCGCAAAGTCCTTGAAATACATTCTGCAGTAAGCATCATATAGCCATGGCAAAAAGAAAACAAGGCAGTTTAATTAATTTTGGTTTTACTAAGAAACTGTGTAGCGATGTTAATAGCACGACTAATTCACCTGCTGCAAGCCCTGTTAGCACACCTCCCACCGGGGTGACAACGAAAGAAGAAGAAGAAATAATGTCCTCTCTGGCTGAAGATGATCCTAACCCCTCTCGCTCCTCTCCAGTTAAACTGGAACAGCCAGCAGTGGAGAGCCTGGAAGAGCTATGGTCTAATTGAACGGAGGAATTCTGGTATTCTTCTTATTGTTTATATATTTGTGGGTGGCTGTTTGCCCTATCTATTCCTGTCGATAAAGTATGATAGGGTAAATCCTGTATAGTGCATACACTTGTAGCTGTTATGTATCTTTGTAAGTCATTGTAAGTTGGCCACGGTATAGTTCGAACACTGCTCCTGCCTCCCTGCCACTCACAATCTATCCACCCCCGATGAGCTGGTCTCTCATTGCAACACTGGACTCCATAATATTCTTAATTCCCTTGCTCCGTTAAAAAACAGATCTGTTTCTTTTTCCATCTCTGCCCCTTGGTTCACCCCCTGATCTTCGTCTCATGAAAGCCAAAGGTCGGCAACTTGAACGTCTTCATAGAAAAACTGGTCTCACTATTCACAAAGAAATGTACAATAACCACATCTTACGTTATAAGTACTCCATTGCTAGCACCAAAACCCACTACTACTGGTATAATCACTGCCAACAAAGCAAACTCCAAGTCCCTGTTTTCCCTATTTAACAATATCACCCAACCCCAGGACTTTCTCCCCCCTCACTTGTATACAACCTCCTTCTGCAACTCCATTATCCACCAAATCCACTTTATCCGAAACCAGCAGTTTTCCTCTCACTATTGATAACACCCTACCCCAGGGTTAAGAGTCTGGGTGTCATCCTTTCAACCACACATCAATAACATTACCCGGTCTGCCTACTTCCACCTACGAAATATCAATCGCCTCCGCCCCTCCCTTACCTACGGTGGCCGGGAAGTGCAATGCAACATTACAAAGAATGAAACACTTTTACATTTTGGAAAACAAATTTACATTTTGGAAAACAAATTTACATTTTGGAAAACAAAATAACATTTTAGAAAACAAATTTACATTTTAGAAAACAAATTTACATTTTGGAAAACAAAATAACATTTTAGAAAACAAATTTACATTTTAGAAAACAAATTTACATTTTCGAAAACAAATTAACAAGATGCAAAACCCTTTTACCAGTCCCGAAACAAATTTACAAATGACAGATTCTTCACGGAAAGGGAATGTACCACATACCGGAAGTGATGAGGTTTTGTATACATGTCGCCTTGACTACGGCAGTTATGGATCGAATGCGTCAATAGAGCCGCCATCTTGGAACAGGGGAGGCACTGCCTTATATACTGTCTATGGGCCGTCCTTAATGCATCAGCGTCAATGTAGGCAAAGGTCTAACGGAAATAAAATCACTATAAATCGTCAAAATCTCATGCGATGTTCTAGTTTTTTTTAAACAAAAAGACAAAGAGACTAATTAATGTGTTAATACAAAGAATATTTATTATAATCAGTTCACAGATATGAGTACAAACGGAAACTTCACCCTTCTGAACTAAGAGGTTCTGCTTCAAAGTGAAGTTTAAACAGACTGAAATGTCCAGGCTCACTCCCCCACTAATGATTCATTTATTTCTGCATGTATTTATTTATTTAACGAGACTTTAAGTTCCGTGTTTAGGTAGATCCACAGTCCGAGTCCCGCCAGACTCCCTTTAGGAAACCTGTGATTTAAACTTCAGCAGGCTGTGACAGTCCGCTCCGTTTAGTCCTGGATCTGATTCTCCCGGGCTTCCCTTCCCTCCAGCGGGCCCAGCAATACGGCCTGGGTCTCCAGCTGCGTGGTGTCGGTTTTGGCTCCCAGGAATGGGCAGTGAGCTCCAGGTCCTGCAGCTGCAGACGGACTCAGCTGCCCCCTGCTGTAGCTTCGATCCGCCGCGGCTGTCGATCACGTTCCCTGTTTTTCCAATGTTTCCGTCAGGTCCGCGTCATATAAAAACTCCAAACACCGACCACACGTAAAGTCACCATAAACTTCATTCACGCCATATACTCACTCACAACAACACAAATTGACTGCGCTCACCAACAACACCGCATCACTTCCGGTATGTGGTACATTCCCTTTCCGTGAAGAATCTGTCATTTGTAAATTTGTTTCGGGACTGGTAAAAGTGTTTTGCATCTTGTTAATTTGTTTTCTAAAATGTAAATTTGTTTTCGAAAATGTAAATTTGTTTTCGAAAATGTAAATTTGTTTTCTAAAATGTTATTTTGTTTTCGAAAATGTAAATTTGTTTTCTAAAACGTAAATTTGTTTTCGAAAATGTTATTTTGTTTTCCAAAATGTAAATTTGTTTTCTAAAACGTAAATTTGTTTTCCAAAATGTTATTTTGTTTTCCAAAATGTAAATTTGTTTTCGAAAATGTTATTTTGTTTTCCAAAATGTAAATTTGTTTTCTAAAATGTTATTTTGTTTTCCAAAATGTAAATTTGTTTTCCAAAATGTAAATTTGTTTTCCAAAATGTAAATTTGTCTCGAGCTTTGTAAAAGTGTTTCATTCTTTGTAATGTTGCATTGCACTTCCCGGCCACCGTACTTACCCCCCCACACTGCCGCCATCCTTGTCCACAGTCTCGTCACTTCCCGTCTGGATTAGTGCAACTCTCTCCTCTTCAGTCTCCCTCACAAATCCCTTCGTAAACTTCAACCGGTACAGAATTCAGCTGCCCGCATCATAACCTGAACCCCCTCCATCCACCACATCACCCCTGTCCTCTCAACAGCTCCACTGGCTCCCGGGTCCAGTTCCGTATCCAATTCAAAGTCCTCCTGTTTACATTCAAGGCCATCCACAACCCCCCCCCCATATTTGTCTTATCTCCTCCAGGTTCAACACATTCTCACACCCAACTCGTAAAATAAGGACGTTCGGTCAGGAGCCTTTCTCGTTCTTATTTGACGTTAAAAGTCTCCTTTAGCGTCTCATGTAAACGTGCTTGGTCGCCACTATTGCCGTCCCTTTTTCGTCCGGGAAAGGACGCCTCAAAAGCCGGGAAACAAAACAAAACGCCACACGCGGGGCGCGAACCCGAGTCTCCTGAGCGAAAGTCCGATGTTTTACCCATCCGCCACCCCAACCACCATCCTTACCCAGCAATTTCCCCTTACATACCACTCGCTAAAGCTCATCCAACTGCGGCTCTCCCCAGCACGTTACACAAATACGCCGAAGGGTGCCTTTTTCGTCGCATCACACGCTGATCGTTATTATAGTAACTACCTGATGGTTGCTCTAAACCACCCAGACATTTCCTGAGGAAAAGCTTTCTGTTTGCTGAGCTTTCTTCATCACGTTTAACTGTGATTGGCACGGCTGTTTCAGAGCGATATAACCATTAATGTGACAGAGTATCGAATAAAAAATAATGCTCACAAAACCTGCTGATCTACTGTTTATTGACATTCACCATCAGTCCTATTGGTTGTCGCGCTGCTGCACATACACAAACCAAAATAGAGGCTGAGCATGGAAACACCCACGCACTCTGTGCACCTAAAAATACCGCATTACACTTAGCATTTATTTACAAAATTTAAATTGGGAAATTTTAAACATAGGGTGCCATGCATGCTTTTGCACCTCCCCCCCCCATAAATCTGAAACTAAAATAGCCATGTGGGTGTTACAGTGATTCATGCATATGCATGTCAATGAGCAGCCACTCACACCTGCACACAAAACACATGTAGTTTATAAAAAAGTTTTATTATCAATTTAACTACCCAACAATACATAGGTTTACAAGTCCAGCTGAGATGACTAAATGATTAAAGACTTTTTTTTCCCCTTTCTTTTTTGTCTTTAAGTATATTTTCATGGTGATACTTACATACTTTTACTTAAGTAACGTTTTCAATGCAGGACTTTTACTTGTAACAGAGTATTTTTACATAGTGGTATTAGTACTTTTACTGAAGTAAAGGATCTGAATACTTCTTCCACCACTGGTCATGAGGCTGGCAGACCAGTGGTGTTACACTCAATTCCTAGCAGACTGCCAGCATGAAGAATCTCTGAGACCCAACAGCAAGTCCAGTTTGTTGTTTTAATGACCTAACTGGACATTGTGCTTACTGTAAGTAAGTAGTAAGTAAAGTTAATTTATATAGCACTTATCACAGAGTCACAAAGTCATTTACAGGCTAAATACATACATTAAAACAAATCGACTGTGTGTGTGTGCAAGCACGCGTGCATGCAATGCTAGTATCTATCTATCTATCTATCTATCTATCTATTTGCAATTTTGTAAAGCAACTCAGTTAGTTGCTGCTTTGTATAATGTGATCTGACCTCTGTTACAAACTACAATGAACAACTCAGCAGCATAACGTCTAATTTTGGTTCCAAGACCTCGAACCGCTGTCTCAGCTAAAACTCATGTGTTAAAGTTAGAATTTGAAACCAACTAAAGAGCAGGTTTTATTGCTACTTCTGCTGCTGCTCAGTTGCATCACCAGGTTTAAGATAAAGTGTCAGAGACTATATCACACAGCATACAGTCCTCTGTACTCAGCAACACTTAACAGATTAGGTCTATGGGTCTAAGCAGGCACCATGCAGCATTAGAATGAAACATGATCGAGTGGTAGAAACTGTAGTCCTCATGATAGAGTTTTAGCCCTGAAATTTATTGTTACTTTAAATTTCAGTGTCCTTTCAGTGCGATTCAGCAATTTATCTGAACACAACTATGTAATAGAAACACCAAGTAGAAAAGAAAGTCCACTCAGGTGTGTCGTGCCAATCTTTTGCAGCCTTAATTATGCTTGGTAAGAGGGTATTTATGGTGAAATTGATTGAGGTGCCTTAGAATTGCCTCATACAATGTGAGGCATCTTGTGATCTTTTACATGATGATGCTATTTTGATGAGTCGACTCAACAATCGCGTTTAGAAAAGTTTAATAATTTACGTTGTTTGAAAGACAGATGAACTGATCAGTCTGAAGTTATCCTTCTTTTCTTTTAGATTCCCCAACATGCATATGACTAGCCAGGTGGGTGTGGATCAGGTGGGTACTGCAGAATATGAACCTGTCTGCAATCTTTAAAAAAAAAAAAGAGTCTATGTTAAGTCAATCCTGAGTGTACCTTTTTTATTGGGGTCAAGCTCCCAATCAAAGAGGCACACATTCGTTTACAGTTACAGTATTGTATCTAGATGATGTGGCGGTCTATGATAACATGATCATCTTGAGCACACACAGTTTCACACACAGTTTGCTTTGCACCTGACTGATAGTCAACTTGGTCACATGCAAGTTTGCAAAAGCCTTTGTTGTTTTTTTGCAAGGTGGTTGACCGAACTGAGGCTTGATCGGTAAATGCTAAAGAAGAAGCTTGTGCCCAGTACTTTCTGCATCCTGTCTTAATCATCCCGTTCAACTCCAATTGGATTTCATTAGAGGGGCTTTACTTGACATTCAGAACATTAATATAGCATCAAACAAGTATTTGTTATGTAAAGATGTAGTGTAAGTAAGTAATGGCATCCTGATCAGAGAATGTCACACTCCTTCTGTGTGTGTATGTGTAATTCGAGCTACTCTGTTCTTTGTTTTGATAGCCGGTCCGGCTGCGCGTAAGATTGGTGCTGGAGATGGAGGGGGTTGAGCTGTCTGTCAGTTATTTTCCAAAAATGTTAACTTTCATCAGTGAAATGTATCCATATTTCAAAAAGAAGTGCTTGCCCACATTTGGGCATTACATCTTTTTTTATGTAAGTCAAGTCTAGAGTGGTTATTCAGATCAAAAGAGGAAACTACAATGTCCAAATCAGCAATTTATGAGGCTATTTTTTAAAACTTTACATTCTTGTCAAGTACACCTGTATAAAATCTTAGAAAATAGAACTACATCAAAAAAGAAAATGTTTTTGCAGATCCTTATAGCGGAAAAAAATAGTTATTTATATAGTAGTATGACGCAAAAGGACCTCAGGCTACTGTTATTTTGGAATTAAACTTTTGAGCGTGTAACTGCAATTACTGACAAGCATGCGGGTTAACCACAGGAAATGCCGCTGCAGCTGAACATAGATTGAACTAATGATGTTCAGTGAAGATTTAGTTAAGATTACAGATTCTACATACAGTAAGAGCCCACCAAGAACATTTGCACCGCAGTGCTGTAACACACAGCAGAGACACAATGAAGTGCATGGTGTGACTTATGAGAGTCACATTAGTGAGGACTACTGGATTCCGATTACAGTGAGTCATCTGCCCAGTCTCCAACCACAAGGCCTTTGTTTGTTAGCAAGCAACATAACCAGACTGAGTCAAAGCAAAACCGGGCTGGCCTGACACACTCCTCATGCATCAGGTTACTGCCCGTACTGTATCCAATCAATTAAGTGACTGCCTACTACTACTGTCCATTCTTCCATCTTAAACTTTGACCCTCTCAGTGTATGTTTTCACTTCATCAAAGTTGATTGGAACATTTTGGTCACCTAGAAATGTCGTCTTCAGAGTTCTTCCAACCGAACTAGCTAGCTAGCGCTTGCGTTAGCAGAGGCCTGTACTACGAATCAAGATCAACATGCCCTGGATTTATTTCAGTTACCCAGCTTCTCCTAACCTAACAACCGCGGTCCTGCGTAACCCGTGTCACGACGGTGGTTATCAACTAGTTCAGTCAACCATCAGGGTTTCCCAATCTAGCCACGCCCGCGTTCACATAAAAGATGCAGTGTTTGCACAGCACTACCAATCGCAAACATCTACCAGAGCCGCATATTTTACATAAGAAGAACAAACTATGATTCTACATAAATATGAAGAACACAGACACAGTTTTACAGGCAAAACGCAATACAGTCACTGCTTCCTAAAACAGGAAGGAAAGCTGGCAAAAAATTGCAGACACTGTAGATGCGTAAATCACAACGCTTATCAATATCACTTCCCCCATCAGTCAGGCACAAGATCTAACCATGATAACACTTGTGCTTTCCATAAACTGCTGTTGCTTTAGTCTATTATTTCAGTTGCAACCCTGGCAGTGGGAAGCGATCGTGAGAGCAAATAAAAAAATATAAAAACATAATTCAAACCGATGTGCGCATTGGCAACACACGGCTCAACAAGCCGACAAATAGCCTATACGCAATAACCTGCTCCCGAGCAGGTTAGGCGTTCAGCATAAGTTACCACGGCGATTGAACCCTGTAACAAGTAATCCACCGTCGTAATACACAAAAACCTTGGGTTGAACCTGAAGTTACCTTGTTAACACCAAATCTTGCTTTGTAGTACAAGCCTCTGGTCACTTAAAGGAGAACTCCGGCCAAGTTTTACGTTAATCTTGACCGCTATAAATACGCTAGTACAGTAGATAGAAAAGAAAAACAAGCTGAATCGGTGCTAGTAACACGGAGCTGCTGCAGCTACATGTAGAGCTCCAACTTAGCTAAAACGGCAGTTGTGGGGACATGATCTAAAGAGTGCCTTTATATAAATACAATTCAAATGTCTGTGCAACATGAACAGGGCCCTTACGTGACAACAAGATGCGTTTTCAACTCAGACATCCTGCCGGTAGCTAGCTCGCCCTGCTAGCTGACATGCTTGCTTCTCCCCGCCTTCGTCGCCTGCCGCGGCCGACAACGGGAGGAAAGGCAGAGAACCATGTTTCTGTGGATAAAACATCAATCCTCTTGGCTTCTCCATGTTTACAGTTGTGTTCCACAAGTACATGTGGAGGTTCATTAGCCCTACCTGTGGAAAGAACCTACAGCATAACAGCAGGACTAGCTGGAGAGCTACATTATGATGACACTGTTGCACACACGGATAGAAAGCAACATGCACTTGACGGCTGAAAGATCCACATCTAACACATTTGAACAGAGACAAGGGCTATGATCTCCATCCCAACACAGTACACAACTACTTGTTATTGTGTGTCTTATATTTCACACTTTGAAACGGATGGAAGCTCAGAAAGCTAGTAAGTGGACTCGTGAGTTTGGATTGTGTTGTAACACACACACACACAAGTTCCCAAAGGCCAAAATGAACTTATACGCTCAAAACTACTTTTGTATTAAGAACAGTCCTAGGGTTTATGACTTAATCAACTCCTTTATATTAGTGCAGTAGTGTTTAATGAGTTAAATCCAACTCTACATATAGTTTACCACTTAACATTCCCTTTAAAAAAAAAAACAATTAAAAAAAAAAAAAAAAAAAAAAAACCGGTGCATACCATATAAATCAGAAGTCGTGTGAAGTCGTGTTTAAACAAGAGTAAACAAAGTTTATTATCTTCTTACCGCAAACTACCCAATAAAAAGCAATTAAAGAGTGAAAAACACTGTGTCCCCAGTGCTACCACCAGCATAGCTTAGCATGGCAACAAACAAGCTTTACAAATCTTTATCAACTGTATAAATAAGGATATTTTGTGACATCAACATATATCAAAGTATTGCGTGTGTTCAAAAATATAAAATAATCTGATGGTCAAAGCTAAACCCCTTCACTAGTGATTATCCAGTCATATCTTAGCAACCTAGGCACGGTAGGCCTGTCAAACCGCTAATTAGCTTATAATGCTAGTTGCCAGGGCACTGGCAACTAGCATTAACAAGAAATCGCTATTTCTACACCACTAACAAGGCTCAAAATAGCACCACACTTCCACGGTAGCATAATGAGGGTCCCTACATGTAATCTGAAGCATTGAGAACTTTGTAAGTGTACAGACAGTTTATTAAAAAGATGGTTTAGAAAGACAGTACCTTTCACGTATACAGGCGGGCGCCATCTTGGGAAAACAGTCATGTCCAGTTGAACGACGAACGCCGTGCAACCAGTAACATAGCTCAAGCACGGCGTTCGTCGTTCGACTGGTCGAAACTGTTAAAAATCACAGTCAGAGCATCCAACCAACTCACAGAGCTAACATTAAGTAAGCTAGCTAGCTAGCTAGCTGCTGACAAATTGATCTGGTAATGATTTACCACTTTTTTTATATTAAGAATATACTACCACCAAACAAAATTTAATAGGGTTGGGTAACATTCACATTTAAACTGATATCAGAACTTCTCAAACTTGTCAATCTCAACTTTGTTATTCTTTGCTGGAGATTACAGCGCTGATTTATCACCGTCAGTCCGCATCCACAAAACCAACACCCACACCACCTGACACACATCTAGCTAGTGATGTTAACGAAACAGCTACCTGCTCGTACTGAGGACGTCTGGCACGCTGTAAAAAATGTGTATGAGAAGCAAGAATTAACGTTACACTATTGGATATTATATATTTGTCTAACTTATAACCATGGCTTATTAACATTAACAGATCAATTACCTCAGCTCTCCAGAACTGGGATCGCCAGTCATCTTTGAAAAGCGCTATTTGTCAAGCTACTGTAGCTGTATTTGGCTGGACCATAGGAACGCAGAAGCTAAGGGTTTCGTCATATATACGTGGGGGTGGTTTCATCTAAAATAGGTTGGAAAAAACAATAGGAGCGGTATAGCAACTAGGCAGACAGGGCTACGCCAGTTTTTCCCACACATAGACCAATGTGTGGCGGTGCGCCTCACTATCAACACCGGTCGCCGCACATTGCGTTTCGTTATTAATTTCTTTTTTTAAAACGCTATTTAAAACACGTTCTTCTGCATTTCCTTTCCCTGCTCTCCTCCGTCTCTCTGTCACTTGTGTCTCGCTCACACACACACACACACACACACACACACACACACCCGCACACACACACACACACACACACACACACACACACACACACACACACACACACACACACACACTTCCTCCCACCGTGCAGCTTTTGCTGTTTTTACCCCCAGCTGTGAATCAAATAAACTTATTATAAGTAATGTTATGTCATTTTTTTTACTCTTACACTCAATGTTTGCTGCTTCAATCCAGATGAGTATTGAAAAGTATTTTCCACGACTGAAAAAGGCACGAGTTGAGGATGAGGACCAGCCTGAACCGGAGCTATCAGTCTGAGCTGAACAGTCCGACAAGTGGAATTAGTTATGTTATTAATTTGTTTTACAGTTTTTTCAGGCTTCAACTAGTGAAAGACAGGGTCAGGGAGAGAAAGAGATAGATTCGTTAGGCATTAAAGTAGGAAACTTCCAAGTGCGTGTCCTCAGTTTTTGATACTTGATTGTTACGAAAATAAGTAACCCCCCAATTTATTATTTCTGTACGACAGCAGTTTGTAAAGCAATTTGAGAATCAAAATGTCATGATACAGATCGGCTGAGTAGGTGACGGCGCAGTGGATGTGACACATGCCTTTGGTGTGGGAGATCTGGGTTCAATTCCCACTGCGATACATCAACCAACGTGTCCCTGAGCAAGACACTTAACCCATAGTTGGTCCAGAGACAGTACAGTATAGCAATTGTGAGTTGCTTTGGATAATAAAGTCTCAGCTAAATGACATTTAATGTAATATTACATAATTGCCATGCCTTACACTTCATTGCATAGGAACTTTTACTAGCTGGTTTCATTGGTGTAGCTTTTCTTTCCGGATCCATGTATTGGTCCATTAAAACCAACAAAAACAGAATATGAAATATAACAGCATATAAACAGAAAACGTTATCTAAATGACTTGCATATCTATAGCGTGTGAGTGTGTAGAGGGAATGCTACACACAGCAAGTGTTAAAACAATCCTAGCAGCAGTGCAGCTATCCTTTCAAATAAAAGCACACAACTTGGATAAAGTCTTGTTAAAAAGTTTTCATTAAACTCACCCATGGAGTGCTGTGTCAGCTGTGTAGCTCCTCTGTCTGTGTTTGTGTCATCAGTGGTTTGAGCCCTGCAGAACTGCGCTTCAGCCCGGTTCACTTCCTGGCGTGGCGCTTCAGAGCTACTGTATGAAGTGTCATGACACCCTCCCTTCAACCACAAGAGAAACTGACTGCAGCTCTCATACAAACACAGACAGGCAGACATACAGCACTGTTTTATGGTGTAACATTAACCTTATTTTGCAGCATGTTGAGTCAGGCTGCTTGAATGAAGAAAGAAATGAAGAAATGACAAAACTGTGAGAACATGTAGAGTATGTGTGTATACATGTATCAAGTTTCTCTGGCTGTATGCCTGCAGCCAGAACATCATGACCAACTTCCCCCTTTACATTGTCGACGGACCACTCCTAGCATCTGGTCAGCAATTATGTCGTGAATAAACAAGAAGACAGCAAAAAAGAAAGTGGCATGAAAAGAAAAGACTCAAGTACAAGTACCTCAAGTGTGTACTAAAGAACAGTACTTGGGTAAATGTACTTCCATTCCACCATGGTACTTTCCACAGGTCACATTAACTTCTCCTTACATCATCATTTTCATGACAAGAATACTATTAATATGCTGAGAAACTCCATGCAGAAACACACATACTTGTATCTGGAGTATCTCTAAAATACAGTCTGGTTGGTGATGTTTTATTTTAAAGTGCCCATATTATGCTCATTTTCAGGTTCATAATTGTATTTTGAGGTTGTACCAGAATAGGTTTACATGGTTTAATTTTCAAAAAACACTATATTTTTTGTTGTACTGCACATTGCTGCAGCTCCTCTTTTCACCATGTGTGTTCAGGGCTCTGTTTTAGCTACAGAGTGAGACATCTTACTTCTGTATCATCTTTGTCGACACTCGCACATGCTCAGTAGCTAGGTAAGGATCATATCAGCTAGCTAGCTGTTTCCATAGACAGTGAAAGAAAGGCCGTTTCTCGAACTTCGGTCAGTTACAAGACAGGATTAGCTGGGAGACTTCTAAACGAGGGCGCACTTCCAACTTTGCGTGGAATACCTGCAGAACAGGGACATGTAAGTAGTTCTTTTGTAGATTATGGTGAACTAGTGTGCGCTGTAGCAGTGTTTTGCTAGTGTAGTGTCTTTAGATACTACACTAGCATGCTAGCGCTAGCATTCTAGCGGTTCACCACCTCATTTCGGCTACTGACGTAGAAAGCCGTGCAGATTTTGAACAGCTCACCCGGAGACTGAAGGCAGAAGACATTCAGAAACCGTATCTCACTCAGAACAGCATAGATGGGTTTTTTTTCAAAGTTTGTATGCGTGTGGAAGCACCCAAGACACAAAATAACACCCGAAATCCCAGAAAAAGTGTTTTTTTTCATAATATAAAAAAGTGCTGATGCTTTTAACACTCTCATCCCGCTAGTTTTAATTTTTTAGCTCCCCATCCTTGACTCTGCAGAGGTTTATGAGCCAGATATGCTAATTAGAGAGCAGCAGAGTCAGGAATGGAAGCACAGGAGCTGCACACATACCAGACTCATTCAAACATATTTCCGCCCTGGATGGACACACACACACACACACACACACACACACACGCATGCATGCACGCACACACACACACACACACACACACACACACACACACACACACACACACACACACACACACACACACACACACACACACACACACACACACACTTTGGTGTTTATGTAAATGTGCAAAACCGAAATGGCTGACTGCCAAATCCTGTCAGTAAACAAAACTTGTTTGAGTCTCAAACTGCCTCCGATTGGGCACCTGGGTAGCTCACCTGGTGGAGAGGGCGCCCATATGTAGAGGTTTACTCCTCGACGCGGCGGCCGCAGGTTCGACTCTGACCTGCGGCCCTTTGCTGCATGTCATTCCCCCTCTCTCTCCCCTTTCAGGTCTAAGCTGTCCTATACAAATAAAGGCCTAAAATTCCCAAAAACATAATCTTAAAAAAAAAAAACTGCCTCCGATTTTCGACTAGCTCGGGCCCCTGCGCACACACACACAAGTTGTGAGTTGTGTTTGGTGTCTGAAAAGCATCAATGCAAAAGAGTAGTAGTGTCTGCTCCCTGTTGTATTATATAACATTACAGAATAGCGATTTGTTGTAGATGTGTTGCTATTCTTACATCCTTTGTTGCTGGGTTAAAAATGTGAATTTTGCCCTGAACGTGGCACTACAGGGTCATGAGGTCATCAAAGTCAGTCTGGTTCATCCCTCTGGAGGGCGTGTATGTGAACTGTTCCTTTAGGGAGCAACTGATATTAAATAGCACGTTTTTTTGTTTTCTACTCTGATACACTGTATAACTCACGTCTTGTGTTCCCCTTTGAGAAATAAAAACAGGAAACAACCTTTTTAAATTTTAAGGGGCTTACACTCGACATTCAGAACATTAATATAGCAGCAAACATCTTGAATATTGTGGTTACTGTGTCATCTTTTCTGGATTTTTGTCTGGGTGGGATATGCTCATGTTACAAATTGTATGTTTTGTGTGTTGTGTTAAAAATAGATACAAAAATTATTAATCACAGACAAAATATGGCAGCAAACAACCCGAGCTTCTCTATTTTTTGGTTGTAGCATGTGGCTGTAAAAGATGTTTGGTATTTCTCATATTGGGGATTGGTCTATGTGAGAACTGTGTGGAGGCAATCACAGCCCACTGTTTTTCCCCCCCAGCATTTCAGGTACAGTCCCTTAAGGTACCCTGTGGTAATATGAAATACAAAGGCATGCATTCAGTAATCTGTAGGGGAATGTTTTAACAGTAACCCTCCCAACACTGCGTGCAAGACTCTGAACAGAAAAAGAAAAATGTTTTCCCATTTTGCTAATTTTGTTATTTTTTTTAAATAACATTTGTTCTTGTCTTCTTGTGTATAGCCTGATGATATACGACACAGCTTTAGTGTTGTGGTAGTGGTGTCGACGTAAGAAATCTGACTCTGAACTGTAAAACAATCATCTGCAAAACAATGGAAGGGCTCCCAATAACCGGTTGTGTTGACCATAAATCTGGCTTCAGGCCGGCTTCTTTTTGTCTGTTTGTGTGAAAAGGCAGACACATCCTTCTGTAGCATGTATGGTGTTTAATTTGCGTCAGTCTAGAATTTGAACATCAATCACTTGACAGGAAGAGTATACTGACTGTGGCTTGTCTTTGTCAGTGCACAGGGAATCATCGCAATGACCGTATGGAAACGACAGTGAATGAAACGGAGCTCTCCTCCACCGCAGCTGGTCTGCCTGCCTGCATCATCTGTGTAGTCTGGACTTTGTGCTGGCTTGGAGAACTTGGATAATAGTGCGACAAGCTAAACTCTCTTAACAAAAACTAGAGCTAGTGTCTGTACACACAGAGCAAACCCCTTTTTTAACTTTCACTTAAACCCATATTTAACAGCACACACACTGATTTGAAGCCAAAATGAGAGATTTAAATACCTTTACTTGGATGAGCCAACATGTGGGGATACAGACTTGCTGGGTTTTAAACTTGTGCCTTCGGTAGCTGCCTGGATTAAAAGAAAGCCAGAGACTTTTAGAGAAAACCATAGACACGCCCATACAGCATGGTGACCACAGCTGTTTCAGAAATGTTGGAGCAATTAAAAGAGGATAAAAATGGCAAAAAGTAAGAGCAAAGTACACTTCAAAATCTTATTCATAATCTCACCTGCAGTCACAAATGTGTGTTCTGGTTGGGCTTATCTTGTTTTCTTTGTGGGAAGTAGCGACTGTATAGCACTACTGATGATCCCTTTCAAATGTTGTGGTTTGTGACCGGTTTAATTTTTGTTCCTCCATTTCAAAAATAGCATCCCAGCTACACAACAGAACCAGCCTGACCGACCAGAGTAGACACAGCACATGGAATTACAACCAGTCATTATATTTTTCTACAGCTCTGCAGTAATATCTGCCAGTCTACGCCACTATAAGAACCTCGCTGCCTCAGAATTGCTTACCCACAATCCTCTTAGTTTTATTTAGTTTCCCCATCTTTGGTGCAAAAATCTCTCTGCTGTGGCACCGAGCCTCGATGGGAGAGCAAGTGTGTGCACACTTGGACCTACTTTCGTCCTCACTCAGGCAAATTTCAAATATGCACACAATACCTACCTTTTACTGGGACAACTGAATAGAACAGAGCCGTCGTTAATGTTACTAGTAACACCTGTGCTTTTCCTACTATGACAAGTCAAAATGTCTGCTGTAAAAAAAGACCTAACAACGCACAGAATTTGGACAGTCTGTCAGCCAATACAGTCTTTAATGACTTTTAAGGTTTATTATAAGAGGCCGTCATAATAATATGATACAGTGTCCCAACCATGTGGACATTTGCCACAGTGAATCTGTCACCTCAGTTACTGCAGATATAGCTACTGTATGTATTCTGTTAACGGTCATGTCCATATGAAGTCCCGAAAGTCTCTGTTGTAGTTTCCCACTCTGAGTGTTCAAATCGACTGCCATGGGAATGAGGTCAGTGTCTGCCACCACTTGCTTCCTGTTTTGTGAGTCATATGGGCACCACTGGTAATGTGATAAAGGTTTCTTAGATTTGATTAAACAATATTCAAATATTGCTTGTTGCTTGAAAATATGTGGGAGTTACCATGCAATGACTGATTTGCATGTTGCAGTTTTTTTCTGAAAAAGGGACTCTGGGAGATAGACATAAGAAAGGTGTGGGTGGGTGTACATGCAAACGTGGTGGGTATGTGGGGAGGTGGGTGGTATGTTAAAGGTACTCAAGGTAGGAGAACTGATGGGTAAATAAACTGCTCAGGTTACTCATATGTTTAGGGACTGCCTTTGTACAATATATATATGATGGTACAATTTAATATTTAAGCATCACTTTTTCAGTCATACTATAAAAGCTTTTTCTAAATAATTTTGACCTCCTGTATTTTCTGTGCTGTAGGGTATGTCGAGGCAGATTTTGTTTAATTCGCTTTAACTGAAAAACTCTAAAATGTTCTTGTTTGCAGATTTTACAAAATGGCTAGTTAACTCAGATGCTAGAAATTCTGTTGTTGTTTTTGCAAATTCTTGCAGCACAAAGACAGCAATACCTATAAATAGAGAAAGTCAAAGAAGTAAATAGGATATAGGCTATATAAAAAAAATATAAAATATAACTATACAAGGAGACAAGAATTACAATGTAGCGGTACTAGACTAGACCGAACAGTAAACCAGGATTATTGTTAAATATGAAGGAATTTGCTCCTTATCAGGATCACTTTGAAGAAGTTACCAGTCTCGTATAAAGTACTTGAAAGCAATACTTGAGTAAAAGTATCTTACAAGAAAATGAGCTTGGTAGAAGTTAAAGTCACCTTTTAGAATATTATTTGAGTAAAAGTCTTAAAATATATTATATTTACTTACTTAACTATCAAAAGTAATTTTCTGATATTAAATGGACTTATGTTATTTACTTATGTTTTTTTATGTTGGCGGCAGAGCCTGCAGCAGATGCTTCCATGAGGCTATCAGTTATTATGCTTCCTCCTCTTCTTCTTTAGTTTTGGTCTATGGTTTTGGCGCCTGGCAACAAACAGGCATTATGCACAAACTGGAACGGAACGTGCATTAAGTTGCAATCTATGATTAGCCAAACCTGCTTTTTTGCAGTCTTAACATATTTCTTATGAATTTATTTTGCAGTAACAAAGTAATGATCATGATTAGAGGAAATGTAGTGGAGTTAAAGTACACATTTTATTTAGGAAATGTAGTGGAGTAAAAGTAACAATTTCCAGAAATATAAATAACAAAGTAAAGTACAGATGGGAGAAAATTGTACTTAAGTACAGTAACAAAGTATTTGTACTTTGTCACATGGAGTTCCACAGGGATTAGTCCTTGGGCCGCTTTTGTTTTGTGTGCACCCTGCCTCCTGGTCACATCTTCAAAAAAATATTACATAAAGTATCATTACTACACTAAGAACATAAATCTATCTTCCTGTAAATGCAAATGACTTGCAGCTTGTGAAAAAAGAGAACCGCTTGTCAGAAGTCCATGATTTTTATCAACTTCCTATATTTGAGTACTCAGAAGATAAAAGTTGCTTGTTTGTTCAGGCAGACATATAACATAACATGTTATGGGTGTTTCTATTAATGTTGATGACTTAACAATGTATGAGAGCTACACAGTCAAGTCAATGAATCCTCCCATAAACAACATTTAACAGTTCTCAATGTAAAGTCTTTCAGATGGATTAAGTTAAAGAAAGACGAGTAGAAAATTGAATGGAAAGTTAAAGCTATTTTAGTAAGCATCATTGTGCCCTTTTGAACCAGCATCAGCAGTCAAGGATGGAGTAAAGGAAAAATTGACAGGATGTTTTTAAAATCACCTTCAGTTTTCAAGCATTTTCACATGGCTGTAAATGATGACACCTGAATCAGTTTCACAAGTGGTTTTCAAATTTTAAAGTTATATATAGTGCTGACTCGGTTTTTTGAAGATCATTTCTGTGGGTGGGGGGAGACAGGCTAAAATATGTATATGTGTTTCCTTATAAACAAGAATACATACAGCACCAAAATAACCACGGAACTGTTGACTTCCTGTGCTTGAATAACTAATTCAAAAATGCCTGCACTGTCACATTCTGACCATTGAGGCATTTATCGATCTGTCCATTGTTCCATAGGAACATATGTTCATTCATACATGCATATGCTTAACTGATCATTCGTTAATGATTAACCACTCGGTGTATCACTTTATCTCCAGGTACGCACAATACTTAACTAATGGTAGTGAATGCTTAACTAATCATTCGTTAATGATTAACCACTCGGTGTATCACTTTATCTCCAGGTATGCACAATGCTTAACTAATGGTAGTGAATGCTTAACTTATCATTCGTTAATGATATGATCAGTATAATGCATCACTTTATTTGCAGGTACGCACAATGCTTCAGTTATGGTAATTAATGTTTAGGTAATCATTCGTTAATAAGTAGCAGCCAACTAAGGATCAATCCTTCTTTGGTCTTTAACTACCGCTCAACAGCGCACGAAACCCAGGGTGGCAGGATTAAAGCATGACCTGCTGTCAGGATCCTGCTGTGACTGACTGCTTTTGTGCCACTCTGGTGGCCATTTTGTATATTGTGTTGTGTTTTGTGCTTGTTGCGGTTTCCCATGTGCTCTGTGGTTACCTGTCTGTCATGTGTCTTTGTCTCCGCCCATCTCCTTATATGGTCTGCACTTCCTGTCTTGTTAGTTTCCCTCCGTTTCTGCTCTCACCTGTTCCCAATTATTGTCTTGTTGGTCTTGTCCAGTCACCTGTCTTCCTGTTAATTGGTCTGTGTGAACACCTACACCTGCTGTTCCTCTGTCCTTGGTCGGTTTGTCTCTCTGAGTCCTGTTCGTTTGTAAGTTTGTAAGTTGTAGAGTCAGAATAAAGCATGTTTGTCTGAACTTCTGCCTGGAAGAGTCTTGCATTTGGGTCCTCCTGCTGAATCGTGACACCTGCAGCAGCATACAATTACTTTTAAGCCTTCAACAATGACGATGTTACAGAATATACCTTGTTTGTCAATGTAAATGTTTTGTGAATGAGAATCATCCTGTATCACGTCTATTCTTTTTATTAATATGACTCCCATGAACAGATTTCCTAATGATTCATTAATACAGTAACAGTAACTAATAATTAGTGCTTCAATCACAGTCAATAATTAACTACTCATTAACTAACCATTCGGTCTTCATTCATTTAACAGTAACTACCAGTCTGTTTATCAGTAACTAATCATTAGTCCTTGAATCACAGTCAATCAGTAACTACTCAATAACTAACCATTCGTTCTTCGTTCATTTAACAGTAACTACCAGTCTGTTTAACAGTAACTAATAATTAGTGCTTCAATCACAGTCAATCAGTAACTACTCATTAACTAACCATTCGGTCTTCATTCATTTAACAGTAACTACCAGTCTGTTTATCAGTAACTAATCATTAGTCCTTGAATCACAGTCAATCAGTAACTACTCAATAACTAACCATTCGTTCTTCGTTCATTTAACAGTAACTACCAGTCTGTTTAACAGTAACTAATAATTAGTGCTTCAATCACAGTCAATCAGTAACTACTCATTAACTAACCATTCGGTCTTCATTCATTTAACAGTAACTACCAGTCTGTTTAACAGTAACTAATAATTAGTGCTCGAATCACAGTCAATCAGTAACTACTCATTAACTAACCATTCGTTCCTCATTCGTTAATCATTAACTACCTACTTTTTTGTGTACCTTATTGTAAATTGTTACCAAATAATGTTGTTGATGGGCGAGTTAAGGGGTCGCGGCTAGCTCAGTCTAGAGAGGACTTAACTGAGAGAAGAGAGCTTTAGTGAATTATGGTGAATTTATGACCTGGGCTGTTCAGGTGTTGAATTTTCATGGACTTAGTAGTTTTTTCTTTGCTTACAAAGTACTAATGCTGAATGACACACACGCAAGTGGAACCGAGGCTTTACAGGAAGTGACATCAGAACTTTGGCTCTATATCTGAATCACTGAACAAATTGGAGACGTAGGTTGTGTAGGGGGCTTTTCATTTCTGTGCAAAAACGTGTTCAGCTTGAAATGCATTTTTACACAGAAAAAGGGAGCGTCACCTCGAACCAGATTGAGGTCCATCTTTTAACCCTGGTGTTGTCCTCGGGTCAAATTTGACCCGTTTTCAAAGTTTTTTATATCGGAAATATGGGTTTCTTTCAACTAAAATGCATGCATGTACGTTGCATGCAACCCACAAAACATTCTTCACAGATAAAATGAATGATTACCTATCATCATACCTATTTTTAAATGGTTTTAAAACAGCATTCTGACTAAATGTTGACATAAACCAGTCTGTGATTCAGTCAACATCCTCTGATCTCAACTATTAGTTAAAAATAATTCCTAATATCTGCATTTTTTATAAACTCAAAAATTTGGTATAATGCAATTTAAATTAGGTTCTTTGACCATTAATAAAAAAAGAAAGTTGAAAAGAGGGACAAAAACGGTTGAAAAATGTTGTCCCCGGAAGGAAAACTAGTTCATGGTCGATGGGACAACCTGGCTAAGGAAAGTAACACACCGGTCGCTACTGCCAATGCTCCTACTCACCAACGCCAGATGGATCACACACAAAATGGATATGTATGCTACAAATACACACGGAACTGCTGCGTGAGGATTATCACACAAGCCTGCCTGACACTCCCTCCCGGACAGCAGCTACCAGCTAGCACGGCGAGCTAGCAACCGGCAGGAGGTATGAGTTGAAAGCGCATATTGTTGTCATGTAAGAGTCCTGTTCATGTTGCACAAACATTTTAATTGCATATTGTGTCTGTTAAGAGGCACAAAGGCACTCTTTATGTTATGCCCCCAAAACTACCGGTTTATCTAACTGGGAGCTATGGGCATCCAGTTTGCTAAGACCGATTCTGTCCGTTTTTTTTGCTATCGACAGTACTCACATATTCATAGCGATCAAGATTAACGTAAAAATTGCCCGGAGATCTCCTTTAAGGTGGCTTTGGTTGTTTGTTTCCCCCTAGAGTTTACAGCTTGACAGCTTTAACACCAGCCTAAATGAACTGAACCATCTGATAAATGCATCAGAGTTATTATATATTATACGCAAGTTAGCTGTGAAGGAATGGAGCACAATGATTTTAACTTGGATTCTCCATGAAGGTTAATTTTCGTCCTCGAAAACAACACAACACACAGTTTGTGGTACTGACAGCTGAAAACATGAACACTGAAATTATTTGGTCACTCAAAAGTCATGTTTGTTCATCTTCAGAGCTATCTGTCTTGAAAATGCCACACCACTGTTCACTTTCCTCCATACGTCTGTTGTCTCTTTGGTTGACTTGTTTCTCTTGACACTCTGGTGTCTTGTGGTATAACCATCATCTTTCACTTTTGACTTGCTAGCCTGCTACCACTGTGAACATGTTACAAGACCACCAGCGGCCTCTTCAGCCAATCAATGCAAAGCTCCTCTTCTTCTGTGGTGACCACAGATGGTGTTGTACGTGGTGGCCTTCAGAACATACAGGCCTGAATATAAACTTGTTCTAAACCCACATTTACCCATTTATACTTATCCTGTGACTGTGAACTATACAACACATTAACAACTCCTTTATATTCATTCTACCCTACCAATATTGTGTATTCGTCCTTTAATTGACTATTGCATTTTAGAAAATGCATAGAGCATTCTGGGATTCCAAAGAAGCTGCATAAAAATAAATGCTTGCGTGCAGAGAGCCAGTGTGTCTATTTGTGTGTGTACGTACTGAATGTCAGTGTGTGTTAAAGGGGATGTTGCCGTTTCCCCTGTAGTGACAGTAACAAGCGGCCATCCCACGTGTCACATCGCCACTCCTCCCACGCTTCTCGCAGAGAGGAACACGCAGCGCTATTATTATCACTGACAGGAAACATGTTGAACCACACCAGCGATCTGAGCCGACTATCACTCAGTGCCTTTGTCTCTCGGCCTCTGACTCATCTCTTCCTTTCGGTTGTTTGGCTGATGCTCTGCCCTTCCAGCTCTCTTGCTCTCAGTCTTTCTGCCTCAATAACTTTCTGTTTTCTGAAAGTTTTTTTTTTTTTTCCTTTGTCTTCTTGGTTTCTCTCTAAATGTACCCTGTCTGTCTTTTTTTTGTCTTGGAACTTTTACTGTAACCCGAAAAGCCCCTTGCTTTACTCACTTGCTGTACTTCTAGTGGTATCTAGCCATGCAGACAGTTTGGATTTTTGTTTAGGGTCAAACGCACTGAGAGGGATAACTGATGTGCCTCATTTGACGCTCATCAATTGATGCTCCTACGCGTTAGGCAATCAATTTGAAATTCCAACACCACAGAACCAGCAGTATTCTGGGAAAAGGTCACTTATATGTAGGCAGGCACAAGTTTGTATGTAAGATAGGCAGGAGGGCAACAACTAGGTGCGTGCTGCTGCGTTTATCAGTCATAAAGACAGTATAGAGTCTCAGATATTTCTGCCTGCCTCTCCATTGTTTATGACTGTGACATTGTACTAGACCCGTGCACTGCGGTTTTGAACGGGGGTTAAGGTTTGCTAGCCAACATTAGCTTCACCGGTTGGGTAGCTGACTTGATATTACTAGTGCAGTGCCCGTTGAAAATGTGCCTGTTTGGAACAGGCCGATTGCTTGGCCTGTGGTATCGCTGCTTGTAAAATTCTTCAAAACCAAACTGTACCCCAAAATTACTTACAAACCACTTAATATGCAACTCCACTGTATAGCCTACTACTGACTTACAGTATAGGCTACTTCTTCATCAGAGGAAGACATTGTACTACTAGATTTACCTGACAGAGAACGCTGCAGATTCAGAATGTAAGCACAAACTATCACAATGAAAATAGAATAGAATAGAATAGAATAATAATAATAATAATAATAAATTGAATTTATATAGCGCTTTTCATGGACTCAAAGTCGCTTTACAGGGCAAGGTAGATTATAAAAACATAACAAAACAAAACGAGCAAACAAAACAAGTAGAACAAAACAAGATACAGATGAAAAAGGGAGGGGGGCAGGTGGACTATGGGTAGGCTGAGGTGAAGAGATGGGTCTTGAGGCGGGACTGGAAGATGGTGAGGGACTCAGAGGTCCCGGATCTCTTGGGGGAGGGAGTTCCAGAGCCTGGGAGCTGCTCTGGAGAAGGCTCTGTCCCCAAAACAGCGCGGTTGGACTTTTGGATGGAGAGGGAACCGGCTGAGGTGGATCTGAGGGACCGTGAGGGTTGGTAGGGAGAGGAGGAGGTCAGTGAGGTATGAGGGGGCCCAGATGGTGGAGGGCTTTATAGGTGAGGACCAGGATTTTGTAGGTGATCCGGTGGGAAATGGGAAGCCAGTGGAGTTGTTTTAGGACTGGAGTGATGTGGTGCCAGGATTTGGAGCAGGTAATGAGAGGCGGGGCTGAGTTCTGGACCAGTTGGAGTCGGTTGATGTTGGTAGAGCTGATGACGAGGAGAAGTGAGTTGCAGTAGTCCAGTCGGGAGGAGATGAAGGCGTGAATGAGTCTTTCAGCAGCGGGGGTGTGAGAGAGGGTCTGATTTTGGCGATGTTGCGGAGGTGAAAGAAGGAGGTTTTAATGACTTGACGGATGTGAGGCTCAAAGGGAGAGGGTGGAATCAAAGATAACGCCAAGGTTGGGGCCTGGGGAGATGGGGAGACAATGGTGCCGTCGATGGTGAGAGTGGGGTTATTGGTTTTGCTGAGTGTGGATTTGGAGCCGATCAGAAGGAATTCTGTTTTTCGCTGTTGAGTTTGAGGAAGTTGTGTTGCATCCAGGTTTTAATAGCTGACAGACAGGAGTTGATGTGGGGGAGGGGAGGATTGTGGGGGATTTGGTGCTGAGGTAGATCTGGGTGTCGTCAGCATAGCAGTGGAAGTCCAGGTTGAAGTGGCGGAGTATCTGACCAAGAGGGAGGATGTAGATGATGAAGAGGAGGGGCCAAGTCACGGAGCCTTGGGGAACACCTTGAGTGACTGTGGCTGTGGCAGAGGTGTGGTTGTGGAGAGAGATGAAATGGGATCTGTTGGAAAGGTAGGAGTGGAGCCAGCTGAGTGCAGTACCCGTCGATACCGAGGTCTTTGAGTCTGGTGAGCAGGATGTTATGGCTCACAGTTATCGAAGGCTGCACTCAGGTCGAGGAGGATGAGGATGTTGAGGGAAACGGTGTCAGCAAAGGTGAGGAGGTCGTTAGGACTTTGAGGAGAGCGGTTTCTGTGCTGTGTAGGGGGGCGAAAACCAGATTGGAGAGGTTCGAATAGGTTATTGGCAAGAAGATGGGTTTGTAGTTGTGAGGGACTATGCGTTCCAGGGTTTTAGACAGAAAAGGGGAGGTTGGATATGGGGCGGTAGTTGTTGAGAGAGGAGGGATCCAGACCAGGTTTTTTAAGGATTGGGGTGACAGCGGCAGTTTTGAAAGCAGAGGGGACAGTTCCAAGGGACAGTGAGGAGTTGAAGAGGTTAGTGAGGTAGGGGCATAGGACCGGGAGGCAGGACTTCAGAAGTGGAGTAGGGAGGGGGTCAAGGGAGCAGGTAGTGGGTTTGGAAGAGCTGATGAGTTTGGAGATTTCAGGAGGAGTGACTGGGTTAAACTGGGAGAGGAGGAAGTGTGGAGGAGGGGTCGGGAGGTCTGGAGGGATGGAGAGAGGAGGGTCCAAGGTAGGTGCTGGAGTAGATCCTGGAAGGTCAGATACAGGGGATAGGGATTTGTAAATGAGATTGATTTTGTCAGTGAAAAAGTGGAGGAATGAGTTGCAGAGATCCGGAGTAGAGGTAAGGAGGCTGTTGGTCCGAGGCTTGATGAGGTTGTTCAATGTGGAGAAGAGGGTTCTGGGGTTTTGGCAGGGGTCGGTGAGGATGGTGGAGAGGTAGGCAGATTTGGCAGCAATGAGGGCATCTTTGTAGGCGATGAGATGGGATTTATAGGCTTCATGATGGACTGTGAGGGATGATTTCTTTGTCAGACGTTCAAGTTGGCGGCCAGTTTGTTTCATTTTTCGGAGTGCAGGTGTGTACCAGGGTGAAGAGGTGTTAAAAGTGGCGAGTTTTGTTTTGAGGGGCCGGCGGTGTTGAGGGAGGTAGACAAGGTGGAGTTGAGGTGGTCTGTGAGGTCATCGGGTGAGGTGAGGGTTGAGTCCAGGTGGAGAGTGGTGGAGAGCAGGTCAGAGAGATGGTGGGGATTGATAGATTTGAGGTTGCGGAAGGTGATTTCTCTGAGGAGGCGGGGGCGTGGGGTTGGAGAAGGGATGGTGAACCGTATCAGTTTGTGATCAGAGAGGGGAAAGAGGCATGACACTTTATTGTCCCCGAGGGGAAATTTGTCTTGGACACAGTGCCACATCCGTTGCTTCACAACACAAACAAAATGTAATACAATACAGTAGGATAAAATCAACATAAAGTAAGATCAGCAGAGCGTCCTAAGACACAAGGACACAAAAGAAAGACACACATTACAGCACAACATCCTGAGAATTAACGGTAGGCTAATAATTAAAGTGCAAAGTGCAAAATGGCTGGTGTATTTACTGCACCCTACTCTGCTGGGCTAAGATTTACTACTGGAGTTCAGCAGCTTGACGGAAGTTGGAATAAACAATAACTTTAGTCTGTTTGTTTTACATCTAAAAAAAATCTAATCTAATCTTATAAAGCAAGACGTAGCTGTATATGTGTCCGTGTTAATGTGGAGTAATCAGACATTAGAGAGATTAGAGATTAGAGAGACGTTGTGTCATATGATCGTTAACGAATTTAACACCTCAACAGAGGTGCTCATACAGGTTTAGTGGCTTGACGGTTAACAGTGAAGTAGCCTATGGATTTGATTCGCGGGGATATTTTGGCGACGGTAATGTTATTAGTGTTGTAAGTTAGCAGTAGACTTAATTAACCCGACCCAGGGTGAGTCTGATGAAAACTGATGTGTCTGCCCGGTTCAACTCTTGAGATTTTCTCGCATTGCACAGCACTCTGAAGGAATAATCTCAGAGATTATGTTATGTTCTGCCAGCTCACAGCAATTTAATACAATAGCAGGAAAAGAGTCCCCCCAGCTGTTCTAAAGCGTTCTGCATGTGGCGTCTGCGTGTGATGTGCAGGTTACCTTCCCCCCAAACACGGACACACATATATATACAGCTACGTCTTGCTTTATAAGATTAGATTAGATTTTTTTTATTGATCCCAAAAAAAAGGGAAATAATGGTGTTGCAGCAGCATAAATATCAGACACACAGCACACATACAGAGTATACTTTAAATAATAGGAAACAATATACATTAGATAATAATTGAATACTACACGAGCAATATTGAAAATATATACAATTTGGAAATAAAATGTACAACTGATTCAACAGATACAGATAAAGTCAATGTACAAGTTGGGGAGTAAAAATGTACAACTGTTTCCCTTGTAAAGAAAGGATGTAGATAAACCTATTGTGCAAAGTTGTGCAAGGTGCATTCAGTGCAGTTGTGATGTATAGGAGTCTTATCTCACACTCAGTGATGAAGTGTTAAAAAGTTGTATTGCCTGTGGTAGGAATGATTTCCTGTAGCGGTCCGTGTGACATCGAAGCTGTCGGAGCCTCTTAGAGAAGGTGCTCCTCTGTTGGACCAGTGTGGGGTGGAGCGGGTGGGTGGTCGGGGTTATCCATGATAGATAACAGTTTGTTCAGTGACCTCCTCTCCACCACAGCTTCAAATGTGTCCTGTTTGCTGCCAGCCTTCCTGATCAGTTTCTTCAGTCTGTTTGTGTCGCTGGCTCCGATGCTGCTGCCCCAGCACATGGCGGAGGAGAACAGAGCGCTGGCCACAACACACTGGTAAAACATCGCCAACATTCTGCTGCACACGTTGAAGGATCTCAGATTCCTCAGGAAATAGAGTCTGCTCATAAGATAGATGGCCTGCATCACGCTCTGTCTGCCACTTGTTGTCTGTAGCTGGTTGTGCTTTGCATGTGTGGGATTCTGAAATGTCCTTAAATTCAGGAATTGTCGTTTGTTTATTCAAAGTCAAAGACAGTCCAAAGTAGAGCAACTTTGCACATTGTTGTGGGTCTGAGGTGTATGTCACATTTTAGCTGCCAAAGCTCCACTGCTCTCTGTCTCTGGTCCTCAATGTGAGAGGGGGAGTGGCCAGCGGCTAGTCTTTTACCTATATATTTAATGATATCTTTTGCATTTCTTCAATGTCAAACTTGGCACCGCACTTACTCGTGTCCGTAGCAAGACACCTGTCAAGTTTGAAATCCATCAGACTAACAGTTCGAGAGATATGCGCATAACACACAGACAGACAGACAGACAGCAAGACAGACAGACGTTCCTGCAATTTATAGATCGATAGATTTTACCTGTTGCACCGACGGCCTCTTTCCCGCCATGCCATGTCCCTATTGTCCATATTTTTACAACTTTGTTGTCTGCAGTCATTTATCACAGGTAGCTTTTGGGCTTCATTGATGAGTTTCTACTTGTCCATTCATTTGCTACTAACATTACAGAGACGCCCTTTAGGACCCCACAGAATACTGTTGGCAGCTGCCTGTCAAAAAAAGTTTGGCCCGGCCTCAAAAATAAGAACTCCCCTAAAAACAGGCTAAATATGTATATATATATATTGTCGATTTTTAATCTAGTATTATTATTCTTAATTCATTTCTTTAATAAAGTATTGTCCTCTGGGGAAAAAGCTCTCTCCCAACAGGTACTGCAGCTGCAGAAAAAAACAGTTGTGGTCACTGGGTCCTAATTTGACGCTCCAAAACAGAAACAAGGTCGGCAGAGGTGCATCAAAGCAGTTTGATGCGCCTCATAACACTTTCGGTGCATGTTCAGACATTTCAAACAATAGGTGTACTACAGAATGTGGGCGTCAGGCACTTTCAGTGCGTTTTGGCCTTGATAAATATACGCCTCTGAGGCTTCTGCTGCCATCTGACTACAGTACATACAAATGGATTTTGTCCATGGTGCTCAAAGTATTAAATAAAAAGCACATTACAAAAGCTCAACACCAGAAAAAAAATTTGCATCAACAAAAAACTAAATGTTTTATCAACACACCTAACTTTTAAAGAGCCCCCATTATGCTTTTGGGGATTTTTTACAGTCTTTTAATGTGTTGCATAGTTTTTTGTGTTTGTAATACAGGGCTCTACAGTGCGACCGTTTCACTCGCATTTGCGACTAAAAATAGATGCGTGTGAAATGTAAAATGTATTTCGGGACTTTTGCGACTAACCTAACGTTAGGGTATTTTCATTCTTGCCGTTTTTTGCAGATGTGGGCGCCAGTAGCTCCGGTGAACTTCTCTCCATTTAGTTTTACATGGTCGTCTTTCTGTTTTTACTAGAGCACGTACAGCGTGTCTCAGAGCGGCTGCTCTCGGCTCGTCATTATATTATGTTGCAGCGAGCCTGCTGCCAGCGTTGCAACATAATATAATGACGTATGCGACTCTTCATACCAAGATCATGGACTGTATAAAACACGCATCCCTGAGTTATGAGCCGTTCGACCAAAATGGCCATTTTCCCCTCTCACATTGTTTCTTTAAAGTTTGATTTGAATACTTGTTAGAGGCCTGAAGAGGGAAAACTGTAAAGTATTTGACAAGAGAAAAACAAAAATTAGAAAAAAGCCTGAAAAATAAAAATCCTGTTTTGCAGATTGGAAATTACAGGTTTAGACAACTTGGTTAAGTGAGGGAAAGATGCTGGTGTTGTTTAAACCTGCAATCATTTATTTTTGGTCACTTGGGTCAGCAGAAGCAATCTGTAAACACACCACTGACATAATATCAATCTTCTTAACTTAGGGTTAGAGAAAACTTGTTAGCAAACAGTTGCCAATTTGACGCATGCAGCAAATACAAAGCAAAATTAGCATTCCTTTGGAAATGACACTGATGAGAGCAGTGACAGTAAATCAAACCAAAAAATGAGCTGAAAGACACTATCAAGCTCTGTAAAGCTGAGGGGAACTAACAAGTCAGGGGACCACTTTCTATTGGTTCGTTTTTATTATGAAAATGTTAATTCTAGCAGCTTTGAATATTGTAAAAGTCAATGATGAATGCACGAGACAGGACGGTTTGACTTTGGAATATTTATCTAAAACCACCATTTTGCACTAACCTTAAAGCTGTAGTGTGTAGTTTCTGTCACCCCATTACATTTACATTACATGTCATTTAGCTGATGCTTTGATCCAAAGCGACTTACAATTGCCATATATGTCAGAGGTCGCACACCTCTGGAGCAACTAGGGGTTAAGTGCCTTGCTCAGGGACACATTGGTTGATGTATCACAATGGGAATTGAACCCAGGTCGCCCACACCAAAGGCATGTGTCATATCCACTGCGCCATCACCACCACCCGTGAGGAATTCTAAGTAATGACAACAACACTGTCGCCGCGTCAACATGATACATGTTTATTAACCAGATCCAGTCATATTGTGTATCTTCAGACTGTTCTGTACCTTGGTGCCATGTCATTTCTCCGACGCTCCATTGTTCCGACCTCTCAATAACCCGAAAAATTCCCTTTGGTCCTACAACCCACTAGTCCGACGTCCACCAGCGATATTACGAATCCCACTATGGCCACGCCAAGACCCGCCCTTCAATAGCATTTATTGGCCAGGCGTCATACTTACACAAGGTAACGTAACCCCATTTGTTCAGGTCCTATCCCCTGACCAATCAGCTATCCTAACCTTAACCACTCGATGTCAAATGCCTAACCCCAACCAATCCAGCTGCTTTGTAGGGCGGGTCTTGGCGTGGCCATAGCGGGATTCGTAATTTCACCACCAAAGGGACGTCGGACTAGTGGGCTTGTAGGACCAAAGGGATTTTTTTCGGGTTATTGAGAGGTCGGAACAATGGAGCGTCGGAGAAATGGGCAGACCTCCTGTACCCGCAGGTAGTCAGTAAATGGCATACAGTGGAACAACAAAGTCTTTGAACATTTCAGTTTGGTATTTCATTAGTCGCTCCTCAAACCCTCCAACAATTTTATAAGCCATTTGTAGATTTTTCTTTTTCTTCAGGAGATGTAACATATCTGATAGTAAATTTTCTTTCCAGTGAGTTATCAATGTGGCGGGTCCTTTAAATCATCCAATTGTCCAAAATCTGTAAACATGACTCAACACATTAGATCATACATTTTTCTTGCACGAGTCATTTCAACAACAGTATTACCTCAGATTTATGTTTACAACTTTTAAGAATCAATGGGATTTTGTTACACTGAATAACAGAAAGAAAGAAAAAAGTGACTAAAGGACGTTTTAGAGTGTTTTGTTGTTTTGTAGTTTGAGTTGTTGTTTCAGTGTTTTCTTTCATAAAACCACACCAACCTGCTATATTAGCATTCTTTGCCCCAGCTGGGATTTGATCCAACATTTCCATGTTCTTCATCTCACTTTCCTCTAATGGTCATAACAAGCGGAGAGGGGGAAGAAGATCAGACTGACGGAGGAAACCTTAGTGAAAAAACTTTCCCATAAGTCGAAAAGTCCCCTCACATGTCATGAACTACACACTGTTAAGGAATTCTGGGTTTTGGGTTGAAACATGTTCACAGCATGACAAAGTAAGTGAAGTTATTGTCTTCAGATAGAAACAATTTGTTCCAGTTCCATTTGTTGAGTCCATTCAACCTACATGTCATGTTTGACCAGGTTACTGAAGGCTATTGTGGCAGTGGCTAAAGAGGAAGATGCTTCCCTCTGGTGGCAAATGGAGTAGAAGGCCAAAACAATACAAGGACTTCCCAAGAAGAGTAAAAAATTCCAATCCAGAACTATACAATAGCCTCATCTAGTGGTAAATTACATTTAGTGCAGAGGTGCCCAAATTCTTTCATATGAAGGGCCAAAAATGTATCTGCATGAAAGGCCATGGGCCAAAAAGTAAATGTTGATTTTATGAGAAAATGTATTATATTTTATAGAAAATTAACATTAAAAATCTGAAATAAAATTTTGAAAATAACACTGCTCTTTAATCTGCATTTGTCTCCCATATTACAGAATGTTTACAGTTATTTATCACTTGCAATATTGGGAGACATGAGCCCTGTCCTGGTTTTTCAAAAGTCTTTCAACATTAGGGCTCCAGCTGACTTACTAAATGTTCTTTTATCAGTGGGCCACTGCCTCGACTGCTCCATCTTGACTGGCTGACTTCAAACCAGTGACGTTAGCACAGGAGAGAGAAGAAATGCCGTATTTTTTGTAATTTTTCAAAACTTCCATGCGTAATTTAATAAGGAAGTTTACCAGCACTATGCTTTACATGAATGAAGTACTTTTTAGCTGCACAAAACGAAGTTCCGTAGTCATTACAGTTAGGATTTTACAGCACTATTAAAATAAGAGGAGAATAAGTATGAGCATGTCAAATGTCAAACTTGGCCCGCGGGCCCCAAATTGGGCAGCCTTGATTTAGTGCATACAATATAAATTTATATACTGGGATTCATTCAAAACTTTAATTTGTTTGCAAAAGTAATACATAAATAAATGTTTTTTAAATTTGACTGAAGAGACAATTGTTAATTGCGATTATTTCTGTGACAATTAATTGAACAGCAACATTTTTAATTGTTACAGCTTTAGCAGTAGGGCTGTGTATTGGCAAGAATCTGGCGATACGATACGTATCACGATACATGGGTCACGATTCAATATATTGCAATATATTTTGATACTGTGCGCAATGCGATATATTGCGATTTTTTTAAAGTATAATTTTAGAAAAACTAATATTTAAAAAAATACATGATGTTCATAGAAGTCAAAGAAATTTAACAACAATAAACAATTCAGTACACAGAAAATTAAACTGCCAGTTTGGGATTGTGGTTCACAGGTTCTTAGTGAGCTAATGTTTATATGCTAAAGTAGGTCAAAGTTCAGCCATAGCTACATTGTTAGCTTCTAGCAAAAAGTCAGGCACTGCTAGGCACTGTTAGGCAAGGACACTAGTGGTTTGTCTCAGCATAGCCATCTAGCGGTAGGGGGTTTAAACACAACAAAAAAAAAATCAATAATTCCTTTTTGAAAATCAATACAGTATTGCAAAATACAATATCGCGATACTCAAGTGTATCGATTTTTTCTTACACCCCTATTTAGCAGGATAAGGCAGTAAAACAATACTGGAAAGCCAGGGTGGATGCAAACTACACAATGTGGCAGAGGTGAATGGATGTGATGTGGGACTAATTGGGGGAAATGGGGAACAGGTGAGTAGTTATTGGGGAAAATCAGGTGGAAACTGTAGGACAGGAAGCTGGATCTGGGATGACGTGGAGAGTTAGGGCTAGTGCACACGTACAGAGTATCCTTTTAAATGTAGTTTTTTCTGTACGTTCTGGCCTTTCATCCACGCGCAGACTGCATTTTAGATCACTGGAAATTGATCTTTTGGAATACTCCTGCCAGGGTGAAGAATTTTAGAAATTCCGTTATCAGTGCTGACCTGTAGAATATGTTTGATTAAACCTGAAAGACTTCAGGAGTCAACTGCAGTGCGACATTCACCAAACTATTGTTATTATGACATTACGTTAAATTGATTGCAGGTCATTTACAGCATTAAACTGGAATCCATCGATCTATGCAGTTTTCGAATGCAAGTAAACATACCGTCTCCGCTCCAATGAGATCCATCCATCTCTCCTTATTTCACCCTCTATTTTTTTTTTCCCCTCTTTCTCTCCTCCCCAACAAAAAAAAATTTTTTTCCTAATTTTTTACCCAGTTGCTAAATACTGTTTTTTCTTTTTTTTTTTTTTCTGTCTCTCCTTCTTTTTTTCTCCCCCCCTTTGAAATGGAACAAAGTACAACTAGAAAGCCATCAGTGATAAAAATAGTAGCTTTGTGGAGCCAGTACAGTATCAAATAAAATAGGAAAACCCAATAAAACCCACAAAGAAAAGACAGTATTTCCTCTAATAAAACTTTTACATGCTGAGTTAGTTCTGTAAACACCATTAGCGCGTGACCAAACAACATGCCTGTGTCTAGTGTTAAGCTCCTGCTTACTGCACTGCACGAAGCAGTCAATAATATAAATGACATAATTGTCAATTTACAAATTAACGTGATTGAAAGTAGAGAAAGAATGACTAATAACTGTTGATCTTGTTTGCACAAGCTCTAATCTTCCTTATCGCCAGCTTAGTTGATGTGTTACATTTGATAATATTTTTTTTAAATGCCAGATATTGAACATTAAAACATATCAACGTTAATTAAACTTCACCGCAACCTGTATGAAGTGTGAGGTCTCATCTTTGTCCTAAAGCCAGAATACCACACACAGACACGGTAGTTGTAGCTGACAGAGGCACGTGGCCTTCACCCAAACCCTCCTGGCTGTTAACAGGTCCAGGCTCAGACCTGACATTAAAGAGTGTATATTTAGCTCTCTCTCTCTCTCTCTCTCTCTCTCTCTCTCTCTCTCTCACACACACATTCTCTATACTGCCATGCAAAGCGAAAAGACCGTAACTCAATTATGGTCAAAAATGAGTTATTATTTTCATTTTTGGAACATTAAAAGTCTGCTTTATCATGTGGACAAATTAAAATTTTATTGTTTTGGTGATTAAATTGTGTGTTGTCTTTGCCGTGACTTCAAAAGCCGTAGAGAAGCCAAGGCAGAATACCGTTCAGTAATCAGTTACGGTTCTTTGTCTTTGATTTGTAGCGCTTCAGAATGCTCAAATTGAGTTAAGGTACTCTGCCTTTGTTTTGCTGCCCATTAAAACGAAGTTACTCTTTGCCTCGCTGGAGTTACGGTGTTATGCCTAGGCTATAATACTGTCATGTCAACCCCTGCAGGCAGCATTAAAGGACCTTTGGTTTCACAATGGACTGGAAGTATCACTGCCTAATGAGTAGGGCTGTAACGATACACCAAACCCATGATTCGGTTCGTATCATGATTTTTTACCCACAATTTTGGGGGGGGGGGGGAGAGTTATACTCAGTAAACGTAATACAACTTTTCTTCTGCCACATGGCATCGCTTTGTCAATGATTACATGCCGCTTTGCAACACAGTAATACAACAGAGACCTTATTTATTGATAGTGATTGATTTCAATATCGATCGATCCAACACCAAAGATTCTTTTGTACCTTAAAATAATGTTTCCAAAATCATTTCAGTGGTTCATCAACTCGTTCGAATGAGACATAAGAATAATGGTAATGGTAACAGTAATGGACAATTCCCCTTCCAACCTGTAGGGGGACCGAAGAGGAAAAGTGCTTTGGTTCCTACTATAAAAGGTGCTGGCTGACAAGTAGCTAATGCTAATGCTTGGACTATAACGTTAGCTAATTCTTGGTGGGTAACATAAAATTACGACATCGTTCAACACGCTCAGTTATTTTTAGTATGATTGTTTTGACCAAGGTTAACAACTCTGGGCTAACCCACGAATTCATCAGTAACGTTAACTGTATAGATAGACGACTAATCTAATGGTAATTTGGCCAGCTAGCACACCCCTGTCTGTCTGCCTCACTCCCCCGACGCTGCAAGGCTTCAGTCGGGATGAGAGCTGACAACAGCCCCGGCCCAGGGACACATCCACAGTCAGCCCCCAGCCAGCTAGCAGCCAGCCACTATCATTACAGCAATCCAAACCCGGTCAGCACTTAACTCCGGTGCTAAGGACGCTAACGGCAGTTTACTGAACCGTCGGGAAACAGACCCAGGCATCCGAGTCAGAACAGCGGCCATTCATAACATCACACCTCCATTAAATTTTTCCATTTATTCCCCAAAAGAACCAAGCTGGCCTGCCTTGTTGCACGATCCAAGTTTTCTTAAAACTTGCCGTTTCCAGTGCGTAAAGTTAGCTTGGTCGCTCAGAAGTTCTTGCTGTTCCTCGAATTGGCAGGAGTTCAAAATGTAAACACAGAAAGCAGAAAGTGAGGCCACCCCCAGATGGTCACTCGCGTAATATCGGACCACTATGATGTAGGATTTTAAAATTTAAGTCTTTGAAAATGTCCCATTAAAGCTATATTTTAAATCTTTTTCAGGCTGCTAATTTAAGCTATATTTTAACTCTTTTTCAGGCTGCTCTAAAAATGAAACCTCCTGTTTAGCCAGACTCATTTCACCTCAGAGTGATAGTATCCCACCACCAGACTGTCACTGGGGAAATATCGGACCATTCTGATGTAGGATTTTAAAATTAAAGTCTTTGAAAATGTCCAATTAAAGCTATATTTTAACTATTTTTCAGGCTGGTAATTAAAGCCATATTTTAACTCGATTTCAGGCAGCTCTAAAAACGAAACCTTCTCTTTAGACGGACTCATTAAACCTCAGAGTGATAGTTATGGGCTGAAATATGTGCCACCAGAAACTGAATTTGAATCATTTATATTTGAATTTGAATTGCTAAACTTGAATAATTGCATTGAAAAACTGAATTTGAATCACATAATTTGAAATTGTATTGTTTAATTTGAATCATTGAATTGAAAAACTGAATCTGAATAATATAATTTGAAATTGAATTTATTCGTTTGTAACTGAAGTCCAATAAAATTTGATCATCACTGAAAATTCAACTCTCTATATATCCTCACATTCAGTTCTCACAATTCAGATTCAGTTCTCAAAATTCAATTTCAAGTTACTGAGACAGACATCCGGGTAGTTGGAGGATGAAGGAAGAGCAATCGAGCACAGATCGATAGGTAGAGTTCAGTGGCGCAGATACACAGGACTCCACTTCGGCCAATCAGCACCTACGTTTTGGAGCACAGCCTCGCCTTGACCCAGAGACCCCCAGACTGTCACTTGGGTAATATCGGACCATTCTGATATAGGATTTCAAAATTAAAGGCTTTGAAAATGTCCAATTAAAGCTATATTTTAACTCTTTTTCGGGCTGATCTGAAAACAACAACTAAACCTCCTGTTTAGACGGAATAATTTCCCCTCAGAGTGATAGTACACCACCCCCAGTTTTTCGGGTAATATTGGACCATTCTGATATAGGATTTAAAAATTGTCGACGATCCAGACTATCAGTGTGTAGATTGGAATATTAACACAAGCAGCAGCACATTATAAAAAACCTGCAAGGACCCACACTGGCTGTGTAGCACAACAACACCAAACCATTTCACAGTTGTGCACATAAACATATGTCATTGGTGCCAAGCTGGTAGTATTCTAGATGTATTTGATTGCAAGTGAGCATATTTGTTATCAATAACTAACCAACCATCAAAATATTAATGATATTTAATAAAATTTCAGGAGGGCTAACGTTTGCTATCTCTATCAATAATGTTTCCTATTATTGTCAGGAGGTGAAGCTGGACCTGTCACCAGAACCAAGTGGAATCTGTGGCCCTGTGTATCACTTACCTGTATTTTGTTATTCAATGAATGTTAGCATTTGCACTTTGTTTAGCTAACGTTTGCCAGCAATATCATTTTTGAGACGTGTTCATTTATAGATGAAAACCTGTTAGTATGACACAATCCTTGTGAAAGTGACTACGTTTACATGCACATAATATTCCGTTTTTTGCCGGTTGTTTGCAAGGATTATGAAAATGAATATTCCATTAATATTCTGGTTTCCATGCAGCCTTGCAAAATACGAGTTGGCAGACTTGTTCGACCAATGGGAACACAGCGTCCCTCTTTCATTCCTTCAACCAGGTTCTTGAAAAGTGCTTGATTTGTAATTTAAGACTGCCATGGTATTGGAAGCCTGCCAGGCTTCCAGCATCAGCACTCTGCTAGTGGGGGAGGGGCAGCGCATGGTCTGCACGTGAACTGCAGCGCCTCCAGCATCATAGAGCTGCCTGTGGACGCCTGTCTGTAAATAATGCCGGGAAAAAACTATTGGCAAACGCAGCAGTAAAAACGCAAATATCGGCCGATAAAATCGGTCTATCACTAGTGATAGTGATTTTTGTGCAAAACCTTGTTGATATCCCAGTCTTTAATAATGTTTATAGGTAACTGTGTTTCTCCTTCTTTTCTTTTGGCAATGCATCTCTACCGCAGCCTTGCAAACTGTTGGTTGGTTGGCAACCACCATAACAATGCACAAAGCTTACAGTAAGCCGTAAACAGGCCGCAAAAACCTGATTGAGACGCATATTCCAAATGCGCTGTATAGGCTACATGTCCAAAGAATGCCCCTAAAACCCGAATAATACCGGCATATCCCATGTATTAATCGAGAAAATAGTTGATCAGGAAAAAAGCCTTATTCGGAATACCAAACGGAATAGCCTATGCTGTTTACATGACCTGTATCAAATTTGGAATTATGTCATTTTCGGAATAATGTTGGAATAATAGTGTGTATGTAAACACACCAAGTTGTAAAAAAGACAAAGACAGGGAGCAGCGGTCTTTGTGAGTGATAGCAAATATTACGTTACAGCCTCTCTAGCTTAATCGTCATCATTTATGCGTCAGACCTGCTTATTTGGTCATGTTGTAAAAGCTATCTTGGGCCAAACAGGGGCTTGATCTGTTTGGTGACGGATAACAAGGAAAACAAACATCACATAATGTGTTTTATTATTATTTTGTGGAAGCATTTTTCACTCAAAGGTGAAACAACACAGATATGATTTGGTTTTAAATATATTCGATCGTATTGTTTATCTTGCTGTAATATTATTTCCACACAAGTTTCAGCTTTGTCAGCTCTATATTCTAAATATGAATATGCACGCACATCTTAGAAGGTATCCAGGGCCAACACATTCTCACTCCCATCGCTTAAAATACGGATGCTTGGTCAGGTGCGTTTGGCGTTGTTATTGACGCTAAAGGAGACTTTTAGCGTCAATAACAACGCCAAATCTACACTCGCTTTATCTAAATGCTTTTGGTCGGGACTTTTGACGCAGATAGGTTATAGAAAAGATCGTGGGTCGGCTTATAAAAAGGTACGTTTCCGTGACACGCGGAACAAGAACGGGCCAGTTGGGTTTAGGAAAAGAACGGGACAGTTGGCGCATTTTGCGTCGTATCTGACGCTGACAGCCACTGCCCAAGCGTCCGTATTGAGTTCGGAGTGAGAACAGGTTGCCTGAAATGGTGATAGGTGTAAACTGAGCCCTGGTTATCCTGAGGCCTGTACTACGAAGCAAGATCAACATGTCCTGGATTTCTTTCAGTAATCCGGCTTCACCTAACCTAACAACCGCGGTCCCGCATAACCTGTATTACGACGCTGGTTATCAACTAGTTCAGTCACCTCAGGGTTTCCCAATCTAGCGGCGCGCGCGTTCACATAAAAGAGGCGAGGTTTGCGCACCACGACCAATCGCAAACATCTACCAGAGCAGCATATTTTAAACAAGAAGAGCAAACTATAATTCTACATAAATATGAAGAACACAGACTCGGTTTTACAGGGAACACGCAATAGCCTACAGTCGCTGCTTCCTAAAACAGGAGGACAGCTGGCAAAAAAAAAATAGCCGATGCTGTAGATGTTTAAATCACAACTCCAATATGACTTCCCCCATCAGTCAGGACCAAGATCTGACCATAATTACACTTGTGCTTTCCATAAACTGTCGTTGCTTTAGTCTATTATTTCAGTTGAAACCCTGGCAGTGGGAAGCGATCGTTAGAGCAAATAAAAAAATATAAAAACATAATTCAAACCGATGTGCGCATTGACGACACACGGCTCAAGAAGCCGATATGTAATTCCCTCCCATTAAAATATATATATTTCATAAAAATACCAATCAGGGAATGTTAACGGGGTTGTCAGTCTCTAAATGTTTTAACTTTTATGAGCACATCTCTCTCTCTCTCTCTCTCTCCCTCTCTCTCTCTCTCTGCACCGAGCTCCGCCTGATCTTCTTTAAGAACGGTGACGCCGTTATCAATCAAGTATTGATTGGTCAGTAGGCGGTGCTTTAACACCGGTTGATCTCTAATCTCCAACTTAACCTGCTCCCGACCAGGTTAGGTGTTCAGCATGAGTTACCACGGCGATTGAACCCGATAACAACTAATCCGCCTTCGTAGTACAGAAAATCCTGGGTTGAACCTGAAGTTAGCTCGTTAACGCCAAATCCTGCTTCGTAGTCAGGGCTCGAGAGTGCGACCAATTTGGTCGCAAATGCGACCAAAATTTGTAAGGGTGCGACTAAGATTTTTCCTAGGTCGCATCCGCTGCCTCTCCACTAACGGAGCGATGTTGTTTATAGCGATATGGTTTAATGTTGCGTTACATGACCCATTCCTTCTGGAAAGCCGTGCCTGTGTTTGGATTTGGATCTCTCCTCCGCGCAGCCCCGCCCACATTCACTCACACACCGGCCGGCTCACCTGCAACATGGAGAGACACAGCGCCGCTGGTCCAAACTCCCGACATTTGTCTACAGTTTTAATTGTTATTAACACAGCTGTATATTGTTAAGTATGAGTGGGAAACCTGTATTGGTACCAGCGTTTCCGCTGGTAACTCTGTTACTGCGGCCGCCACGGCGAAAAACACATTATTAAACTAACTTCAGTTCGTTGAGTAATAGCGTGTAAGACGGAGCATGCTGGATCATAGTTCATAAAAATGCAGCGCAGTGACGATCCAGACATTTCATAGCCTACACAAGACGGGTGTAACGCCGCTAATGAGTCAGCCGTCACTCTCTGAGTAGCCTAGCATACGCTTCAGTCCATCGCACTCCCCCTGTCTTTCGGTCGTTCTTTTTTTTTTTTTTTTTTTTTAAGATTTCGGCCTTTATTTTGATAGGAAAGCTGAAGACATGAAGGGGAGAGAGAGGTGGGGGATGAAATGTACAGACATGAAAATCACTCACCCTTCGCGAAATTCGCCGTTTGAAACAAAATAGGTGACCCTCGTGAATCGTGTAGATTTGATGAGAAAATGTTTAAGGGGGAGAGGGGGTGTAAGTACTCGGGCCTGGTGCCGTATGACTATTTTAGAAAAATAAATAAATTAAAAAGTCCACATGGGATTTGTTTTAATGCGCTGGATTTAACCATACTGTCTATGGATTTGACCAATCATCGAACTTCCACCAACCTTCTGCAGCGCATGTTCAAGGAAGACGGCGGGTAGACTAGATGCTTAGGTGCTGTCACAAAGCTTCGGTCCGTGCACTCTGTAATACGAGTACGTTACCGGCAACGACCGCTACCGTTAAGACTGCGACTGTTCCTTTACTGACCGACCGTGATACAAACAATACGTGTGTGCACGTTCATAGCGGATCATGATTTGTAAAAGCTATCTGAAGCCCAAACTGCCTTGACAAAGCTGTCTGTTTGGAATCAGCATGGCAGGTATTTAAACATAACGGCCTTGTCCCAGAGTTTAGACTTCTAGCTATATGAAAAGATAAACAATGCCACGTTTTTAATAAATGTAAATAAAGCAGCTAATATCAGCATGGACAAAATCATGAATGTACTAATTTGCTTTTTTGATGATGACCTGGCCAAAGTAGTAAATTTTAGTTTTCACAATGATTCATTGTAGGATAATGATATTATTACAATATGTAAATCCACATTGACTCTTTATTTAATATATGGTTGGAAGAAGTACAAATGTATCCAAAACTTTTTAGTCTTTAAAAATTATGACTTTTATTATTGTGTAATGTCAGAAGGACTTTAACTGTTTTGCCAGTCAAATTAACTTTAATGAGTGCATATTGAAATATTACACTGTTGGTTGGCAAAAAATGCATCTCAAAATGGATCAGATTGATGCTTTAAAATATGGAATATTTAAAATTTTCTTCTGGGGGGGCATGCCCCCGGACCCCCCTAGAGGGGTAATATCCTTCTCACCTTTTTCACCCCTGACCCGTTTTCATGCCTGTCATATAGGAAAGGGCTGCAGGTCGGACTCAAACCTCTATATTTACCAACTGAGCTATCCGGGGGTGTCTTCTCTCTCTTTTAATCAGTCTGTTATTGTTGTTGAAAGCTTATGAAGGAGCTTTCTCAGGCTATTTATTTTAGATAACTTTCATTTACATGTGTTGCAGCTGTATATTTTCAAACTGGTAAAGAAAACCCTGTCTTTGCATTTTATTTTAATCACAATCTGTTTTAATAAAAGAGCTTGTGAAAAGTGGCTTTGACTTAAAACTGAACATTTAGCCCACTTTGTAAAAAAATACAGAGCTATATATCGTGTATCGCCATTCAGCGTTAAAAAAAAAATTCGGGTGCACCTAAATTTTGTGCTGGTGCACCTAAATAAAAAAAGTTAGGCACACCAGTGCAACCAAGGCAAAAAGTTAGTGTGGAGCCCTGGTAGTACAGGCCTCTGCTCTGCCTTTGAGAAAATGAAAGCTCAGATGGGCCGATCTGGAATCTTCTCCTTATGAGGTCATAAGGAGAGAGGTTACCTCCCCTTTCTCTGCTTTGCCCACACAGAGAATTTGGCCCACCCATGAGAGAGAGAGAGACAGATATCATGGCTTGCAAACAAGCAAAGTGCCAGTTGGTCGAAGCCACACCCCCACCCTCCACCTTGCCCCCCCTCTCTCCCTCCTCCTCATTAGCATTTAAAGCTACAGACACAGAAATGGCACATCCTAAGGAGAGCTCATTGTGGGACTGGCTCTAGTGGCTGTAATTCTGCACCAAGGCTGAATTTCAGGAAAGAGACTTCAGATACAGTATTAGGGGACCACTAAGGTCTATATAAAAGAGACTTCAGATACAGTATTAGGGGACCACTAAGGTCTATATAAAAGAGACTTCAGATACAGTATTAGGGGACCACTAAGGTCTATATAAAAGAGACTTCAGATACAGTATTAGGGGACCACTAAGGTCTATATAAAAGAGACTTCAGATACAGTATTAGGGGACCACTAAGGTCTATATAAAAGAGACTTCAGATACAGTATTAAGGGACCACTAAGGCCTATATAAAAGAGACTTCAGATACAGTATTAGGGGACCACTAAGGCCTCTATAAAAGAGACTTCAGATACAGTATTAGGGGACCACTAAGGTCTATATAAAAGAGACTTCAGATACAGTATTAGGGGACCACTAAGGTCTATATAAAAGAAACTTCAGATACAGTATTAGGGGACCACTAAGGTCTATATAAAAGAGACTTCAGATACAGTATTAGGGGACCACTAAGCTATAAAAGAGACTTCAGATACAGTATTAGGGGACCACTAAGGCCTATATAAAAGAGACTTCAGATACAGTATTAGGGGACCACTAAGGTCTATATGAAAGAGACTTCAGATACAGTATTAGGGGACCACTAAGGTCTATATAAAAGAGACTTCAGATACAGTATTAGGGGACCACTGAGGCCTATGTAAAAGCATCCAAAGAGCAGCATGTCATAGGACCTTTAAACAGTTTTTCACTGCCTGCAAAGAATCACACCTACATTCACAAAATGACTTGTTAAGTTTAAAATAGACTTGTCTGGGAAAGTTATTCTAGCGGCAGACTTTAGTGCATTCACTCACATGATGACGTTCAAAATCATGTAATTACCTGCGATTTTGTAAAAATAGCAAGCAATAACATTAGGTAACGTCGTTAAAAATATGTTTATATAGTGGAGTATTTTTGGAAGTAAACTCTTCCCCCGAGTCTGACCCAAACCTCTGCTGATGACATCAGAACCGCCCACTCACATGAACAAAAGTGAGGATTTCCAATTAATGGAAAACATCTCATCATCTGTGCAGGCCTAAACATGGACAACGTGTTAAAAAATAGACGCTGTCTGTTGTTTCTCTCCATGTTTTCCATTTTGTTTCTCTTCCTTTGTTTGGTACAGATCCTCGCAAAAAAAAAAATCACTCTTCAATCATATTTTTTTTTATATATTTTTCAATGAAAATAAGAATGATACAAAAATGATCATTCCCTCCAATATCGTGAATCATATCGCAATCGCAATATTAGTCAACATAATCGCAATTAGATATTTTCCTAATATCGTGCAGCCCTAACCCCAACTGCGTACCCTTTTCACTCATGGTAGTAATATCACAACAATTAATAACCCACGACTGACTGTCTTCAAAAGTGTAAAACACCATGGCACACAACAATTTGTAACAAACTATTTGTAACACTAATTATTGTACATTTACAAATGTACACCGCCTGCTGGGTAACGACATGCTGGGTACCTCCTATTCCCTTTCAGTCGCAAGCTTTGTATATTTGTTTCCTATCCTACTTTTGATGATAAAAAAGCACAATGGGTCACTAGTAACATTTGGGCACATGAAGTGGTTATATCCTAACTAATCTGATCATTTTTGCTTGTTCACAAACTGTGGTACAACAGCTTACCTATGGCTTCCACACTAACCCTTGCACACTACTGGCTCTGCTTCTGACACTAAATCAATTTTTTTTTTAAATAGTCATACTTATGAGCACAAATCTCCCCTTTTTTACAAAGCTTTCTAATCGGTTTGAACAGTGTGAATCGTCTGGCATCATTGATTAGCCTATCTCAGGGCATTTTTCATATAGAGCATTTCTACACCATACTCTTTATTAATATTAATTCTAGATATTATACTGTAATATACACTCAATGAGCAGTCCTACCTGTCCACTCTGGAGTTATGGGCTCATGGCTGGTTTGGCTCTTCATTGTCATTGTTAGCAGCAAACTGGATAGTGGTTGCTGCTGAGGAGCTACACAAAAAAGTGTGGTTCATAAACATTAAAGGTGGTTTGCAGGCACCGCTGTATTATGTTTTGCGCGGCTGCTATAGCATTTTGTACCGCTGCTAACTAGCTTAGCTTACCTGTCTCACATTCTTCATTTGGCCTTCACTCTAGCTGGTTTTAATGAAAAAGTTGCTCCTTCTTCAGTGGCCGCGTCACTTTCTAGAGCTTCTTGCCTTTTGCATACAGAAATCCTTTGCGCTTTTGTATCGCTTCTTTTTAATGTCTTGTCGCGGTGGCATCCTAACAAGCACCACTGACTGAAGTATACGAGGTGACGGTTTGTTTGGTTGTTTTTTGAGTCAGGTGCGCCCATAGACTGTTAAAGGGGTGATAGAATGATTATATAGGGTATTTCACACTGTTCCTTATGGTCTCCTAATGGGGTATGTAACATTAGTTGGGCTGAAAATGGCCTGGTTGATATTTTATTGGCCCTTATGCATCCCTGTGTTTTGGCCCTATTTGTAACAAGAGCTTTTCTTCCAAATATGGTATGGTCATGAATATTTAGATGAGCTGCGCGCTGCTTGGTTGAGCCTTAGCCCCGCATACACACATAGAGACGCCGCCGCTGATTGGTTGAGCGACTCGCCATACACACGCATTAGAGGTCGTGTGCTAATTGGTTGAGCGAATCTCCAATACACATACATTAGAAACGCGACAGAATCTCATATTCCAGACACTGCAATGTTTCCTTACCAAATTCACTTCTGAGACTTTTTTATGCGAGGAATCAACGATATAAAGCTCAAATATGGGCCGTTTTACGAAAATGGATGGCTAATTGCAAATTTGGTAAAACTGTGTGTCGGAGTTCAGCTGCCTGTGTTAGGCCCCCCCCCTGGCCTGCCTTCCTCCACAGACCCGGCTGCTTGCTGTGAGCTCGATTGAGCTCGGAACGGCTGCTGCAAGCCCACAGCACCTCATACCCCCGCACAAGTCACCGTTTGGGCTGGTGGACTACTACCAAACGCCGCTGCCCTGACAAAGCGCCAGGGCCTGCATCTCCTCTCTTCCTGCTAGCTAAATGGCCCGTGTGTGAGAGCGCGGTCAGCGAGCTTATTACACCAGAATTCTCTAACCAAATGTTACACACGTCACGCCACTTAGCAGTTTGAATTTCGTCACGCCACTTATACAACATATAACTATATGTTTTATAAAGCTAACAACGGTGTCCGATTTCAAGTTAATGAATATTTGTGAGCTGTAAGGGTTTCGTTAGCTGTGACTGTCCCTTCAATCCTATGTGTACAGATTGCGGCTAGTTAGCTTCATTTTTGGTCGTAATTCGAGTATATTTACAGTTTGAATTTCGTCACGCCACTTATACAACATATAACTATATGTTTTATAAAGCTAACAACGGGGGTCGGATTTCAAGTTAATGAATATTTGTGAGCTGTAAGGGTTTCGTTAGCTGCGACTGTCCCTTCAATCCTATGTGTACAGATTGCCGGCTAGTTAGCTTCATTTTTGGTCGTAATGAAGTATATTTACAGTTTGAATTTCGTCACGCCACTTATACAACATCTAACTATATTTTTTATAAAGCTAACAACGGTGTCCGATTTCAAGTTAATGAATATTTGTGAATTCCAGAGGAATTCTAAGAGGAGGCTAGCTAGCTCTCATTGATAGAGCTCCATCCAGCCGCAGGCTCTATCAATGAGACTCATGGACACGGCGCGTTTATTTTCCCAATCGTTTGTTTAAATAACTCAACACATTATAATTACACACATTATAAGATTAACTAGAATCTGTGGTAAGAGAATGCTGGTGCGAAGCTCCCTGGCCGCGCGCTTTCACTCACATACACCGGGCATTTAGCTAGCTAGCAGGAAGAGGGGAGTTGCAGGCCCTGGAGCTCTGTCAGAGCAGCCGGCGTTTGGTAGTAGTCCACCAGCCCAAACGGTCATTCTTGCGCTGGTATGAGGTGCTTTGGGCTGCAGCACGTGCCGGAGCTCAATCGGGCTCACAGCGCCCGGTGTTACACGCGGGTCTGTGGAGGAAGGCAGGCCAGGCGGCCAGGCAGCAACACAGGCAGCACCAGCCTCTGAAGTCCGACACAGTCGGACAAAATTTGCAATTAGACATTAATTTTCGTAAAACGGCCCATATTTGACCTCTAAGTAGTTGATTTCTCGCATAAAAAATTCTCAGAAGTGAATTTAATAGTAAAATAGCATATGAACAATGTATACATTTTCTGAGATCTGCGCGACCTAGATTCAGAAGACTAACTGATCTCAGGTCAGTTGTGTAGCCTATGTAAATGTTGGGGCGTGACCGTTCTCTTAATACACCCATGGGCTGACAAAGGTTCCGGTTTTTGGGAGGTTGACGTCAACTTCCAGCTTTGTTGGGATTCGCCCGTTTTCAGCGGCAGTTTCAAAATATGAAATTTTCATAGTAAAAGGGTGTCAATGGGATTTTGAGCTTCTATGTATGTCCTATTTACCCACCGAACTGTCGTTATTCAACTATGACAGGGTAAAATCGGTTTTGCATTCTATCACCCCTTTAATATTACAGTCTATGGGTGCGCCGCTGTTGCAGGAGTCAAAACCAATGGTCAAAACACGGCACGTTATAATAACCGGACCGGAAGTCCACAGGATACGCTAAGAAAGCTCCAGGATTTCCATATACCCTGTCGGTACACGATCCGTTCCGCCTGCACGATCCGTTCTGCGCATGCGCAATATAATTGTTTTACCGAGGATACGACCTGCATCATCTGTTCCATGCTAGCCTATGGCTAGCCTCCACCGGGAAGCTAACGTTAGTTTAGCTGAAAGCTAATTTGGCTAACCGCTAGCTGACAGCTAGTTTCAGTCTAAAATGACATTAAGTCAAACTTAATGGGAAAAGCAGGCTACAGCTAAATTAAGACTTTACCAATAAAGACAAATATTGAGTGATTGTATTTTAAATGAGCACAAGTAAAGTAGAAGTGATGTAACAGCTGTTATATATGTTAACGTTTATTTTCAAGTTTTATTTTGAGGGTCTTTTAAAGTTATTACAGGCTGTCTCAGCTAGCGGTTAGCCAAATTAGCTGTTAGCTAAGCTAACCATTGACATATATAAAATGGACCAATAGACCCCGTTGCTCTGGACGGAGACCAGTGAAGGCTATTAGAAGCACTTTTCCGGTGATGGCCAGCTTTACTGTGCAGCCTCCAACTGACAGAGACAACGTAAATGTTACGTGAGCAACGTGTCTGAAAGTTGTAAGTCTTCTGGAAGCTGTGCCAAGAGATATCTCAATCATTCCCAATCTTACAGAGACGGAGAGTGTAGGTATATGTAAGGAGATAACATAAGCACAGGCTAATTATTGCTAACTAACATGCTAGTTAACATTATTAATTAAACCTAAACAGCTAACGTAAGTCCAAACTGCCTGCGAGCTTCTCCTGTACTATACGGTAATTCCTCTACTGTGCGACAGTAAGTCACTTGGTTATAACACAATCGTTAGCCTATTTTTACAAAAACGTCTGCTACGGAGCCATAACGTGAGGTACAAGGTAATGGAGCCTTTTATACATTGTCGTGTTTCTTTAGAAATAAACAATGGACAAATAGAGTCTTTAAACGCTTCAGATGTAAAGTTATTCGCAGTCAAGTGACGTAAAAAAAAAATGGTGGTCAGCGGAATGCTAACAGGAGGTGATGGCCAGGTAGCAACAAAATGGCGCCATAGATGGCTCGAGTTCTGAAGCGAAGCTTACCCCCTTGAAACTAACGTGTATATATCTATGAACTAACGTTAGCTTGGATGTCGACCGGAAGCGTGGAACAGATCGTGCAGTGTCGTAAATCCTCGTACAACAGCGCATGCGCAAACATTTTGCAGAACGGATTGCACATGTGCAGAACGGATCGTGCAGGCAGAACGGATCGTGTACCGACATACCCACTTAAAAAGGCCCAATGACACGCAAAAACATACTTTCCATTATATTTTTGATATATTTTGAATTGTCATCTGTGTTTTTCTTCTTCACATAGGCTAAATAAAGGTATTTCCACCCTAAATTGGTGCATAAAAGTGTATCCGAATACAGGAAATGAAGTCGTTGATGCTCAGAACTTCCCTGGGGGAGGACACCCTGACCCCCCACTATGATATGCCCCCCCCCTCCCCCAAATGCAGATTCTGGCCGACAGTAGGCTACAGTATACCCACTACAATACATTAGACTACACCACTGAACCAGACTGCACTCTGTAGTGGGCTGCGTGATAGAGAACAGTGGGCTTCAAAGAATAAATAAATACAAAGAGTGGGCTGCGAGTGCAGGCAGCCTAGGGACAGCATCAATGATATATTTTTAACTATAAAGGGTGATCGTGCCTTCTCCGTTGGGGCCCCAAGACTCTGGAACAAACTTCCCATTCATATTAAGTCCTCCTCTACTGCCGAGATCTTTAAAAATATGGTTTTAAAACACATTTTTATTCTTTGACGTATGATTTAGTTTAGGGACATTTGCATAGAAGTGTGTTGTTTGTATGATGTTCATTGTGTCTATATTTGTATTGTCTTCCTTTGTTTTTATAACATAATATAACTTTGTACAGCACTTTGTTCAGCCTAGGTTGGTTTTTAATGTAATAAATTAACTTGACTTGACTAAATGATTTCAACCTAGTACCATGACTGAACAAACAGACCGGCCCACCGGGAATTCTCCCAAAGCTACCGATTAGCCACCCCGGGCCTGCACCAGGGTATGGTTTGTAATGGTATAATAAAAAAATATATCATTAAAAAACACCCGTGCAACATCAGCATAGCTTTATCCTGCACTGCACAACAAATCTGGTGGAAATTTCAGTGTAACCCAGTGGTGTAGTCTACGTGATACGTAGTATACCCACTAGGAAAAGCTCCAGGATTTCCATATACCCACTTATAAATGCTCAATGACATGCAACAACATACTTTACATCATATTTTTGATATATTTTGAATTGTCTTCTGTTATTTTCTTCTTCACATAGACTAAATAAAGGTATTTCCACCCTAAATTGGTGCATAAAATTGTATACGAATACAGGAAATTAAGTCGTTGATGTTCAAACTTCCTTGGGGGAGGACACCCAGACCCCCCACTATGATATGGCTGCCCCTACCCCCAAAGGCAGATTCTGGCCAATATACAGTACAGTATACCCACTACAATACTTTAGACTACACCACTGGCCTAACCATAGAGGCACAGACAAAAATTATGATGAAATCTGAAGTGATACAGAGCCTTTTTTTCTGTATGATTTCTAAGATTCAAATTATGTTATATTATCCTGGACATTTTTTGCAGAGCTTGGGGAGTTGACGGCACTGCCCTCATCCTCTTTCCTTTACTCCTTCATTCATTGTCCAGTTTTTTTCCTCTGTGTTACAAACAGCATATTTTCAAACCAGAATCCGTACCATTGCCTCAGCCTCTGTGTTCAGAGTCGCAGAGTAAGGTGAAGTAGGCCAGCAGCTCCAGTGAACCACAGAGGCGGGATTCAGGCCACAAATCCAGAGGAGTGCCCATGTACGGTCACTTCCTCCCACAGAAACAGGGCCTCTTGGCTGGGCTCGCAGACTGGGAGTGCCAGCGTCCTCGGCCTGGTGGTCTGTAATTACTGAAGGTTGGTCCAATGAGGGCTGGAGTCTCAGAGAGCCACGTTAGTGTTAGTTCAGAAGTAGAGGAACTTCCGGCAAACATGTTTCAGATTAGAGCTGAAACACACGTGTTAAACATGTAATCACATTTTCACACAGAAACATGAAGACCATGTTTAAGCAAAATATATGCTTAGACTTACCCATGCTCATGTACATATAGAGTACACAGGGCATAGAAAAGTGCATGTACAAACATGCATACACTTTTACATGTTCAGACATGTAAACAAATCCACAAACTGGTTTTATGAATTTGGAATATGAGGTGGTTTTTCAAGAACATATTTATGTTTTTTATGGTTAAAAAGAAATCGCCAAATTTCCCCGTTGTGGGATTGATAAAGGATTATCTAAGTCTCTGTACTCCAGCACATTGACTTTAAGATAAAACAATGCTGTTACATGTGGTTTACAGTGTTGTCAAAATTTTAAATTTAATTTAATGGGGTTAAATTAACATCCTTATGAAATAAACTTTGTAGGAATGATAGCTCTTTTAATAAATTAAAGTTAAAACTAACCAAAATAACATTGTTATTTGGGCTGGGCGATACGGAGAAAATCAGATATCACGATATTCTTGACCAAATACCTTGATATCGATATTGCGGCGATATTCTAGGGTTGACAATTGGTGCTCTAACGAAATATCTTCACACTTAGATTTAAGATAAATAATCATCAGTGTTGTAGATATAATGTCTAAGTGGGTAAAGGCAAATAATAGAACAGCTAGAACAGTCTGGTAAGTTCAGAAAGTACATCACTTTATTGTAATGCAGCCTTTAAAACCAGGAAAAGACAACACTTACGTCATATCACGATATTACGATATCCAAAATCTTAGACGATATCTAGTCTCATATCACGATATCGATATAATATCGATATATTGCCCAGCCCTAATTGTTATTTATTATTTGATGTCCTTTACAATAATGCTGGGAGTCGCCCTTGTGAGACATGGAATATGCAACATTGATGGCTTCATCAAGCTATAAAAGTGTGTCATTTAGACATAGGTGACTGTAAACGGTAATGTTCATGTTCAGACATGACAGCACACTTATTTGAACGCACCAGCCAAAGCTGCATGTCAACAAAGGCTGCGATGATGTTCATGCACTCGATGATCTTTATCACTTATTGTTTGACAACCTGATCACAAGCATGAACAACTTCTCTCAAACCACTACACTCCCTATGGACCTTTTTCAGAGCAGACATTTTTGACTTGTCATAGTAGGAAAAGCACAGGTGAAATTGATAACCTTAACGATGGCCCAGTTCCATCAAGTGTCCCAGTAAGATATTTCAGTGAGTCAGCATACACAATACCAGGACCTCTCCTAAGTGGAATGCAGCCATCAGTAATGGTTTGGAATACACCTGTGCTTTTCCTACTATGACATGTCAACATGTCTGCTGTGAAAAAGGTCTATACAAACAAACTATTAAGGTTCTTGATAAGACATCCATACACCATCATCATCATTGCCATATTCAAAAAATAAATAAATAAATAAATAAATAAATAAATATATATATATATATATATATATATATATATATATATATATATATATATATATATACACCTTTTAAGTTGGGAAAACATGATTGCATATACAGATCTCTATCTTATGTACAAAGTCTTACATGGACTAGCTCCTCCTGTATGGAGCCAGTTTGTGAGCACAGCACCAAGACATTTTAAAATGTATGCCTCTTTTAAACTTAACTTAAAGAAGTGGCTAACAAGTAGTCAGCACTGTCAACATTAGTTTAGGCATTAAAACGTGCTGCCATCTTGTCTCTCCTGCTCTGTCTTGTCTGTGTTCTTTGTGCTCTGCCTGTGTCTGGTTCACCATTGTATAGTTAGGCTATTTGTACGTTGCTTGTTAATGTCCCAGCAATGTTGTTTTTGTGCATGTCCACCAAAATGTAATGTCTAAGCTATTGTGCCTTGTTTTATCATCTGGTCTGACAGTTCAGCTGTGTGCGTACTTGTGTTGAGCTTACCCAACTGTTCTTGTTTTTATGTTGTTGTCTTTTAGCATTAGCATTATCAACCACTTATCATTTTAGTGTGACCTCTTACCACCAGTCCAGGGACAGCGGATGTAAAATAGCCTCTAGGCTAATTCTGGTACATTTTACTTTTATGTATTATTAGTGGGCATTGTCCCTGATAAATAAAACTGAAATAAATAAACAAATGAATCAGATTATACTAAAGCACACCATTAATGTATTACTCCATCCCATAGGGGCTCAACAGTCTTTAATGCTCATTATTCCATATGGGCTGACAGTCACAACACTGTTGGATGCCAGCTACAGGCCAATGTGCAATGCAGCAACGGATGTACATCAATCAGCATTTTGTTGCAATGTATTACTTACTGCAGTGTAATCATTGGATTCCAGCTCACTCCATCTTATAACATCTATCTTCACGGCCTCATCCCTTCCTCTGTTGTGCACGTGTTGCTCATTCAAGTTCCCTCTTTCTCTATGTATCCATTAACATAGTTGGTATATGTCCCGTCTGTGTCTTTCGCTTCATACCACTCCTTTTTTATCTGTTGGTGTCTCTGCCTTTTCATGTCATGTATTTCCATCCCCCAGATCTTTATTGTTCTATTGTGCTATATCTCTTCTCCTGGCTTTTGTACTGTTGTGTGCTAATATATTCTATTCTTTTCTGTGGAGGAAACATCAGTGTGTGAGTCTTGATTTCAGTTGGGGGATCACTTGTCAATCATTTGTCATTATCAAGGCCTCCAACCAACTCTCTCTCAATTGACAACACTGCCAGATCACTAAGCCTTGCCTGGCGCTTGGTGCGCCTGAGCGAAGTATACGAAGAGAGCTTAATGATCTCTCACAGCTGCAGCTACTGACTGGGATGGCAAGGCTCACCTGTAAGATTGTCTTCGCTGATGGGAACATCATGGGATCAAGGAACTTGAACACACTCCGAATGTCTGGGATGGCATCTGGCCCCTTCCTGTTCAAAAAGCTATTCGCCTTCAAGACCTCTACTGGCACTAGTTGGAGGTTGTAATGCGAGGCTAGTTTCTTTAGGGACTGCACGCACAGGAAGATTTCAGAGGCTGGGTGACATGCTTGGATGCCAATCATGACTTCTCTCCCAACACTGGAAAAACGATTATTTAGCTCATTGGTCATTTGATCGATGCAGGGGTAAAAAAAGCCTCTAAATTAGCCCCTAAATTAATAAGCAGGTCTGAGCAGGACATAGAGGATACCTCCACAACAAAGTCTTTCATCCTCTTCTTGTTATGGTTTTGGTTATTTTGGTATTCTGTTTTCTGTTTTGTATTTTGCTCCGTTTCCTGTTTTATTTTGACGGTCTGGTTTTCTGTCTTGTCTTGTCTTGTTTTACTTCCTGTCTTTTGGTTTTTACCTCTCTTGTGATTGCCTGATGTTTTTCACCTGTTTCCCAGCCCTTGTGTCAGCTGCCTCTTGTTACCTCGTTACCCTCTGTATGTAGTCTTTTGCTACGTTTACACGTGGCCGGCTATTTTCATAAACGGACATTTCAACCTCTCCGTTTTCAGAAAAGTGTTCGTTTATATGTACCCGTGTATATAGGCCGTCAATGCCGTCAAGAGCACGCCAGACCTGTAGGTGGCAGTGTAACGAGAAGCTCAAGCCCACATTAGCCAATCAGAATCACGACAATAGCAACAACAGCAACCGATCACGTCCTCTTTCTCTCTCTCGGCTGCCTAAACCTCTGTTTGTCTCAGTTTACATGCAAATGTGCAAATGAAGATTTCCAAAATCTCCACTTTGGCCGGAGTTTTTAGAAATAATCATTTTCTGTGATTAAAAACTGGGTTTTCGTGTAAATGAGAGGCCAAACCGCAGGAAAATATCTGCGTCTTCCCTTCGTGTAAACGGGGCCTTAGTGTTTCCCCTTGTCCTTTGTCAGATCATTGTGTGCCTTGTCACCAGTTTGTATTCCTGTGTGTTTTGGCTCCAGTTTGTTTGTCTTTCCGGTTCGTGTTAGAGTTTCTGTTTTACTTGGACTTTATTTTTGGATTCCTGTTTTTGCCTGCTTGTTTTCCAGGACTCCTTTGGTTTTTGTGCATTTTTGAGTTTATTAAATCATCTAAACAATCCTCAGTTTTCCGCCTCTGCATTTTGGGTCCGCCATTCACCAACCCTCCTTAACACTTCAGTTTCATTCTTAGACAAAGAGAGGTATACTGGATGTTGTTCTCATCATGTTGTCTTGGTCGTGCATTACTTATCATCAGGTATGGGTGCAGAGACAGGCACCCCAGAAATATTAGAAGCTAGAATCTATGACATAACTGCTTGTCAGAATCCTCCCTTTTGCTGTGATCAGTACATGGTCACTGATTATGTCGTCACATTACCTGCATCTGACCTCTTTTGGAATCCGGTGCTTCGAAAAAAAACAATCGATACATCTGCATCTCTTGACTGCTCTATGAGAGTTCAGCAGGTCATTTGTACTTCGGCATCTGTTCTACACCTCTCTCACTTGGTGGATAATTTTCCTCCTTAGTTTTAATAGTGTCCTGTTCTGTGGCGTGCTGTGGAGGAATGGTTCCCTTTAAAGCTATAGTGCGTAGTTTCTTTCGCCCCCGTGAGGAATTCTAAGTAATGACAACACTGTCGGCGCATCCACATGGTACAAGCCTTCCGTGATCGCGCACGTGCCCCTACCACTCCTCGATGCAGTTGCTAGCAACTAAGGAGGACACAGAGGATTAAAAAAAGATGATGGATTCTTCAGAAGAGGTAATTATCTTCACATGAGGTTCTGTGCGGGAAAGTCACCGGACGCCACAATCTTCTCAACACAGCCATACTGAGAAATACAGAGAGAGTTGTGTGGAGCTGATAGGCTTAATTAGCTTTGTAGCAACTCATTTGGCAAAGGCTTGAATGTAACGGACCTTTATTAATATGAAAAAGTTACGCACTAAAGCTTTCAATTTGTGGATTTCACTCTCTTAAACACGCCATTTACCAATGGCTTTGTAAATCTGCCATTGCCATTACTCAACCTCGCACAGCAATTTCTGTGTGGGTCCCCAAGTATATTTTACAACATGCGTGAGTGTTGCTGGACCTGTAAATGTCGTTTTTCACAGAAAACACACCATTTATAACATCAATGCACTCACATTCCAAATATCTGTCATTGGACATGGTTTGAAAACAATGTCTATGCTTTCGGACATTCCCAGGTACCACCGCTTAGCCACGCCCCTCGCAGTCTTATACCGACTTGCAAGTTTAACCAATTTAGGCAATGCATAGACATAACAAATACTATCACTGTCTACTTGTGTAAGAACATGGTTCCTTTTCAAACAGTTGATAGAAAAGGCTTTGAAGACACAATAAAAGCACTGGATCCAAGATACCTCTTATCTGCTGACAAAATTTTGACAAATTGAAATTCCAAAACTATACGGCATTGTCCGAGAGCAAGTGGAGAAAGAGCTCCGTAAGTAAGTACTTACTTTCAAGATATCCAACAGAAAAAAAATCCACATCATTACTATTTCTGTCCTATTGGTAGAACTATGCTGACTGGTCATGGAAGGCACGGTTCAGCACTGTCATGGTGGTCAGTGGTAAATGACAAAGCGTGTATGAGTATTCCTTAGTCTTTTCTGAATCTCAGTGATGCATTTACAACAGGTCTGCACATGTATAAACCTGCCAAACCATGGGACAGTACATAGACCCATTACCTCGGGTGAATGGGGTTACTGCTGTGTCAGTCTCAACTGTATCAGGGGTTTAACATTTCCCAGAACAGATGTCTCTACAGTAGACAGGGGTGAGTTCAGCTCTTAGTCTGGGGGAGGGTTTTATTTAGTCTGAACCCTACAGGAAAAAGAGATGGAAACATTATGTGACGGCGGATATTATTGACCTTGGTCTGCTGTGGTGAAACTACAATGTTCCAAAGACTAATACAAGTGCATCTTAGAAACTTTTTTGCCTCGTGTTGTTTCATGCAGGCTATACAAACGTGGACACAAAAACATATTACTAGAATGTGCATCGCTTTAAATATTGCTGTGACAAGGAATTGTGGGATGGCATCTCCATTTCTTTGGTAAAGGATTCAGTGTACCCTATGCTAAAGAAGATACAGAAGGAAGCATTAAAACACTTTTTTCAGCAGTTGAAATTCGACCAGCTCTTATCATGGCTGCCACTTAACGATAGATACTTGTAGGGCATTTCACTCAGCTAACCTTCCTAAGCAAAAAAGACTATTCCACCGTTTAAGAGTCTAAAGCCACGCTGGCTTCTCTGTTAGGACACAGAGCAGTGCTTTTGAGCTTAAAGCGTGTTTTACAGTAACCACAGCCCAGCTGGCGCGTGCATATGTGACGTCCAACACATTCTCACACCCAACTCGTAAAATAAGGACGTTCGGTCAGGAGCAAAAGAAAAACAACGGGGAAAGGACGCCTCAAAAGCCGGGAAACAAAACGGCACACGCGGGGCGCGAACACCCATCCGCCACCCCAACCACCACCGTTACATACCACTTGCTAAGTCTCATCCAACTGCGGCTCTCCCCAGTACGTTACACAAATACGCCGAAGGGTGCCTTTTTCGTCGCATCAGACGCTGAAGGACACTGACCAAACGTACTTATTTTACGAGTTCGGAATGAGAACGGGTTGTGACGTCATGAAATAGCCGTAACTATTTATACCCGCGCTGGTGGTCGCGACACTAGTTGCAGTCTTCTCCTGAACAGCGGTGGCGCTAATGAGCAAAGGCTACCGACGTTGCTCTTTCTACGGTCTAGAAGAAAAAGATAAACAACGGCAGAAGTGGCAGCAACATTGCCGTCGATGCTTCAATTTGATTCGATGACCTACTTCGTCAGATCGAGCCTTTCATTCACCATAAAAGAGCTCATCTTAACCCAGTAAGTTTACGAGAAGCCCTGTAGTCACTCTGAGAGTCCTGGCATCCGGTTGTCGGCAAACATGTTCAGGCCTCCTGTTTCCGCTTTGTCGCACGTCGCTGAAAAAAAAAAAGAGCGGCTCGCGCGCCATATATTGGACGCGCCAGCAGGATATTACATCATTTTGACGTCATGATGGCCACCTTGGATGCGGCTAGTATAATTCACCTTTAATGCTCACAGCAGCATGCAAACATGATGTATTTCACGAAATAACTAAAACTGTACTAAAAGTACTCAAATATTATAAACTAACTAGCCCGCGAAGATAAGTAGCATGCTAACAGCATGCAAAGCTAATAAGCAGACTGCCTGAGCCACCAATTAGACCAAACAGCAGGTTAAAGCCAATTAGCATGTTAACAGCATGCCACCATATAACCAGACAATCTTCTACACCTACCCATCTTGCCAATTAACAAAGCATGCACTTCTGTCTAACACCATTTGCCAACAGCATACAACAACATGTTGATCCAATAGCATGCTGCTAAATACACCAATCAAACCAAGCAACCTAGCAAGCAACACACAACCAGGCCCCCAAAGAAGTGTGCCGGGCTGTTAAGCAAATCGAACATAGCGGCCAAATGGTGGAATTGCAACTCCCGGGCCATCATGTGATGCTCTCTGGCTCAATATTTGACTTTTTCCCCACAGACTTACATGGTGAAAGAGATGTCTGTAAATCAGTGGATACATTTTTTTTAGCATCACAAACCCCGCGAAATGACTCGTTTCCCTATCAGAATTTGATCCATCCTGTCCAATAACATTTGGAAGGTCTAGAAAAGCCGGAGGGTTAAATAATTGAATCCCCATTCAAGTTAGTGGACTGCTAAACTGGACGTAGCCAGCTCAACCGGCGGAGGTCTCTACTGCGATCATCTGGGTAATTTTTGGCTCCATGATGGCCTAATGCACCACTGAGCAACTCTCATAGTGAATGAAAAGGGCTCCGCCTCAAATACTGGATCCGGGTTCTCATTACACATCCATCCACTCCACACACGTCTGGGCGTCTAGGGCGTCATTAATTCAAATAGAAATGTCTCCTGTTTGATTTCAGATTTTTTCTCAAATGAGAACACAGGACCAATGATTTACAGACCAGACAAATGTGATTTAATTTCTCTTTGACTTGAGCGCCAGTCAAACATACTACATAGCACCACTTCCTGCAAATCTTTTGTCTCAATCTGTCTACGTCTTTGAGCCACTTTATCTGTAAATACCAAATCATTCATCAACTTGCAGAATTCAATCCCACTCTGTGAAGTAATTTTATTTCTTCTCTTTGAAGTAACAGCCTGTCAGACTTCCTGTGTTTCCGTTGGTTTTTACATCAATATATCACGGTTAGCCGTACATATTTTTACCAACCTGAAAGCTGTTTGGCTTCACAGGATGTTTGGCTGGACCAGTCTCATAAGTGACTGAAAACATGAGGTTTATGCGAGGTCACTTGCAGGTCCAGTGGCGACGGCTCCTTCACTTCCTGCATTATTCTAGGATGATGCATACACATACAAGTGTAGGGAGGCCTTATGTGGTCACAACACAAATTCTTGAGGCCAACTGAGCTACACTGGACGCATGATGCGCTTTTAGATGCCGTGATTATGGCTGCTGTGTTTCCTCTGACTTTCAATAGAAAAAGCTTTCAAAACGAAAATGCCAACCCTCAATCTAACTGTACTATGGTATGGAGTCCAAAAAACCACAAGGCATATTTTTATTCATATATCGAGACCTTGAATTATGGTTCAGAATGGATGTAATGCATACTTATTGCTTTCAATATAATATTGCGCAACGGGATATCGCGATAACGATATTGAGTCAATATATCATGCACCCCTAAAGTAGACTCTATTTTTTTACACTTTCAGTCAGTTCAAAGATGAGAAATAAGGATAATGCATTGAGTCAGTAAACCTTGCATGTGACTTTGCGAACCATTTCAGGTTGCAATTTGTTAATATGACAGAAAAGAACATGTTGATTTTGAGAAAAGGCCTGAGGGGCCGAAACATCATCTGAATAAAAAAAAAAGAGAAATGCATATGGAGACAGAGCGTGTGACACCTTTTTCCTGTTTTTAGAGAAAAGAACATGACCTTTCCTTGTCTTGTCTCTGCTTCAGATGTTTTCAAAGAATAAGCTTTGGAATTTACACAGTTTTGGTTGACCAATGACAGTGTTTTATTGGGGGTCTGAAGGCTACATGCAGACAGATCCTTTTAAGAGCTGAAAACCTGAAGAGCCATCTTAAAGCTCTTCCACCAAGCACCTACTAACAACCATAAACATGTTTTACTGGCTGAATGTGGTCTGACAAGGCCTTCCTTCAAACAGTCAATTTTAGAAAGCCCATATTTGTTACGTACACTTTTAATTGTAAATAAGAAAGAAAATATGTCCTTTAAACTTCAACAGTTTGCATGATTTACTAATGTTTTATATCTTTGTAAATGTCTGAGTGACAAACTGTGCGACATTACTGTAGTTTAAAATAGATTCAGTCCTTAAGTTTGGTCTTAATATGGAAAATCATTTTAGACAAAATGTGAACAAAACCTCATAAAACGATATTCATGCAGGCTGTGTTCTGTCTCATTGCACAGAGTAAAGACCCAAGTAACCACAAACACAAACACATAATACCTAGAATGCACATACCAGCATGCGCTCACACACACACACACACACACAAAAATGCACGAAAACTTGCACACATAACGAAGAATAACAACTAAAAATTCACAAAAATACTTTTGATATTTACAGTGTTGGGCATTCTTTTGGGCGCAGACTCATGAAAGAAGATGAGTCTGCTGTCGTGCGTCACTGACCACACAGCTGCCTCACACACACACACACACACACACACACACACACACACACACACACACACACACACACACACACACACGTTGAAAATTGGAGTCGAGAGTAGTAATTCAACTCTTGAGCTAATATATTTATAGAATTTAATTTTAAATTCTAGCGCAATCCCAGAGTGATAACCAATATCTCAGTGTGAATCTTGGGGAACTCGAAGATCTGAAACTAGCTGATGCAAAACATTTACAAATGTAATTGTCACGTTTCACTAGGACAGGAACCCAAAAGCAGACGAGGACAAGGTGAGTAGAATGAGCAAAAAGGTGAGTCTTTATTAGGCTTTGGACGTGGAAGCAGGTGAGTCCAGCAAGTGAGGCAGTGGTGGAAGTGGGTCGGCTGACAGGTACATGCAGATCCAATAATGATGGTGAAGCAGACAGCCCGGGAGAGGTGGAGAGGATTTTCCAGGTCGCAAAACTCGCAGGTCACAGAGGAACAGGCAGATTAGCAATGGCACAACGTTCCAAAAAAACAGCAGAACAAACTTCTCAAACTTACTAACTGATACTCAAGCAAACGTACTGGTGAGGCTAACAATCCGACAGAGAACAGATGTCAGTTCACGGCTTAAATGGTGGAGAGGTGATGATCAGGGCCCGGTGTGCAGATTACAGATGAGACACAGGCGTGAGTGGTTGCAGATCCTCCAGCTTTGCTTCGTTGCCTGGCAACCAGAAAGATTGCGTTCAGGAACTCCTGGAAAACAGACTCATAGGCAGAAACACAGGAACAGAGGCAGAAAATGACCTCAGGGGGCAGGATTCATGACAGTAATATAGTCAAACAATTTGGAAAATGCTTTTTCTAACTTTTTCCAAACTTAGGAAGAAAAATAGGACTTACATTCGATTCCAACAGCTAACAGCTAACATCTGTTTAAGGAGGAGCAACATGAACTGTCTGAACTGTCCAAACAGAAAATAAAAACTGAGTCACTTCGAGGGCAATATAATTAAACTATTAAAGTTTGTCACATGTGACTTTCTCTCACACAAGGTATGACTCCTCACTTGACCTCTGCAAATGCATAAATAATTCCACTTTCTGGGTCCTCTTCTCTCCTGATCTGTGGTTGCCTGTAACTGGTGCAGTTAATAAACTCACATTTTCATAATGCAGAGGGCTGAACAAGGATTTTTAGACAAGAGAAAGTCAGTGAACTGAGTCCGTAATGTCATTTACACACATAAGCCATGTTTCCACACACATTTTTTTTTAATCAAATGAAGTAACATTGAATGAAAAATGCCTTATGGAAGCAGTAAAATTCAACTGAATTTCATGAATATCGACACAAAGTTTGTACATTTGATCTCATCGGATTTTCTCTTAAACGGTAAACGGCTTATGCGATAACCGCTGATGGAAACGTTATTTTATGGTTGCAACCAGGCGTAAAACAAAGAAGTTGGTTTAGGTCATTTCTGCCAAATATTTGCAGACATGGCGGGTGTCGACAAAGACAGATAAAACTGGACGAACAAGGAGAGTCTTTTTTTTAAATTTAATTTTCAAACAAAATATTACGGCTATTTTAGATGGCCAAAATCTAAGAAATTACAACATTATATAGCAAAGTTTTGACAGCATCATTGTTTTCTTATTATATCTTGATATATTGCTATCGGCTGGCACATAATAAGCACTAATACAACATTTTTTTTTTTTAAGATTATTTTTTAGGCTTTTTCCCCTTTATTAGACAGTGGATAGATATGAAAGGTGGAGAGAAATGGGGAATGACACGCAGCAAAGGGCAGCAGGGTGGATTCAAACCCTGCGCCGCTGCAGGACTCAGCCAACATGGGGCGAACGCTCTTACTGGGTGAGCTAGAAGCCGCCCCAACTTGTGCAATATTAATCATTTGTAGGTAGACGGCACGATCCATTTTGGCTAGCAAACTTTGTTCGCAAATGTTAAATGTTGTGCGATTCAGTGCGAAAATGAATGAAAACATGTTAAATGTTTTAAATCTATTCGATATACCAATTTGACCATGTGATGTCATTACGCACAGCTTTTTAATTCGCTTTGAAGTCGATGGATGGAAACTAACTTTCACCGGCTTTATTCACATGAATGTTTTTACTTAACTTCAGATAATTTGATTGACAAGTGGATGGAAACATAGCTACAGACTGTATCAACATGGTTACACTGCAAAAATGATCTAAAGTTTGCTAGCATTATACACCATAAACAACTGGTCATACTAGACCCAGTAAGGCTGCAGCAGATTACACATGGCAGAAGATGTTCTTGCTGTTATTTGGAGATCATGTAAAATCTTACTGCAGGGCAAATTTTGGCAGGTTTCTTGTGACTGTCATGAACACTTAAACATGCGGCCGGGACTTCTAAACTCCATTTGTTTGCAATTAGGCCAAAATGTTTATTTCAGGCCATGAGTATATGACTTTAAAGTGCTCATATTATGCTTTTTGGCGTTTTCCCTTTCCTTTATTGTGTTAGATATCTTTTTGTGCACGTTATAGGTTTACAAAGTGAAAAAGCCCAAAGTCCCCCCCAAAGGGACTTACCATCTCCAACAGAAAACACTGTTCACAAACTGCTCCAAACAGCTCTATTGTAGTCCAGCCTTTACTTCAGAGACAAACGTGGTCACTTAGTCCTCACCTAGTTACTGAGCATGTGCGACTCCCAACAAAGATGGAACAGAAGTGAGATGCCTCACTCTGTAGCTAAAACAGGGAGCTCAACACACAGGGTGAAAAGAGGAGCTGCGGCAATGTGCAGTACAACAAAAATATAGTGTTTTTTGAAAATTAAACCACATAAACCTATTCTGGTACAACCTCTAAATAAAATTATCAACCTGAAAATGAGCATATTATGAGCACTTCAAATAAGCTCACACAGTTGTCCACATTGAAATTGTAACTAAGACTTGTGTGTGTGTGTGCGTGCGTGCGTGTGTGTGTGTGTGTGTGTGTAATGTCTCTCTGCGTGGGGGTTTAATAGCAGATACATTAAATGAAGACGTGGCTGACAGCAACAGGGTTACAGAGGGTTTAGGATCTTGTAAAGATGTAAATAGAATCACTGTCTCAGCACAGAGTTTAAGTAGTGTGTGTGTGTGTGTGTGTGTGTGTCTGTCTAAGTGTTATATTAGATACATCATTATAACAGCTGTGTCATCCTACAGTCATGTGTCTGTGGAAAAAACACATGTTGGGACCATCAGGAATGGAAGGAATACAGAAGTCAAAAGTTAAAGTGCTGTTAATTTGCTGAAATCTTACTCTTTAGATTTTAGGACAAAATCACCCAGCAGGTTCTTTTTCAAAGTAATCGTGTAAAAAAATGCTCCACCTTGTCTTTGCTGGAACAACGTTGCCATGCTGTGGCGGAGGGATGCTCACTAGTTGCTGTGCGTATAGGCTTTATTGGAACACTGTGGTTAATTTTGAGTATTAGCTCACCAAAGCAATTGAAATCCTGGCAAAGACTGAGAAGACATGTACATCCTTCTTGTCCTTTGTATTAAGCCCTATGCACATGCGACTATACCAGAGGGGACCTCATGTGATATAGACATATAGATATATATATTTGTGTTTTGTGGGAATCACACGGGATAAGCAAAGTCTGTATTTTACTCAAATGTACTGACATTATCCCCAGATGTGATGTCAAGGCCCTACGTAACATCTGCTTCCTAAATGACAAGAGCAATGGCTGCTAGGAAGAAAAACAGAGATTTGACGTGTACACTCAGTTTAATAGATGTGATGATGTAATAGGGTGAACCACATTACCAAAAGCAATTTGGTCAAATGATGCACAACCAACACGTTTGGGAAAATATTCACAAAGACCTCTAGTGCCGTACACACCTCCCAGACTATGCTACAGGCTACGCTGGCTCCAATACCAAACAGGTTGGCAAGACCATAGTATTCACAACCCAGTCTCATGGCAGTTCGTGAAATGGTCACGTTATTTAAACTATCGATTCGTATTCACGGGGACGTTTTTCTTGTTTTTTTTGTGGTGGCCAGCACAAAAATGTAAACTAATGTATTTCTAAGGGAAGCATATGTCGTGATCACAGCACAACTTTGGTAGTGAGTAGTAGGAAATGCCGATAATCCGCGTGAGGAGGTTGGTTGGGGTGCTGGATGGGTCAAACAATTCATGACTTTCACCCCGGAGGCCGGGGATTGCGTCCCCTGTGTGGCGTTTTGTTTCCCCGTTGTTTTTTTCCTAAACCCAACCTCCGCCATCCTGTTATTGTCGTGGCCGTCTCCCGGCGTGTGAGGCGTCCTCCCCCGCAGCCGTCTCCCGGGGTAAACCCAACCTCAGTATAAATGTTTCCATTTCGTGCTCGCCACCACGAAAAAAAAGAGAAAAAACTTCCCCGTGAACACGAATCAATAGATAAAAAATAACGTGACAATTTGACGAACTGCTGTGAGACCGTGTTGGTATTCGACATTACTGGCAAGCTTGTAGATGGTAACTGCAATCCTCTTCTCTAAAGGAACTGGATCCAACATGTTTATGGGTTGACGTTTCCAACTGCTATACTTATTATGAATCATATTTCTCTATATCTGTATATTTGTATCAGTGTCTGTGTCCAAACCGGCAGTGACAGAAGCCGCCCACCAAGAGCCTGGGTCTGTCCGAGGTTTCTGCCTAAAAGGAAGTTTTTCCTCGCCACTGTTGCACCAGATGCTTGCTCGTGGGAAATTGTTGAGTCTTTGTAAATTATAGTGTGGTCTAGACCTACTCTATCTGTAAAGTGTCCTGAGATAACTCTTGTTATGACGTAAATAATAACAGAATACAAGGATTTGCAAATCCTTTTCAACCTATACTGTATTTAATTGATTACACTACAAAGACAAGATATCTAATGTTCTAACTGATAAACTTCATTGTTTTTTGTTTTTTTTTCATTTTGAATTTGATGGCTGCAACATGTTCCAAATAAGCTGGGACAGGGGCATGTTTACCGAATGTTACCATGTTTTACGAAGCCATGCTGTTGTAACACGTGCAGAATGTGGCTTGGGACTGTCTTGCTGAAATAAATAGGGACGTCCCTAAAAGAGACATTGCTTGGATGGCAGCATATGTTGCTCCTAAACCTGTATGTACCTTTCAGCATTAATGGTGCCTTCAATGGCACTAACAACCCAACTACAATCATTAGATCTGAGAAAAGAAATTTAATTAGTATTGATGCTCACATTGATTTTGACATTCGGCTAAGGTGGTGCCCAAAACTTATAATAGTAGGGAAAACCCTGGAATCCTTTGGTTTGTTTGTGCACTATTTTGAAGAAATATTGATTGGAAAGTGTTTGGTCACTAGCTATAGGTCTAACGTTACTATAATTAGGCTGCCACATAATAACCGTTGAGCTTGCTGAAAGATAGAAAGTTGCTTCCTGAATTTGCACCCAATATGCTGTCAAAACCTTCCTTTATAATAGCCTCCATAATTTTAGAACGGGAAATAGGCGGAAGAAAGGAATGGAGAAAACAGAAAACCTTGCAAATAAATTGTGACTCCAAATCAACAAGATTCTGATTAGGACGTGACCAATATTATCACCTGACTTCTGTGTTTGAAGAAATACGATCGGTAACTTGCGTTGGAATATTTACTTGAAAATTAAGATAACACAGATTCTGTCGTTGCATCTACGTGATACAAGCAGGGTGCAAACTACGGGGGAGCTAGGGGGAGCTCGGTTCCCCTTAATAAGACATGGGCTCCCCCGAAAACGTGATATGTGAAATTTTGGGGGGGTCTCTAAAAATATTGACAATGTGTAATTTTGACATGCAATTTCAGTTTTGTGTAATGTGATCGTTAAGGATTAATATGTGTAAAATTGCAAAAAATATAATTCTTTCATGCATGATGGCGATTTTTACCTATTTCACTTCAATAAAGATAACTATACATGCTATTCTTGTCATGAGAATCAAGGCGTGGCGGCGCTGTGGTGCAAATTCACCTCATGTTTAGTACATTCGTAGAAAAAAACCGAAACGTTTATCGCGCGCAAAATCCTTGAAATACATTCTGCAGTTAGCATCGTATAGCCATGGCAAAAAGAAAACAAGGGCAAGGCAGTTTAATTAATTTTGGTTTTACGAAGAAACTGTGTAGGGATGACACGACCGATTCACCTGCTGCAAGCCCTGCTGTTGAGGCGGGAGGGAACGAGACGAGAGGACATGACATGGGAGTTAGCACACCTCCTGCCGGGAAGGGGGGCAACGCAAGAAGAAGCTGAAGAAACAATATCCTCTCTGGCTGAAGATGGTGGTTGTAAAAGCTCGTCAGAGGCCGGTCATGACCCTGACCCCTCTTGCTCCTCTCTCCCGTTAAACTGGAACAGCCAGCAGTGGAGAGACTGGAAGAGCCGACATGCATGGCTGTTTGTAAAGGATGGAAGCTTGGGGTGCGTCGCTTGTAGGGACGCAAAAACCCTTCTTCTGTCTGAAAAGGTAACTGGCACACACTTGTCTGAGGAGTGGATAAATGGGGAAGTAAGCAGCACTGCTCAGAACAAGTTGCGAGAAAAAAAAAAATATAAACACAGGGACAGCATTGCACACAAGAGGGCGATTGAAGTGGCATTGATTAAGCAAAAGGAGATTCTGCCAAATAAAGTAATTGAGGTGAATTCCGAATTAATGGAGGAGACCGCAACATCATTCAGGTCCGCCTATATGGTGGCTAAGGAAAGGCTGTCTTACAGAAAGCTCACCCCTTTAATGAAGCTTCAGGAGCTCAATGGCGCAAAGGTGGGAACTGCGCATAAATCAGATCACTCCTGCGCTGAGATTATAGGTCATATTGCACAGCAAATGCGGAAGAAGTTTGTTTCCAATATTCGAGAGCTCAATTCAAAAATTAGAATCACCATTGGACGAGAGCACAGTACATGGTCGTGCCTATCTCGTCGTTTACGTAAGATGTGATGTGAGTGGCAAAGGAGATGTAGAAAATGTTTTTTTAGACATTGTAGAGCTGACGCAGGGCACAGATGCAGAGTCCATTTACAATACGTTAAAACAGGGCCTTCGTACAGCGGGATTAGATGAGGAGTTTTTGGGGAAAAACCTCATCAGCATCGCCACAGATGGAGCTTCAGTTCTCACTGGCAAAAACACTGGAGTCCTTGCAAGGCTTAAGCATAACTTTCCAAACATCCAGTCCATACACTGCTTGGCCCATCGCCTTGAATTGGCTGTCCATGATTCTTTGAAAGTGGTTGCTGGATGTAATCATTTTGAGTTTTTCATTGCCAAGCTGTATTCTCTGTACCACCAGTCTGCAAAGAATGTGAGATTGCTTGAGGAAGCAGCTGCGGATCTAAATATGCAGATTTTGAAAATTGGACAGATATTCACCATCAGATGGGTGGGGAGTAGTTTCAATACTGTAAAGGCTGTCTGGAATAACTACCCTGCGTTAGCGCGCCACTTTAAAATTGCAAGCGAGGATGCATCTCGCAATGACACAGAGAGGAAGAAATTCCTGGCGCTATACAAACACCTCACAAACTCAGGGTTTTTACTTGATTTGGCTTGCATGAAAGACATTGCAGAGTTGCAGGGCCTGTCCCTGAAATGCCAGCAAAGAGATATCACTCTAGTTGATGCCAGTTGCCACATTCTGACTATTGATATACTGAAAGCAATGAAAGCGAGTGGAGGGAAATCCACACAGAAAGCCGAACAGCGCACGTCCCTGGGGCTGTTTAAAGATGTTCAACTGGTTGAGGGCACAGGCAAGATGAAACGAAATCAGCTTTATCAATCTGTGATCGACAATCTCACAAGGCGAATGCCAGAATCAGACCTCCTACAAATGCTAAAACCCCTGGACAAGCGCTATTGGCCACAGGATCGGAATGCTTTGATCCTGTATGGAGAAAACAAAGTACGTGCACTTGCTAAAATGCTTGGGGAACCAGCCAGAGAGGTGGTCGAGACAAGGCACCAGGCAGAAAGCTGGAAAAGATTTGTACGGCGAGTAGAACATACCTTCCTTTCTGCTGTAAATGATACTGACAGCAAGACCCGCAATAGATTGCGTGAAAACAGCCTCTCATCGCTCCTTTTTTTGGACATTATTGGACCCCCAATGGAGAGTTTCGACCCAATTCCCTTTATCACATCTTGGATTAAGGCAGGTCATCGCCCATCCACTTCTTGGATTTCTGGACGAACAGCAAAGGAAGCTGACCCGAGGCCTCTGTGGTCGATTCTGTGTTAAGGTAAGGAATGCTATTCACAATGTGTTGTGGCTGGGTTGTTAAAGGTCTGCGTGACTCTCGATGTTTAAAAAAAAAAAGAAAGTTGGCTCCCCCATAGGCCACCGTATAGTTCGAACACTGGATACAAGCCTTCGGTGATCGCGCTTCCCCCACCCCTCCTCCGGGTAGGACTAAAAAAACATGATGGACTCTTCAGAAGAGATAATTATCTTCGAGTTTCTGCGTGTGAAAGTCGCCAGACGACACAATCTCCTGAACATAACCATACTGAGAGTTGTATGGAGCTGATAGTCTTAATTAGCTTGATAGCAACTCATTTGGCAATGAGTTGAATGTAGAGGACGTTCATTAATATAAAAAAGTCACGCACTAAACCTTTAATATTACATTTTTATAATAGCATTACTCATTATTATTCACATAATCTCTTACTAAATTATTGATCTTTTGATTTACAAAACGCTAATACCATTTATACAATGATCAGTTATAGGCTACATCACTTTCATCACTTGTGTCAAAACTCCTAGCACACACTGTATAAAAGCCTTGGCATTTGATTAATATAATGCATTTATTTATATTATAGGTGGTATATGTAGCTTGGGAAAACCCTGATGAACTTCTGGCAAATTTGAGATTTGCTCTGCAAGTCAGTCTGGCCAAAAGCCCATTCAAGCCCATTTCCAATTTTTCCAAATCAAGGAACCAATCACAACCGTTGAGGCGGGCTTTACACCAATCACAATAGTTGAGGTGGGCTTTACACCAATCACAACAGTTGAGGTGGGCTTTACACCAATCACAACAGTTGAGGCGGGCTTTACACCAATCACAATAGTTGAGGCGGGCTTTACACCAATCACAATAGTTGAGGCGGGCTTTACACCAATCACAATAGTTGAGGCGGGCTTTACACGATGATGATAGCGCAGCGACGGCGAGCAGTTTTTGTTTACATTCAACATGACGGCCACCGAAGTGCAGCAACCCACTGATGCCGCTGTCGCTGCTATGTCACCCGGATCGTTGGTCTGATTGGTTGAAGGACTATGCAATTGCGCCCAGAGGCATATGAGCGGCGTCCGTTGGTGACGCCCCCTTTGGAAATGAGCTGTAAATGAACCTTCCCCAGACCCTTCTCAGTTACAACTGAGAAGGGTCTGGTGTCAACCAGGCTATGGTATATGTAGTATATTCTATGAAAGTATGGTTTTAATGAGTGCGAAGTCAAAGAGAGTGAGAGAGATTTGTTTCTGGAAAAAAAAAAGTGTGTGTGTGTGTGTTTCTTTCACTCCTCATCTCAGACATCTCCAAACACATGACTTGGTAATGATATAAAAACAGGCCCTGCTCTTTTCTCAGCCTCCTCTTCTAGGAATTGACTAAAAGATGTAAACACGCGGGGAGCTCAGCCCACTCACTTTGGTTTCTGAGGGCTGGGTCACAGCTGCTGTTGGGCTTTTGTTCTAAATTCACTACCTTTCTGTCTGTGTGCTTCCGTGGCCACATTACATTACATGTCATTTAGCTGACGCTTTTATCCAAAGGCGACTTACAATTGCTACATACGTCAGAGGCCGCACACCTCTGGAGCAACTAAGGGTTAAGTGTCTTGCTCAGGGACACATTGGTTGATGTATCGCAGTGAGAATTTAACCCAGATCTCCCACACCAAAGGCATGTGTCATATCCACTGTGCCATCCCCATCACCATCACCACCCATGCTAACAGCTGTAACAGGTTTAATAACCACCTTGATGTATTGGGAAATGTCTGCTGCAGATTGTAAAAGTCAGCAGTTTAAAACCAAACTACGGCTCCTAATGAGAAAAAGATGCCACACGGTGCACTCAGAAGAAATGAATAAAAGCGAAACGTAAGGAAACCGGGTAGAATTCAAAGAACAGTAGTTTGAGTCCTTTAACAGACAGCATTGTTGTTGTATATTCTAAAGATACTGAGTGATTGCAGATGTTTGGTTTGGATTTTGCTCATCAGGGTCATTTTTTCAACCACAGCAGGCAGCTGTTTATAGGAAAAAGGCTATGATTAACCCACTGTACACTACCTGCTGTAATGGAAAATTTCTAATCTGTTATACTGTTGCTTAGTCTTTCTTCTGAATCTGCAGTTCCTACTTTTATACAAATGTTTCCAACAATATGTCTAGACAGAATGTTGTGATGTATGCAGGCCCTTTTGACCCTGCTCACACTTTGAGTTGTTTGTCTCTCCTTGATAACCACAGAGCTGGCTCAAATTGGGGTTAGGATTAGAATTTCCGCCACACTGCTCAGCACCAAACGGCAGACGGACACAGTTAGCGACTACTGCAAAATTTGGTATCGATCCGATACCAAGTAAATACAGGGCCAGTATCGCCGATACCGACGCGATACCGATACTTTTTAATAATTAAGCTGGATACATCATCAAATTGCTAAATCTGAACAAATTTTCATGACCTTTTAAGTGGTTTTGTGATTTTTTTTTTCTTTGGATTATTAATAAGTTAACACCCAGGACAGAACTTTCATATGGTTGTATACATTTGTTGTGTTAACACTGTATCTTACAGCCTTTTTACAAATTATAGAGCTTGCCGTTTTCAGCCCGAAAACATAGCCACACAGCACTCCTCTTCCTCTCTGCCATTCTTCTGATCCGTCTCTGTCCTGCTTGTGTGTGTGTGTGCTGCTGGCCGCCGCCACCTGCTGAAAACTGAAACTAAAATATCGATGTCATTACACTGGTATTGGTCAATATCAGTACCAACGTTGGTATCGATATTATCGATATTTGGATCGATCCACCCACTACTACGAGCTGGTGAACATAGTGGAGCATTTATCAGCTAAACAGACAGCTATTTCCCTCAGGACTTTGTGGAGACCTTAAAGGTGCACTACGAGTTTCTTCATGGTTTCAGTGCAATTTCATTTTTGTCTCAAATCGTAGGCATCTCTCCTTGATCCGCTAGCTGCCTGCCCCCTGAACACACTGTGAAAAAGCCCGGTCTCGGGAGACAACACAAGGGTCGTAAACGTCAAACAAACACTAGGGGCACAGGCTGTGCACCAAAATACAACAAACCACTCCAGCCAATCACCGACAAGATGGTTGGGAGAGGGGGTGGGGGTTAGTTACAGTTTAGGGTGACCAAACGTCCTCTTTTGCCCAGACATGTCCACTTTTTACCTACTGTCCGGGGCGTCTGTATTTTTATTTTTTTATAAATTCATGAAAATGTCCGTTTTTCACTGTTTTTCATGGGACCATTAAGCGTGTACTTAAATTGACTGGTGCTTTGCACACAATACTACGGTACTTTGTTGCGTGACGCAATTCCTGAGAGGCTGCTTTGTGGGCTGCTCCGCGACGCGCACATACACAGGGACCAGAGCAGACAGGGACCAGAGCAGAGAGGGACCAGAGCAGACAAGGACTAGAGCAGACAGGGACCAGAGCAGAGAGGGACTAGAGCAGACAAGGACTAGAGCATACAGGGACCAGAGAAGAGAGGGACTAGAGCAGACAAGGACTAGAGCAGACAGGGACCAGAGCAGACAGGGACCAGAGCAGAGAGGGACCAGAGCAGACAAGGACTAGAGCAGACAGGGACCAGAGCAGAGAGGGACCAGAGCAGACAAGGACTAGAGCAGACAGGGACCAGAGCAGAGAGGGACTAGAGCAGACAAGGACTAGAGCATACAGGGACCAGAGAAGAGAGGGACTAGAGCAGACAAGGACTAGAGCAGACAGGGACCAGAGCAGAGAGGGACCAGAGCAGACAAGGACTAGAGCAGACAGGGACCAGAGCAGAGAGGGACCAGAGCAGACAAGGACTAGAGCAGACAGGGACCAGAGCAGAGAGGGACTAGAGCAGACAGCGGAGCAGCATTGCACACAAAATGCCGAAGCGTTTCCTGCTACAGATTTCCCACAGTGGTCAGAAAACACAGGGGAGACAATTTGTTCCTCTCACTATGACTCTAGAGTCGTACTCGCTCACTTCTCCCCCGCTCTATCACCCACTCCCCCAACACACACGCTCGACGTACACACCAGCGCACAAGTATAAACATCAGGCCGTAGACTACGCCGAAAGATACTGCGTGGAGCCTGCGCACAACCATAAAACAAGACTAGTGCAGCTAGTGCAGCTTCACAGTTGAACATAAAAAAAAAATGTTCCACGTACCATCCCGGTCAGGACCGGACAAGTGGGGAGGCGGAGTGCACCGTGTGCAAAGCTGGCACATATGTTTCAGTGTCTTTATTATTTATCTTATTACATTGAAAAGGTATTAAGAGCTATTTTGTATTCATATTTAGAACATTATTTCATATTATTTATTTATTTTAAAAGAGAGCTATTATTTTGTTACAGGCCAATTGTTACAGATTTTATTTTATTTTATTACAGAAGTTATTTTTACACCATTGAGGCATAATAAAGCATGTTCATTCACCTCTGAGAAGCCTTTTATTGGATTTCTCTCGAGGCCGGGCCGAGCGTCCTCTTTTTTGGAAATCAAAATATGGTCACCCTATTACGGTTAGTCAGTAAGTCATGACAGTTATGGAAACATGGGGGGGGGCGAGCTTGCTCTGTTTTGTTTGAAATGTACTTGTAACGTCAGCAGAAGTGACCGTGCAGGAACTCATAGTGCCCCTTTAAGAGAGGGAATATTGGACTGGCGTTCATCAGGAAGTCAGAAACGGGATTTCATGTGAACAGTAATGTTGCCCTCCATGTGCTATGTGTAAATAAGCAACTGTTAGCTAACAAGTTAACTATATAAAATAATAAAGAGGTATAATATGCCATTGTTGTTCACAGCTTGTTTCCCCTTTTCCCAAGTGGCCAAAAATCATTCATTACAGGTTTAAGCTAGGTTTCTGCCAAACTATCAAAGTTCATCCAATCAGATCGAAGCAGACTGAGATGCTTAACATTGAGGAAGCATTTCCAGTTCCCATGGATATGTCTACGTATTGCCTGTGGTGTCAGTTTTAGTTCCCTATTGTCATGAATCCCGCTTCCCTGAGTCTGTTTTCTGGCTGAGTTTCCTGTATTCTGTCCTGGAGTCTGTTTTGCCTGAGTTTCCTGAACTCACCCTTGTCTGGTTGCCTGGCGACTAAGCAATGCGGGAGATCTCTCAACTGCCCACACCTGCATCTCATCAGCTATCTGCACACCTGGTCCTGATCATCACCTCTTCACTTCATAAGCTCTGACCTGACATCCATTCCCTGCCGGATGGTTAGCCATAAACAGTATGCTGTGCCTGCGTATCAGCTCCAGTTTGCTTAAAGTTAGTTTTACCTCCGTTTCCTCTGTCTGCGCTTACTCTCCCGGGATATTCACTCCGCCTCTGCCTGGTTGCCAGTTTCATCAGAAATGGCGTTGGATCCGCTCATTCGCTCCAACCTACTCACCTCCACTGCTCGCTCCGTCACCTGGATTCTCCTGCTTCTATATTGAAATCACTAAATGAATACTCCCCTTTATCCTACTCACCTTGTCCAGGGGTCTCATTTATAAACGTGGCGTACGCACAAAACGGGGCTGAAAATGTGCGTACGCCACTTCCCACGCAACGCTTGTGATTTATAAAAACCAACCTTACGGGAGAATGTGCGGTCCTCTATGCAAACTCTGACCCATGCGTACGCACATTTTGGAGACAAAATAGGAATTGGCATTGATGGTGAGGTGGTGAACTGAAGTCCGACTGCAGAAAGTACACGTGGGAATAACGATTACTCGTAATGCTTAACTCATAATGGTGATCCCGCTGCTGTGGCCACCAAATAATGTTTTGTCGTTCCTCCACCTCCCCTACGAGTATTTCTATCTCAGTGTCTGAGAAGTTGCGCTTTTTCGCTATTTTTCCACCTGTCGCCATGATTCACCGTTACGAAAAAAAACAATTGCATGCCAGTGTCAGTAGGCTCGTTCAAGATGAACTGCGCCTCGCCTGTAAAGGCCTCAAGTCGGACAGTTTCCAGCTGATTCCAGAAGTCTTCAGGATGAACAGGAAGTGACCGAAACAGTGGTGGTCCGATTTAATAAAATGTTATCAGACCCATATATCAGCTCCTACAGTCTCCAGCTGTTTTTATTATGACAGAGTTGCTGTCAAAATGCTCTACATGCGATCTGTTGCTGATTTTAATTAACAACACACTGTAGATGATCTGTAATCTGAACAGATTTAGTCTCTCTGATTTCTAAACATAACTATCAGCCACACAACAGGTGTTCTGTACAGAATCAGCCTTTAAATCAGACAAATCGCAGTTAAAATCCCTCCGATTCCAAATCAATAAAACGTTTATATAAAACGTCATCATGTTGAGTCGATTCTGAACTAATCAGCTGTTCGATCAGCTGAGAGGCCGGCGTTTCCCAGCATGCACTGGGTCCGCCTGCGTCCGCCTGGCTCTTGCAGTTGGTGAAAGGCAACTGCGCTGCCTGCGTCTCAGAACTGCGGCCGCCTTGATCTCGTGAGGTTACCGTTGCCCACGTGTGCATGGCGTCAGAGCAAGTCGGGATCAAGTCGGACACAAATCTAACCGGCATGCATTGGGCGCCGATCGCCGGTGATCGATTCTGCGCAGATCTGGCTCATCTCGAACGAGCCTAATACTATACTGATCAGCATTCATGAGGTGCTTTGCATTGACTATTTATGGTTAAAAATGGGCGGGATAAGAGGCTGATCCACGTAAGCACACTTGTGCGTAATCTGTGATTTATAAAGGGAACATTGCTTACAGGTGTGCGTACACACGGTTTTATAAACCTGACTTTTCTTTTGCGTATGGCATTTTGGGCTTTTGGGCGTACGAACACTTATAGTAAGGATCCTACGCTACAGTTTTATAAATGAGACCCCTGGTCAGCTTCTGGGTTCCGCTCTAGGAAATAGTGACACCTGTTCACTTTTCCCCACTATGAACGCTTCCTGAGCTTTCCGCACATGCCCAATAAACATTGGTTTGCAGGTCCAACAGTGTCCAGGCGTAAAGGTTTCAATTGGGCTACATTTGTTTGGAAGGTTAGCATTTTGTGGATGCGTGGTTGCACCTAACCATTTTTTTTTACCAGCCTTTCAATGAATACATTTCAACGTGTTGTTCGCCGCTGCCACACACTGAAAAATGGTCAGTGGTTGAGCATGAGCACAAAACGAATAAAGCTGCTAATCCCACAGTAAGAAACTTGTGATTTCGGGACTCTGATCTCACAGTGGCACTGTATCAGCTGTGATGCTTTTGCTATTATAATGCTCAGCATCAGATTTGCCACAGTGAAAATATGCCTTTACTACCTCATCGCGGTCAGCTTTACTGCAGATATTACATATAAACACTGTTTATTAGATATTAATGAATTAGCGGGGTCAGGGGCTGGTAGGAAATATCCTGTAAATATTAAAAGTGGTCTGGGTCCAGTTTGGAATAAAAAAGTAAAGCCGTTGAGAACCAAATGTTTATGGGGAGTCAGTGCATGAGGCATGAGTCTATACATAGCTTTCAAATGACGCAAAGCACATAGGTTTTGGAACCCTGAAGTGTTTTGTTTTTCTGGTTTAGTCAGGTCATTTATGACTGTGTTTGAGTATAATAAAGCATAACACTGGATAACATTTTTTTTTTTTTTTTTTCAGTGGAAAAATAACTGCTCTCATGTCCTCTGGCACACATAAAATAAACCCACGCTACCGCTGTTTCTGCCTCAGGGAACCTTCCATCCATCTATCATCTATACAGTATGCTTATCCTGCAGGTCTTGCGGGGGGGTCATTCCAGCTCACGTTGGGCCAGAGGTGTGGTACACCTAAACTGGTTGCTGGTCTATGGCTTATACGTACGACCATTCACATCTACATTTTATTTCCACTGCAATGATATGGGCCTGATGTAGGGATGGGCGGATTCTTTGATACTTACAAGCTACTCATTTGGTATAGATCCCTTTTTAAAATAATATCGATAATAACATTATACAAAACCTGGGTGGCTGCATCACTTCCAAACGTTTTCAGCGCTTTTGTATAAAGTTTGTGCCGAAAACAGCCCTGAAGCTGGCCCTTGTCATAGGCGCCGATTTATGTTTTCCTCCATGGGTGCTTAAGCCTTTAAAAACGACGTTGTAGTCCCAAAATGTTTGCATTTCAGAATGAAAGGAAATGGACAGCGGCCAACATGAACACACAACATTAACTCGATAATAAAGCCGTAAAGTAGGCTGTCTTTCAACTCAGGACAGCGCCACTTCTCACAAATACAGACAGGACTGGAGATGAGAAGTTGAACTGACACGATCAGCTTCGTGGGAAATTAAGAATCAGTGCCACCTGTCTAGTAGTCACTAAATAGGCGTTTTCATCCGAGAGACGCTGTGATTGGTGGATAGGATATGGAGCAGGGGACTGACAGCGACATAACCAATCACACTATGACGGACGCTCCACTTAGCACCAACTGCAATGTTTAATTTTAAATGAATGTAGCCTGCTGGCAGTCTGCCACAAGTGGGTGCTCAGTATTTTCCTTGGGTGCTCGAGTTCCGGAGCACCCACGGTATTGCCGCCTATGGCCCTCGCCCCATGACTGTGGAAATATGTGATGGAACCTAGTGCGCACTGGGCAGCCGCGACCACTTCCCCATCAAACATGTGGAGAGAGAGAGGCGAGAGGGAAAGAATGGTGAAGAAAAGAGAAGTGCAAAAACGGCGGAAAAAAGTGAGGGTGCTGTTGATTTTGAACAATGGCGCAGACGGTAAAGTGTGCGTTTGTGTAAGTGCTATTTTTTGTTAAAAAACACAACACCAGCAACACAAGTAACCTGTTTAAACATCATAAAAAAAATGAACACACCCCCTAAAAAGATTAAGACTGTTATGGTTTCAGCATTTTGCCTTGTGTTTGTTGCTATTTCTGTTGCTTCCTTGTAGATTTCTGTATGTTGTATGTACGTTTTTGTTGGTTATTCTGTATTGTGTAGGTTTTGGTTAAGTCCTGTGTTTTCTGCTCTCCCTTGTGTTGGGTCAAGTTTCTGTGTTTAGTTGATTTCATGTTTTCTGTTTGTGTTCTGTTTCCTGTTTTATTTTGATAGTCTGGTTTTCTGTCTTGTTCAGTTTACTTCCTGTGTTTTCCGGCCTTTGTTGATTTTCCTGCCCCGCCCTGATGTGTTTCACCTGTTGTCTCACCTGTCCCTCATTTGTTCGTTACCTCATGTATTTAGCCTCTGTGTTCCCTTTGTCTCCTGTCAGATCATTTTGCATCCGTTTGTGTCCTTGCCCTGTGTCTTTATCCTGTCGAATGTGTTTTGGAAATCTTCCCTGTGGTTTTTTTGTAAACCTTTTCTCTGGGGACTTTTGGATTTGGGACTTTGCCTTTTGCCTGCCTGCCTCAGTTTGGACTCTGTGTGTTGGCCTTTGCTTTTTGGATCCTTTTGTTGGTTTGCTCCCTGTTTTGTACAAATAAATCCCTGAGCTCCAACCATCACAGGCCTGCCTGCCTCTCTTTCTGCATTTGGGTCCTCTATCTCCACTCCACCACAACAAAGACCTCTTAAAGAAAGTGCAAATGTGCATGTTTTTTTTGTTTTGTTGGTATTTTAATTTTATTCATATATTATATTTAATTATTTATCAGTATTTTCTATAATACTTTAATATTTTCATTTAATTTTACTCATATTTACTTTTGTAATATATTCGTTTTTAATGCACAGTATGTGATCTTTTTTTCTAAAAGACCCTCATTTGAAAAATATCATATACCCATTTAAGAAATTATCGGTATCGATGAAATTGTAACAAAAAGTATCGGTATTGAATTGAAAAAGTTTGGTATCGCTCATCCCTAGCCTGATGACTGATCGCAGCAGGGAGGACAGAGTCGGTTCCATTCTGGGCCAGTTGGCGCTGACAGTTAGGAGAATCTGTAGTATGATTTCAATTTGTCTATGGATCGAGTCTACATTTTGTTCCTGAGTTCGTACCTGGATTTTGTGAATTCGTCCAAATCTCCTGAGATGTATGCCAGTCTGAGTTTTAAGCCTGGGGGGGGGACAGTCTTATTCACCCAAGGCTGAGAGGCTCTAATATTGTTTCAGATACTGTGCGAGGAATCGACTTTCAAACTTGTTTACAAAGCCATTTTATTATAAAATATTGCTAAAGCACCTGCCGCGTTATGTTCAAGAACCAGACCCATTCGGCCTGGTGGAGGGTGTAGACCTGCAGCAGACACAAATTGTTAATGCGCCATCTTCAAAGCTTCATCTATCTGACAGTAATTCTACTTATACAGAAGCTATGGAGCAGTCAACTCACTGCAGGTCTACTGTCTTTCTGCCTGATTTTCCATAACAAACAGAACTGGTGAAAACACAAAGAGGGGGTTTTCCAACAGTAGCTACCACAGTTTATATTGTAGGTTTGGAGAACAATAGATAGGAACCTGTGGCTAACGTAGTGTTTGCCACAATGATACTGTATCAGACACCACAGTGAAGCTGTGTATGACATGAGGCTGGCTTGTTGTTATAAGGGATTAAAATGTTTCAATTACTGTCTAGAACAAACTGCAGACTCAATGTAACCAGGTCGCCGAGATGCACATTCAGCACATTTACCAGAGGACGCCTAAGGACAGCCTCACAGAGCAATAGCCTTGAGTCTTGTGTGACCTGTTAATCACTACATGCTGCAGGATTTCCAAAATATGGCACTGGGGCAGTTAGCTGATTACCTGTGACATTATTGGTGGTGTTTACTCAACCTGTCTCTTCCAAATGGTCAGTGGCTCTTAGCGTCAAACCACCTACAGAGTGTCTCCTCAGATCTCTGCAGGGTAAATCCAGACAGCTAGCTAGACTATCTGTCCAATCGGAGTTTTGTCATGTTCCACCCAAACAAGTTCCTTCCCGAGGCTATTTTGCAGAGGCACTGTTGCTCAATCTCCTCAAGGCGATTGGTTTAAAGAAATGCCAATAAACCAGAGCATGTTTTTCTCCCATCCCGGAATGCTGTGTGGTCTATCCTGACCCTCCTCCGCAGCGCTGTGAAGGAAGGTCTGGTGATGCAAGTTTTTTTTATTTTATTTTTTTTTAACTTCTATTCATGCTTGAAGTCAATGTGGGGCTTTTATTTTGAAAGGAAAGTTTTGTCAACCCATTCTCTTTGGCAAGACTTCTGAGGGCAGTGTTGCCAACTTGTCAACTTTCTTGCTAGATTTAACAGCTTTTCCCTCTAAGCGACTTTATTTCTAAAAACGACGTAATGACATTGTTAAAGGTCCCATGGCATGAAAATTTCACTTATGCATTTCCCCCAGCCTGCCTATGGTCCCCCAGTGGCTAGAAATGGTGATAGGTGTAAACCGAGCCCTGGGTATCCTGCTCTGCCTTTGAGAAAATGAAAGCTCAGATGGGCCGATCTGGAATCTTCTCCTTATGACGTCATAAGGGGAAAGGAGCAACGTTACCTCCCCTTTCTCTGCTTTGCCCGCCCAGAGAATTTGGCCCCCCCATGAGAGAGAGAGACCTCATGACTTTCAAACGACCAAAGTGGCCAGTTAGTCAAGGCCACACCCCCACCTTCCACCTCTCTCCTCCTCAATAGCTACAGACACAGAAATGGCACATCCTAAGGAAAGCTCATTGTGGGACTGGCTCTAGTGGCTGTAATTCTGCACCAAGGCTGAATTTCAGGAAAGTTACTTCAGATACAGTATAAGGGGACCACTAAGGTCTATATAAGAGACTTCAGATACAGTATTAGGGGACCACTAAGGTCTATATAAAAGAGACTTCAGATACAGTATTAGGGGACCACTAAGGTCTATATAAAAGACTTCAGATACAGTATTAGGGGACCACTAAGGTCTATATAAAAGACTTCAGATACAGTATTAGGGGACCACTAAGGTCTATATAAAAGAGACTTCAGATACAGTATTAGGGGACCACTAAGGTCTATATAAAAGAGACTTCAGATACAGTATTAGGGGACCACTAAGGTCTATATAAAAGAGACTTCAGATACAGTATTAGGGGACCACTAAGGTCTATATAAAAGCATCCAAAGAGCACCATGTCATGGGACCTTTTAATATGCAAATGAAAGTATGACGTCATCTTGCAACTTTTAGTGACTTTGGAGCTAGTGCTAGATACCGATATAAAATGCACCCTTTAGCGTCTGTATTAGAAACATCGGGCATAGCAGCAGCTCGATGGCGGTACTATAAAATTACAAACGATGAAGAATGAAAAATGTAGGGAGTAGTATAAAAGACACAGGACTCTTACCCAGGAGACTGGGGTTCGTGTCCCGTGTGTCACTTAAGGTTACTTTTTGTAACCGATCTTTCCCTAACCTTAACTGAGTGGGTTTACTTGTGGTCCCCACCCAGAGTTGTCAAAAAGTGACCAAATGCGTTGAAAAATGATGCCAAAGGAGTAACCAGAGAGTAAAATATCGACGCAGAAGGCATTGCATTATAATTAGTTGAAAGCCTGGCGCCTGGGTAGCTCACCTGGTACAGCGCACGCCCATAAATAGAGGTTTACTCCTCGACGCAGCAGCCTCGGGTTCGACTCCGTCCTGTCGCCCTTTGCTTTATGTCATTTCCCCCCTCTCTCCCCCTTCATGTCCTCAGCTGTCCTACACAAATAAAGGCCTAAAATTGCCCCAAAAAAAAAATTAGTTGAAAGCCCCCTACGTCTGACTGGGACCCTAAAGGAGACTTCTTCTGTCGGTAACGCCATTGGTGCCTGACCAAGCGTTGGTTTTTGACGTGCTGTGAGTGAGACTGTGTTGGTTTAGTGGTGTATTATGTAACGCTAATGACCATGCTCTCAACATAATGAAAAAGTAAATCTTTTTAATTAAAAGGACCATAAAGAAGAAGAAAAGAATCGTCATAAAACCATCAAAACAGAGTTCAGAGTTTCAATTTTTTTCTCCTCTTCTGTCCACCTATTTTCATTTTCCTCTCTTCTTACGTCTTCTCTTCTCATGTCTTCTTCTCCTCTTCTCTTTCCTGCAGTGTGTAACTGTCAGGTCCCATCGGGGAATCTGACCACAACATGACCACAGCCGTCCATCTTCACCGACAAAAATACCCCATGCAGCCCTTCTGCAGCCACACCCTCACTCAAATATAGTAGAGACAACACAGGCGCTTGTGGGGAACTAGGCTGCATTGAGCCAAAAATATATGGAGCTACCAAATAAACCAAAATCTTCTCAGAGATGTAATGACAAAGTAATGAAGCACTCTCTTACCCTGAAATATTTATAGCCAAACTATTGGAATGAAGATTCAAAAACAATACTAAAAAAAGAGGGTTAAATAACCAAAAACATGTGATTGGTCGGGTTCAGGGGTGCCAATAACCTATTAAGCAAAATATGTATCTGTTTTATTGCGTCTTGCCCTGTTAAGGTGCAACAAAACAATGCCAGAGCTTAACTTTATGGCTGTTTTTACTGTGCTGCTTGTTAACCCTTGTGTAGTGTTCGGGTCTGTGGGACCCATTTTCAATGTTTGCTAAAAGAAAAAATTATGCTATTTAGCATTTATTTTAACTCAAACTCATTGGCCTTGGCTCATTTTCTGTGAAGAACATAAAAATAACTTATTTTCAATAACTGCACATGGTACACCCATAATAACTATTATATGAGGTGTTCGGGTCTACTGGACCCGAGTGTATTTAAATGAAGGTGCTATGAAACTGTTGTCTTTCTGCACCTGCTATTCCCACACAAAGTTAAATTTTTACATTTCAAGCACTTTCCCCTGTTTAGTTTAGTTTATTAGTTTATAACGTCGTGGACAGTCCCCTTCAATGAACTATACAGTAAAAGGAGCAACTTTAGCCTCAACGGCTAATTTCCAGCTGTAGTCCCTGGCCAGCTGACAATAGGCAACCTAAAATACAATGGTTAACATATTAACATGAGTTACATTACATCTATAATAACAGCAGGCCTAAACAAAAAAGATCTGTTCTGATTAAGTTCTAAGAAATAAGCACCAATAATGATCAAAAATCTTTCAATTTTTTTATACCTTTTTTATAATTTGAATTTCCTTGTTTTCTCACAAAAAACGAAAATGATCATATGATCATAAATGTGATCTCACAGGGGTAAATGGCAAATATGAAGCATAAATTATGTATATATCATTGGTAATTGAGCTAAAGTAAACATCTATTAAGTATTTTTACATAAATTGTTATGGCTGCATTGATATAAAAGCCTAATAATGTGGTGGGTCCACCAGACCTGGGGACATTTAAGCAGAATACCCCAAAATACTGACCAACACAAGACAACGAACGGTGAACGGTGATGCATGAGCTGAATGTCATTCACATGGTGGTACAACAAGTCAAAGTGCTCTCTGGCACTAGCGCCGCCCACCACAGCAGTCTCTATGGAACGGTGCGAGTCCTTCTTAACCAAATCCAAGTTTTCCATCCAACAACCCTCGAGCATGCTCTCATACACACAGCGGTGACAAAAACACACCACCCTGCTGGGACTGACTGGACCCTGCCAATGTTCTGCATACAATCACTGATGAAAGCTGTTTAGGCTGTACCAAGAATGGGGTAGACATGAGCAGTCCGATGATCAAACTTGTGAAAACAAAAAAAATGTAAATGACCCTTTTTAATATGACTGATAAATTGCAATGTTTCCCCTTTAACTTAGAAATGGCTGAATCGGAAATTCCGCCGGATGTCCCTCATTTCGGCCCGATGTCCGTTAACGTCCTCTTTCTTTATGTTGGCATTCTAAACTCCGGTGGATTTGTGAAGACTATGGTTAACTGCTCCTCAGATCTAGCTAAGTAGACTATCTGTCCAATCTGAGTTTTCTGTTGCCAGCTAACACAACCTTTGAATATCCACCAAAACAAGTTCCTTCCCCAAGGCTATTTTGCAGAGGCACCGTTGCTCCGTCCGGCGCTTAGCGCCGCCCAAGACGAAATCTGAAAACTGAAGCCTGTGCGTCTACCTTACAGACCAGAAGTAATGCGCCAAGACCACTTTTACACCTAGAAATGTCAATCTGTATCTAAATAGCAATATACAGCAATGTAGGATAATAGTAATGTCATTAAAAAAAAGGCAAACAGAAATCGAAAACTTGACCTGCATCTAAGAAATGAAGTGAAAGCTACAACCCTATATAAATATTATATGATGAGATAAGGCTGGATGGTTTGCGGTACCATCTAGTGCTGCTAAGGGTTGGTTAACTTTGATGCAGCCATTAGCTGCAGCGTCCTGCTGCCAGTCGGTCAAAATATAGAACAAAAACATGACTGCGTGACGCAGCGGTAACCGCTCACTGTTTGAAGGCACCATTAGTGCTTCTAACCTCAACACATCACTGGTTCCTCACAGTGACCTTTTTAAAAACAACAGAAACTTGACTATAAAGTGGGTGTTTGATATTCTCCCAGGTCTAAATCATTCGTCCAAATGACGCAGAACAAAAATACCCTGCCCACCCAGCAGTCTGAGATCAATTCCTCCTTGTTGGTGGTCCAGTTCTTCACGTTACATCTACACAGAGCTTGGATACATGTATGGTTCTTGTTACCTCCTCCTGGCTTACAGTCTCCTTTCAGAACTCCTTAATTATTCCCAGTGTGACTTGGTGACTTGTTGACTCACTGGACTGCCAATGCGGGCCAATATTGGCTCATCATCTTCTCAGCATCGCAGTAAAGCTTCCAATGAACTTGTCCATGACAGTTCTCTCCAAGACACTTGCCACATCTGAATCGTTGGTCAACCAGTACATGGACAAACATCATACATTTGGGTGTATATTTTGCCAGGAATCTTGGGTCAAGAACTGTAAACATGTCCTTACTAAACCTCCTTGTTAATTGTTATTCCACAGAGGGCTCAATGGGAACGTGTTGTCCATGACAGACATTGAAAGAGAAATCACAAGATGAGCACCTGTCGTCTGCCTTTTTTTTGTGTCAAACTTAAAAAAAAAAAAAGATTAGGATTAAGCCATTTGTCTATCCCGTAAACTGAAATGACATTACCATCTGATATTATCTGATACTGATAGAGCCACTTTTAAAGCCAAGCTTATGAAAAGTTATGCTTCTCCTGAGTATTCTGAGCAGCTCAACAGGAGCTCTGTTTAGCCTTTTGGCTAAAAGTGATGCATTTTAGATGTTAGATGTACATTTTGAAGATTGTGTTGGTCCTTGATGGTTAACTTTTGTGTTATGGTGATGCTTAAATCAATGATAATTTATGAAGCTGTTGGGCCATTATTCACAGCCAATGTTAACATACATTAACATACAAGTCAGTGCAACATCAGCATGAGTCATAGCCTTCAGAAAACACAATGAAGTTCAAATCAACAACTCTCCGACAGTTTCAACAAAATAAATGGATATTGAAAGATTTACAAAGGTAGCAATTTTTTTTCCGGGGCTGTTGGAATTAAATGCATTATTTGACTGTAACACACATGATAGGTGGCAAACCGCTTTGCGCCGGCTGCTCCAGTGATTTCCTGTGGGGAGAGCGATGCCGCCCAACTATGCGCTGCGCTACCCCTGGCGTCGCGCAGTGTGCTGATTTGCCACTTTGTGCTGCGCTCAAAGTTCAAATTATTTCAACTTTGACCTAGTTGCCGTTGACCTTTCGAAAGTGCAACCAATGAGATAACGGCATGTCCTTACCTAGCAACGGGAAATAGCTTCCTTGCCACCCTTGATGAGGTTTATCTGTGCTGTGCTTTTGCGCTTTGCTTTCTGCGTTTAGCTTTGCGCGCTACCTAGCGGTGCGCAGAGAGCAAATTGCGTCTCATGTGTAGGCGGCTTAAAGGTGTTATCGATATTTTATTCCACGCCGTGCTGGTTAAGCTCTGACCCTGCCTTGCTACTGCATAAGCATCCTAAAGTTGTGCACAGTCAGATAGCATCCACACTCTTAATTTAAACTGTGCACACAAACACAGACCCTCATAACATTTTAATGAGACACATACGTACACAGAAAGGCTGAAGTGATATCATGGTCTTTACCCTCAGTGTAATCTGGTTAAATGTGTTTGTTTTGACGAAGCCTCTGATTTAATATCGGTCTACAAGAGCAGGATTAGCTGCTGGGTCTCATCCCATTCTGATCTAAGCCCACAAGCCTGCAGCTAATTAAACCACAAACTGTCAGGAAGCGGGAGTGAAACTACATGTCTAAAAAAAGTAATTGCTGTGGCGCTTGCTAATGAGTAAGGAACAAACTCTAAAAATGAATAATTAGCATTAAAAATAATTGGTTGTTCTACTTGCTAATGGGTGACATAAGTCTACAAGTCAGCAGCAAAAGAAACCACACAATGGTCTTGCTTCTTGCTAACGCCTGAGAGTAGATTTAAGAACTGAAAGAAGTGAAAAGCTACCATATATTGGTGTTGAGAGCAATAATACCTATAAATGTTATGGGGCACCAGTCTTTCCCTGTTCCTAGTGTGTGTCTTCCCATTTCCCTTGTGTTTCCGTCTGGCTCTCAGTCTGTGAAATGGTGTGTGTCCATTGTCAGCGTCATTTGCCCGCTTCCCATTCATTTCTATGGGAGCTGCCGTGCAATGCATTCTGGTAGCGTCGCGGGGACTTTGGAAAAGCGGGGCGTTGAGTTGCCCGCTCCTCATTTGCATGAAGTTGAATCCAACCAACTTTATGCAAATGAGGAGCGGCCAGCTGAAAATGAAACTGAAGAACTGAAATGTTCATTTTATACAGAGATGGCAAAAGTACTCACTTCTCGTACTCAAGTAGAAGTACAGATACTTGTGTTAAAAAATACTCTGGTAAAAGTAGAAGTACTGATTTAACTTCTTTACTCAAGTAAAAGTAACAAAGTACAGGCTTGGAAAAGTAAAGTAAAAGTAGCCTTGTGAATGACATTTATGCAAAGCTACCTGGACCACACAAATGTTACTAGAGTGGTAGCTGAGAAACTTCAGTAGACATGGAAAACAGGCTTTTTATATGCCATTACCTACATTTTAAATGGATGTCTGCCAATAGGCCTAAAACATCACATATATGATTATTGTGACAGAGACTGGGACTCCAGGTTAATAAAATTCTGACTGAGTAGTAATATATGAATTCAATTGTGATTCTGTGACAATTCACAGATCCAGTTTCTCTTTTTTTAATCTTCCCCTTAACATTTAAAGGAATCTACATGTAACGGTATGTGTGTGTGCTCAAATATGGCATCTGGAAAGAAAATAAAGGATTAAATAGGAATTACTAAACAGACATTAATTAAAAAGTTCCCCATACTTTTAAGACCTACGCAGCACATTCGCCAGCAGTCATTCTTGATGCCGAAACATCTCTCTCTCAGATAAGGCCAAGGATGATTGGGAACGTCTTGCTGCTTGTCTGCTGAATCTCTGGGATCTCTCATGTCGCCATCCATACTACTAGTGCTAACGTTACCACCATCATGCTGCAATGATTTGCCGCAAATGAATGCCGCCGAATCTGTCGAGTCGTCTTGTAGTGGTGCGTCAAGTATATTCCCATCCGATTAGATTGAATTCGGTATTGATGACGTGAAAAATAACGGTAACTCCAATGAAATTATTTGAAACTTGTTAATGAGGACTAGATTAGGACTGTATTTAAATTTGACCATTCTGGTTTCCAACTTTGCCCCAGGTGTGTCTGTTAAAACACGGACGGAGACAACTTCTCTCTTTTGATGCTTTATTAAGATCAAGCAACGTGCAATCTAGCTAACAGGTGAACACAAACAAATCACTAACTAAACCACAGCACAGCTTGAATGCAGCGCATCCGGGCCTTGTGGAATTTTGGGGTAATTGTGTGGTTTATACAGTAGGATTTAGGATATATATTTAAAAAAACATTTAAAAACCTTTTACTGAGCTATTTACCTTGGACGAAGTCAGACATTGCCTCATCACTGTTTAAATATTTGTAATATATTACAATGCATTTGTAAAACAGGTGACAGAAAACAAATCTGTAACTTTGGGAAAATCTATTTCTAATGTACATTATTTGTGTAGTATAAACTACTTTGGCTGGTTGCAGCCTCTCAAATGTCTCATTGTTATATATGAAAGTGAACAGAATATCTTTTGGTTCAGGACTGTACTGTCCGACAAAATAACAGCAACAACATCTCATACACCGTAGCAAGTGGTAGAGGAAAAAAAAAGAGGTGTTGCGCAATGCCTACATCTGTATCTGCGTAGAGCTGAAGTTAACCTAAATCCAGCTCCACCCTAACTATATCCACTGCTATAAATTATATTCTCAGACTACAAAATCAACAAAAGGCATAATATCTTGTCTGAGACGCAGAGATTTTCTGTGTTGATGGTAATGACTGTGACACCAGAATGTAATGCGTCAGTCATCAAGTGGAATACAGAGCTTTACATGGGGCCAGCCTTTACTATGTTTTACTATACACACACACACACACGCACACACACACACACACACACACACACACACACACAAACACACACACACACACACACACAGGTTTTGCTTCAGGCATTATAAGAAGAGGAATGTCTGAGAAAGCTTGTTAGGGAACCACCCTGAGCTCCTCACACAGACAGGTTGACGTATATTTCAGACCTGCAATTCTTACACTGCTCTGCTTCGTGTCTCTGTGCATTAAAGTGACGCAGATTCTGGTGGAGAAAAAAAACAACACAGAAAATATATATATCTCAAATCTGCACCTTCTGCTGGGGCTCTCCAGAGCTGGATATCTTAATGTAGCTGAAGCTCTGCACATGTGTCTAGAGAAAAAAGCTGTTTCTATATTAAGAGGGCTATCATCACAAAAAACCATAAAGTAAGGACGTTAAAATCAGAGCAGTCGTCTGCTGGTGGAAAACAAATGTCGGAGAAGTGGAAATGTATGATGAAAGAGCGTGACAGAGAGTGTTTAAGATCATTTGTTATAAGAGACAATCGGAGCTATTTGATCAAAGGTCTGAAACCTGATTATATATGATTCCTGAAGATGTTCCAAGTTGGAAAATGAAAGTAAGGCAGTCACATTTATTTTTTCAGGCTACAAAGACAATGACCAACACATATGCATGTGTTCCTATCTCGGCATTTTTTTTTTTGTATTCTTGCCACAATCAAATCAAGTCACTTGGTCCAGATTCTTATACATCAGGCCCTTTCACGCACTGTAAACCTGAAATTATCCAGACAAACCCGGCGGAGCTGTATGTAAGAAAGCAAATGTGCCAAATCAGTTGGACTGGACTTCAAATTGTCTTTACCCTGCCAACACCCTTGTACAAAGTCTGGGTAATATCCGGTTAAGCCCAAAGTGTAAGTAATCCCAGCAAACGAGTGGGCGTGTTGATGACGGTTCTATCGGCTCGCACAAAACCAGAAGAAACCATACATCCGCTGGGGAAGAAGGGTGATTTACACAAAGACTTGTGTCTGTAAGAGTCGTAAGGGCCGACGCCAAAATCGTCAGATAACACCTTTGTCACCCCGAACATCCCAAACTGTGTTAAAACAAGCTGGCAGCGTGCTGCGTGTGATGTCTTTCGTGCATGTGGGTCATCACATTTAATTTGCAAGACAGACAGACAGAGATTCCTGCCTTATTAGTCAGATAGATGATACTGTGATAATGCAGGCAGCAGCTCATCTTTCACCACTGCATGACAACATTTACTCCAGTTGGCGGAGCTGCCAACAGGCCCGATGCTCATGTTGTTTTATTTCTAAGGTTCTTGACCTGAGATTACCCTCTCTACTACTGTATGAGACATTCCGGCCTTACAAAAGTTATGAAACACCAGAAGTTTAATGGTCCAACTCTCACTCAGAGCCAGTGCAAACATGCTGGATTTTTCTCTCAGATAAGTATCGTCGCTTTACGCTGCATACACAGCTGTACCAGTCTATATGCAGACTGTACAGTTGGGATTGGCAGGAAACTCAGTGGCCTGGTGTCAGTGCCAGACTTCTGCAGAAAAAAAAGAGCGTATGTAATTAGTCCCAGACAACCTGCCGTAATGTCAGAGTAAAACCAGAGGAGTGGTAAAACTACACTCTGGAACAGAAAAGATCGAGTAGATTATACAGTAGTTACAGTAGCTGGAAATGAAACAATCTACATATTACTTAACAGAAGCACAAACAAAAAAAACTGAAAATAACTTTCGCATATGTGTCTTAAGTGTGAGCTGAGAAAGCTGAACACGATCTCTTGCGAGGGACTTGTGTAGTGACGTTGGCTTTTAAAAATGTAATATGGTCTAAACCTTGAGCATTAGTTTGCTCCATCAAGTCTTTGGAAAAGCTACCTTGGTCTTCTTTTAGAAGCAAGATACAAAAGGTTTGCAGTGGATCACACATAGCCGATTTATGTTTTCCTCCGTGGGTGCAAATAATTTTGCATTTCAGAACCTTAGGAAATGTACAGCAGCCCACACAAACACACACGTCTAATAATTCGATAAAAAAGCCGTAAAGTAGGCTATCTTTCAACTCAGGACAGCGCCACTTCTCACAAATACAGAAAGGATTGGAGATGAGAAGTTTAACTGACACGTAACCGCGATCAGCTTCGTGGGAAATTAAGAATCAAAGTTTTCATCCGAGAGACGCTGTGATTGGCGGATAGGATATGGAGCAGGGGACAACCAATCACACTATGACAGACGCTCCACTTAGCACCAACTGCAATGTTTAATTTTAAATGAATGTAGCCTACTGGCAGTCTGGCACACGTGGTTGCTTGAGCTCCGGAGCACCCATGGTATCGGCGCCTATGACTGTCTGATGTCTGATATCTGAGGAACCCTTTCCTTAACTTGCTCCATGTTTTTAGGCAGGGGTTAAAGTGGGCCGGAACGATCCAGAATGGCATCTGTCAGTTTCATACATCAGTGTTTCCTTGTTTGTTTAAAATAATGCAAAATATTCATTCAAGTGTTTCCCCTATTCATTCTCAGCAGCGCACCACCGTTCAACCCGTTCTCACTCCCAACTCTTCAAAATACGGACGCTTGTCAGCATCAGATACCACGCAAAAAGCGCCCTTCAGCGTGTGAAGAACGCACCGGGCAGAGCAGCAGCTACGCGGCAGGAGACCGGGGTCCGTGTCCCGCGTGTCACTTTACCTAAACCCAACTGTCCCGTTCTTCTTTTCCTAGACCCAACTTTCCCGTTCTTCTTTACCTAAACCCAACTGTCCCGTTCTTCTTTTCCTAGACCCAACTTTCCCGTTCTTCTTTACCTAAACCCAACTGTCCCGTTCTTCTTTACCTAAACACAACTGTCCCGTTTTTCTTTTCCTAGACCCAACTTTCCCAGTCTTGTCCCATATGTCACAGAAACTTCCCTTTCATAAGCCCACCCACGATCTTTTCCTAAACCTAACTGCGTCAAAAGTGACGCCAATAATCCCGACCAAGCGCGTTTAGATAATGCGTGTTTAGATATGACGCTCAAGGAGACTTTTAGCGTCAATACCAACGCTAAATGCACCTGACCAAGCATCTGTATTTTATGCGATGGGAGTGAGAATGTGTTGCGTCTTCAGTCCCTGCACAAGGCAAGTGTCTGTGGGTGGTTCAAATGTCTGTCATAACAGCAGGACAGTTGAGTCTGTTATCTAAACTTGTAAATTTAGTTTAGCAGGTGAAGATCACATTGGCGTGGCCTTCCAGTCACAAACAGGCTAGATAGTGAACGATACGATCCCGCCTAGTTTCTGTTCAAGCCCAAACCGCTATAGCAGTTTATTTAGCCTGAGTCGGTTAAAAACCAGAATTTCCCAAAGTATATATATTTTTTTATTACAAGCTAAAGTCAACTACAATAGTTTTCCCTATGTTTGTGGAACACTTAGGTACACAAATTACATAATAGTATAATACACATATTATATATATATATACACACACACACGCGCACACACACTGAGAGTCATGTCATTCCATGGAAACTTGCTGCAGGCTCCAGGAAGTGAGGCTAAACCAGATACAGGAAGTGAATGGCCACCCAGTCATGGTGGAAACTGGGGGTGGAAGCTAAGAATAGGACAGACCTGTGTGTGTGTGTGTGTGAGACCTGTGGTCTGCAGGAAAAGAATCACATCAGGAAGTGATAAAAACTCTGAAAGAACAATTTTATTTTTCTGTTTTTCAAAAACATGTTTTACTACAAGATGTTTGTCTCCCTCTTGCTCTTATTGGGCATTTTATATTTCATTTGGAACATGAAAACCATGTCTGCATTAAAATCAGCAACAACATCCCACATTAATTGTTTCTTGGGTTGCCAGGTTTGGCCCTCGTCGTGCTCGGTGTTGGAGAGGCGACTGTTTTTATTTAAGAATCCGATTAACTGCAATTGTTACTGAGCGCTGTGTGTTTGTGCTTCCGAGGTCCAACAGTTGGCTGTTATACACCGCGGACGTGCAACCCCAGCCACATAAAGCTGGAGCCTTAGGTCTGTTTCGCAATGTATTTATTTCCTGTCTCAACAACTGCGGCTTATCCAGACTTTGTTTATGGAAGATGCAAAATTCGGGCAGAAATGATCCAAACTGTGGCCGGTTTCACCATTACTTCAGCTCAGTCAGTCAAACAGCAATCAAGTAGATTAGCACTTGGGTTGTTACAGTATGCGAATGGAAAGATCTGGAGAGCTTGTTTTTGCCAAAAGTTTAGTTTTGTTCTTCTGCTTCTCATTTGGGTAATGACATCTGATCATGGGCCATTGCATTTACATAACTTAACATAACATAATAAGTAGTGAGCTGAAACCTGAGACAGTGGTGGAATGTAACTAAGTACATTTACTCAAGTACTGTACTTAAAGGTGCAATATGTAATATTGTATGTAATACTGGCAGCTAGCGGTTAAAATAGTTACTGCACTACCAATTCAAAATACTGGAGAGTCGTTTCCCCCGCCCCCTCCTGCCCAGACTCGAAGTTCACGGGGGTTGCCAGGCTGAGACCGCAGCATTCACAACAACGTTGCTAGACACTTTTCTCACATAGCCAGACATTACTCCACAGCACAGCTGAGTAGCTAACGGTAGATGCTGGCTATATTGACAGTCATAAAAGCCCGTGCTCACGCGGAGCTCTGTAACCAACTGACAGACACACTTTTTCGGCTTAAAATTACAGTATGAACCGCTAAAAACACAACAACCTCACCGTCCTCTCCACACGCCAGTCAGGCACACTTCCTCGGCTTAGAATTACAATACGAAACGCTAAAAATACCACTACCTTACCGACGGAACACACTTCATTGGCTTAGAATTATGGCAAAAATCGCTAAACACACTGCAAACTCACAGTCCTCTCTTTCCGATTTACAGCCCCCCTCTCGTGGCTTAAAATAACTCACCGTTGTCGGCTCCAGCCGCTGACGAGGCTACACGCTGTAAACAGCCGTGGGCTGCTTACCTGGTTCTCCGGTAACGTTAACAGGTAGCAGGGTTAGCATGGCGGCGTTAGCCAGGACCAGTCGGGATCACTTTACTGGCTGTGTCTCAATTGTTTTTGTGAGTAACCAACTCGGGTACTCTAGCTATATAATTCAATGTGAGAACACAAATGTTGAAATGACAAAAAATGCCCGTCCCTAGTGGCTGTGATAAATTAGCCTGAAGCTAATGCTTACCGGTTCAGGAGAAAATAAGCCAACTCTGCATCCTTTTGGGCTCTAAGCTGTCTCCATCTTTCAAATACAAAATTATTTACCAGGGGGTTGTTACGTCTCTGGTCACGCAACTGTTAGAAACATGCTGTTTTCTTTTTTTTAGGTCAGGTAGAATCTATCTCCATTGATCCTGTTTGTTTGTTTGCTGCTTTCATGGCTGTACTACCGTTACAGCTGTAGCGCGCTGGGTTTACGTTTTTACAGGTATATCTGGCAACCCGGCCTGGCTGTCAAACTGGGCCGTTGATAACAACACACAGATCAAAACATAAACATAAATTCCGTCACGGAATGTAAATTTCAAAAAGAAAAAATACTGAAATTAGCATTGTTGTCAGAAAAGATAGTATTTCAGTTTAACATGTTTCCTTAATATCTGATGAGGCATTGGTGTCATTTTTGGATTTATTACAGTACAAATATTACATATTTGACCTTTAACAAATTTGAAGTACCTGTACTTAGGAGTGTAACAATACATTGAACCACGATCCAAAGTAAAAATATCGATACATAGCGTCTGTAAGATTCCCCTTTATTTTAGATTCTCACTTTATATGCATCCTTTTTGTTTTTAATTTAAATGTCTGGAATAGCTCAGTAATAATATTCTCAAATCATATTTTAGTTGCTTTTTTGAGTTGTGGGCATATGATATTGTCTAATATCTATTGCAGGCCCCTGAAATTGAATAAAAATCGTATCGTGACTGACTTTTAAGGTGCCGTTGGTAGGATTGCGAAGATCCAGGACTTAGCCAAAACATTTGAACATCAACAACTTCTCAGTCCCTCCCCCTTTTCCACTAAAGCCCCAAACTGTCTCCTAAGCCCCTACCCCCACAAGGGAGAATGAATGCGTGTGCATGAGCAGTAATTGACACACAGTTAGACCTCCACCCTCCGGCCCTGATTGGTGCATCTGAACAGGGAGCGGTGGATTTTTGCAAATCGCACTACAGGCTGTAGGTGGTGCCAGAGGAGCTGGATTTTTTTTATTTTTTTTTTATTACCTGATTCATGTAGTTCTACTGGAACATAGGGTCAGTTTCAGGAAATATGACAGAAAGTTAGTTTTATAAGTCTTACCTACTGCACCTTTAAGATATCAGAAAATATATTGTTGTCCAAAGAATCTATATAATATTGTATTGTGATAAAACTTGTGATTTGCATGCCTACTTGTACTTTACTTGAGTCTTTCCTTTAATGCCACTGTCTGCTTATACTCCACTACATTTCAGAGAAAAATATTGTACATTTTACTCCACTACATTAATCCGACAGCTTTAGTTACTACACTGAAATAAATAAATCTGAGTGGATGTCAATGTAGCATGAATAAATCTGTGGTACTAAGAATAATAATTAAGTTTGTATCTGTACATGAATTTATCTATAAATTGCCTACGGAGAATTTCATTGCTATTGCCCCAACATAACCACAACTCTTGGGAATACTTACGACAAGCTAACGGTAGGCTAACGTTAGCTGCTGTTGAGTGTAGTGTTGACTAGCGTCACATGCAGCAATGTTTCTGTTGCCTTGTAACGTCGATTTCCAAGCATCATAGAGCAGCGCAGGCATTTAAGTGGCACCGAAATGAGGCAACGAAATCCGCATTGCTATTTGGTCCGGTAGATACCGGTCGTTTAGGCACCAGTGCCATATTAGCACTGGGATCCGGTACACAACCCTAATTAAAGATCTTATGACATGCTTCTTTTTGGATGCTTTTATATAGGCCTCAGTAGTCCCCTAATACTGTATCTGAAGTCTCTTTTATATAGGCCTTAGTGGTCCCCTAATACTGTATCTGAAGTCTCTTTTATATAGACCTTAGTGGTCCCCTAATACTGTATCTGAAGTCTCTTTTATATAGACCTTAGTGGTCACCTAATACTGTATCTGAAGTCTCTTTATAACTTCTTAGTTAGACTAAGTCACGGTAATACGTATCTGAAGTCTCTTTCCCGAAATTCAGACTTGGTGCAGAATTACAGCCACTAGAGCCAGTCCCACAATGAGTTTTCCTTAGGATGTGCCAATTCTGTGTCTGTAGCTATTGAGGAGGAGAGAGGGGGGGCAAGGTGGAGGGTGGGGGTGTGGCCTTGACCAACTGCCATGCTTCACTCATTTGCAAGCGATGATGTCTCCTTTTCATGGGCGGGCCAAATTCTCTGGGCGGGCAAAGTAGAGAAAGGGGAGGTAACCTTTCCCGTAATGATGTCATAAAGGGAAGATTCCAGATCGGCCCATCGGAGCTTTCATTTTCTCAAAGGCAGAGCATGATACCCAGGGCTCGGTTTACACCTATCACCATTTCTAGCCACTGGGGGGCCATAGGCAGGCTGGGGCAACTCATATTAATGTTAAAAAAAATCTGTCATGCCATGGGACCTTTAAGTAAGATTTTTTTATCTCAACTACTAGTTCACACATTATTTTGGACTCCTCTCAGGTCAACCTAGGATGATCTATTTGTATTTGATTATTTGATTTGGTTGTTTAACTCTGACATCTGTACAAAAAGCATCACAATCATAAAGGTGTGTTGTTCAAAAATCACTATTACAAGTTGGCATGAAACAATTCAAAGATTATGTGAAATATGTGTATTTTTTTATCATCTTTCTGTTGTTGTCCTCATAGAAATACAAAAACACAGACACTTGCACTGCACGGACACACACAAACACAGTCTGGGAAAGTCCTTATCATTGCGGGTTAACACTCAGAAAAAAAAGTTCACACTTCTCATTAGTGTCTTGTTCCAATGTCTGCCAGCCAGTGTTCCACCACATTTATAGCCGTGTGTGTGTGTGTGTGTGTGTGTGTGTGTGTGTTGTTCCAGCTCCACCAGCAGCCAGACCACATCTGATCTCTCCCAGCATCCATTAACACTCTCATATATATATTTTACGATAACAGAACTTGATGGGCTAATGCTCTATTAAAGATTAACGCAGCAGTTTATATGAACACAAAAATATCCTGAGGTTGATATTAAAATGAATATTTCCACTCTGAGGCGACCAGTGAACACTGCCCAGTACAAAATGGCATAGTTAGAGACTAGCTGGTGAACACAGTTGAGCATTTAACTGCTAAAAAGCCAGAGTTGTAGTAGTAATAATCTTTGCCTACAAAAACAAGGTACAGTACATTTAATCAAACTATTACTTCCATAACAACTTTACAGCAAATAGTTATATATATATATATATATATATATATATATATATATATATATATATATATATATATATAAGCAACGGCATATCCAATGATCAGTAAAGAAACAGACACACAGACGGACAGACAGACATACAGGGGTGCACACACAGTATGAGGAATGCAATAATATGAACACACATTATGTACACAAAAGACAGAGAGAAAACACTGACAGAAAAACATACAAACTAGAATGCGGATCGGGCCACATTTTTCTGTCCGAGCCCGGCCCGCGTCCGACAGGCATTAAGCTATTTCTGTCCGAGCCCGACCCGAGCCCGACACAGTTAAAATCTCGTTTTTTTTCTCATACTAATGACACATGTACGTTTGTTTGTGTGGAAAGCCTGCTTTTATTAAACAACTGTAGGAAGACATTCGGAAATACCAACAGATGAGCGCATCAGCGCACACGGGGCAACAAGCACATGTTAACACAGGCGCGCACCTACATAATAAGCTTTTTTAAATTTAAAACGTTCAATGCCTTATCGCACTGATGTAACCGAGCCCGACCCGAACCAAAACATAATTTCTAAATATCTGTCTGAACCCGGCCCGGCCCGTTGAGTACTGTCAGGTCGGTTCGGGTATCCATCCTCTAATACAAACACAATTGAATGCATGCACATGGCACACTGAGGCAGATGTGTTACACATACACACACAAACATGGAGGAAAGGATACAAACACACACATATCAGTCCACTTGATGTGTTTCCAGTTGCACTTTGGTCCTTTTTTGGGGACAATTTTATTGAACTATGAAACTACTTTTGTGTTTTTCCAAATAAACGGTTCACACCACTCAGATTGTTTTTTGTTCCCAACGTTGGAAACTGTAGGAGGCCTTCAGGATCCTCGGTGTCCCAGACCAGTCCGTCCTCCACTCATCACGTTTGATGTTTTTACTGTTCATTTTCTTCTTTCATTGGTTGCTGCTGCGGTTTGCCTGAGTTGACATTTTCATCTTCAGGCTGTTTTGTTGTCACTGGTTTCTTCTTCATAACTTCTTTAACCATTTATTTTCTGTTCAGAAACTGACAGAGTTCACTATACTCACTTGGTCAGTAGCCTCGCATTGCCAGACCTTCCTCCACGGTGCTGCAGAGGAGGGTCTGGCTAGTCCACGCAACCATCTGAGATGGGTTTATTGGCATTTCTTTAACCTCTCACAACCGTCGTGGGCGACGCTAAGTCCTAGGCCGAGCTTAGAATGCCAACACAAAGAAAGCGGAAGGTGACGGACATCCGGCCGAAAATGAGGGACATCCGGCAGAATTTCCGGCAGCACCTGAACAATCCCGGAAATTAAAGGTCACCGATATAGACTACTACTGGTCAAATATGCCCACTTGATCAGGACCCATTGGCATCACTTTTTAACGCTTGGGGCGTCATATTTCAACATGCAGGGAAGTCCCGTTGTGAATTCCAACAATTCTCATCCCAACTCGATGCTGCTTTCACATTGGCGTCACTTGTCAACCCACTGGGTAGCCCCGCAAGTCAGACAATGACCCTCCACTGCAGTTGCAGCTTTTTTAAACACAGCGCCGCGGTCGAGCAGGTGCTCTGAGAGCCCGGTGCGTCCCATACAGACGCTGGGAGCCACTGACGAGTTAAGAAGTGAGAAGGGGTTGTCTCACACACACAGATAGACATAGCATTTCTGTCACTGGATGAAAGCAGAAGTATATAACAGCTTTGGCGTTGTTATTGATGCTAAAAGTCTCCTTTAGCGTCATATAAAGCGCTTTATCAACACGCAATTGGTCGGGACTACTGGCGTCACTTTTGACGCAGTTAGGATAAGGAAAAGTTCGTGGGTGGGCTTACGTTTCCATGACACGTGGGAAGAATGGGACGGTTGGGTTTAGGAAAAGAAGAAAACGACGGTTGGGTTTAGGAAAAGAAGAACGGACAGTTGGGTTTAGGAAAGGAAGAACGGACAGTTGGGTTTAGGAAAGGAAGAATTTGATTTGATTTGATTTAATTGTAAGAGAGTGCCCTACACATGACAAAAGGACATCAAATACAATCGAGGATAAAAACACAAAGTCCAAGACTTATTTCCATTGTGGTCCTCAACACACATCAGGACAAGACAAGATACTCAATGACATAACATAAAAACATTTTTCTTAAATATAAATAGTAACTTGCCCTTTAATCTATTCCGCAACCCTCTCTAGTAACCAGACCTTGATGCTCTTTTCAAAAGAGTTCAGGCTGGAAATGACTTTAATATGACGATCTAACTTGTTCCACTGAACTGCCCCCATATAGGCAAATGTTCCTTTCCCTAACACTGTCTTAAATTTATAAGGACACAGGTCAGATATGCTGCCACGAGTATTAATATTGTGTGTGTCCTTTACCTTAGTTAATAGACACGACAAAAAAATTGGGACACTACCAAACAATATTTTCTGAATCATGGTCAGTCTTAACATAGTAACACGAGACTCCACAGGGAGACAAACGACGGTTGGGTTTAGGAAAAGAACGGACGGTTGGGTTTAGGAAACGTGACACTCGGGACACGATCCCCGGTCTCCAGGGTGAAAGTCCTGTGTTGTTTGACCCATCCACCCCCCCAACCAACCTCCCTACGCGGATTTTCGGCCTTTCATACTACTCGCTACCGTAGTCGCTCTTAGCTCTTAGTGCTACGTCATCTTCAGACCCCGTGTAGCTGCTGCTCTGCCCGGTGCGTTCTACAACCACGCTGAAGGGCGCCTTTTTTTTTTTTTCAAGAGACATCTTTAAAACCAAACATTTAAGATTTATAATCTTCAATCCTCAGACAGTGATGGCTCCCATACAAGACTGAGCAGGACGTATCTGCTGTGTTTTTACGTGTGAAATACCTCATGTCTGTCGGTGGAAGAAGAAAGCTTTGATTTGAGCGGTCGAGTAATTGTACGTTTGTGGCCGCGAGGCCTCAGAACTCATCAAGCTGTCAGAGTTCAACATGGATGTACCATCAAAGTGATGACGCGCTGTGTTACTGTAATTAGACTGTCAGTGTGTGTGTGTGTTTGTGTGTTAACCGAATGACTAACGGTGTCGACAGAGTGTGTCTTATGTGTGCTCTAAAATTGTGTTTAATGCATTAAATATTAATGTGACCTCTGTATCTATGCATGTGTTTAAATGTGTTTGTGCAGGCCAGTAGACAAGGGGGGGGTTCGGGTGGTTCGAAACACCCGCCCACCCACACTGCCAAAAGTCCATAGTTTAAGTTTTTTTTGTGTTAAAGATGCAGTAGGTAAGCCTTAAAAAACTAACTTTCTGTCATATTTGCTGAAACTGACCCTATGTTTGAGTAGAACTACATGAAGCAGGTCATTAATGTGTGTCTAACTGCGTGTCAATCACTGCTCACGCACACACATTTCATAGCGGCCTCCCCTCCCCCTTCCCCGCGCACAAGCTGCAGACAACAAAATGTTTGAGGCGTGAGTGCATGCGTGCGTGCATGCGTTTGGACTAAAAAATGTGGTACATGATCTTGGTAAGCAATTGACAAATTGACAAGACTATATATAAAAATTATATATAATAATATTTTCGGTGCATCAAAAAGCGTGCTTGTAAAGATACCAGCAGACATACTAATCCAGTACAAATTAGTGCATAAAAAGTCACCAAATGACAAAAATGAAGTATTTGAACCTCATAATTAAATACAAAATGATGGAAAAACTGCAAAAAAGTTCCCATTTAAAAAAAAATAAAAATAAAGAACATATAGTTGATGTGCAGGCCCAAACATAATCTGCTGATTTATTTACAGTTTTCAGCGGTGATCAAGATTAAAAATCGGTGGAATTTAGCAGATTGTATTTCTGCTTGTGGTGGAGATATGTGATCATTCAAAGTTTAAGTTTTTGTTTTTTTTCTGCGGAATTCTGTTGCGGATTCTGTGTGGCCCGTCATCTCTCTGGTCACCTGCTGAATGTAGGTCCAATATTCACTCCCTTTTAGTTCAAGTTTGGTCTCCACTAATCTCTTTGAACAGATATCTGCATATTAATGCAAAATCTGTTGGCAATGGGACATGATTTTGGTATCTGAAGCGTTCTGGTTTCAGTTTGCCACCCATTTCTTGTCAATGTAATATTGACCAATCTTGTTTTATCATGTCTAACCCTAACCCTAGTCTGTTTGTATATCGACGAAGTTCCACTTCCAGAACTGCTAGAGTGCCGTCGAAACTTCCGCTGGATTTCCCACTTTTCGGCCGGATGTCCGTTACCTTACGCTTTCTTCTTTGTGTTGGCGTTCCAAACCCAGACAGCTAGCTAGACTATCTGTCCAAACTGAGTTTTCTGTTGCACGACTCAAAAAACTTTTGAATGTACACGTTCCACCAGAACAATTTCCTTTCCAAGGCTATTTTGCAGCGGCACCGTGGCTCTGTCCGGCGTGATTGTGATTGGTTAAAAAAAATAAATGCCAATAAACCAGAGCACGTTTTTCTCCCCTCCCAGGATGCTGTGTGGACTAGACAGACCCTCCTCTGTGTGGAGAGCAAAAGAGATGCAACACATTGGCCGAAATGCAATTTTGGAACCCATCAGCTATCGTCTGACGACTATTTAGCTCTTCATAGAGATGTCTGACTCATTTTTGTCAGTATAAAAGTTGTATGTTTTGTTAAGCCAGATTAAGACAGATGTATTCACAACTTTGAGAAGTTTAGAGCCTATGTGAACTGATCCGAACTAAGACTGTTGACTTGTGTTTACTTAGTGTTTGCTACAGTATTTCCAGCATTAGTGAATTTAGCAGAAATGGAACGAACGAAAAATGAGCATCAGGTCAATCATCAAGTGTGTGAATGGCTTTTTAATCATCTTAGTCTAAGAGTCATAAGAGGCACAGATGCAACACATACCTGGTTAACAAGGGACTTCTAGGTGGCAGTAAAGATTATATATTTTGTGTAAAACATTTTGTTTAGCAGCTTTATTTATCAGTGTTACTCTGAATTGGTGAGTCCCTTTGGAGCATAACGTACCAAAACTTAATATGTGAACATACATACAGACACTGGATATCTTAAGTAAACAAGTAACACGGCATTATGTTTGAAATTTCTGGGAGATCAAGTTGGTTTATTTACGTTTGTGGTGTTCATCTATTTGACTTTCTAGATCATCAATCTCAATATGTAGGAATGTGTGTGTCTAATTTAGTATATTATTGCACATAGATGTAAGCAACTCTGCCTCTGCATGTGTGTGTGTGTGTGTGTGTGTACAGTGTATATCATCAGACAGACTTTACGAGCCAATCAAGTTTAATGATTGTGTAGTCTCAATATTGCTGCAAGCGTAAAATCGAAATTACAAGAGAATTCTGAGAATGTGTGTCTGTCTGGATACAACCCACTTAACCCCCTTTTAATTTTTTTTTTCCTAAAAAACCCTCCCTCAGTCAACATTTTGAATCTAAGTCAGCAGGATGTAAAACAAAATAGTTTTCAAGGTATCCAGACAAAATGTGTGAACAACAAACTCGGCAGAGAGTACATCGATACATTACTACTGGCCTGTTAAAAAATGTAGTCAGTGACCTAATCCAGGTATTACAGTATTAAAATAACGTAACTTGATTACTTTTCGTTACTTTTGTATTACCTCAATACCAGTCTCTTTTTGCCAGCCCTTCCTCCACAGCGTTGCGGAGGAGGGTCTGGCTAGTCCACACAGTATTAAGGCTCTTATATACTAGACGCATCCAAGGTGGCGCGCGCCATCGTGATGTCAAAATGACGTAATATCCTGCCGGCTCGCCCGATTTATAGCGCGCGAGCCGAGGTCACGCACGGCTCTTTTTTTCTTTCAGCGGCGCGCGACAAAGCGGAAACAGGAGGCCTGAACGAGTTCGCCGACAACCGGATGCCAGGACTCTCAGAGTGACTGCAGGTCTTCTCGTAAACTTCCTGGGTTAGGATGAGCTCTTTTATGGTGAATGAAAGGCTTGATCTGACGAAGTAGGTCATCGAATCAAATCGAAACATTGACGTCAATGTTGCTGCCAGTTCTGCCGTTGTTTACCTTTTTCTTCTTCTTCTGGTCCGTAGAAAGAGCAACGTCGGTAGCCTTTGCTCATTAGCGCCACCTCTGTTCAGGAGAAGAATGCAACTAGTGTCGCGAGCACCAGCACGGGTATAAATAGTCTAGGCAATCCCATGACGTCATATTTGCACGCGCCAGCTGGGCTGTGTCTAGTACATAAGACGCTTTATGGGATGGGAGAAAAACGGGCTCTGGTTTATTGGTATTTCTTTAAACCAATCACAATCTTCTTGGGCGGTGCTAAGCGCCATACGGAGCAACTGTGCCTCTGCAAAATAGCCTTAGGAAGGAACTTGTTTTGGTGGAACATTTGTACGTTCAAAAGTTGTTTTAGTCATGCAACAGAAAACTCAGATTGGACAGATAGTCTAGCTAGCTGTCTGGATTGACCCTGCAGAGATCTGAGGAGCAGTTGCAACACAAAGAAAGCGGAAGGTTACAGACATCCGGCCTAAATGAGGGAAATCCGGCGGAATTTCTGTCGGCACCGGAGCAATCCCGGAAGTGGAACATCGTGGATATAGACTACCTCAATACCAAATATGGGCCTTAAAAACAAAATAATGGAGACATTTCGCCCAGGGAAAGCATTTTTGTCACTAACGTTAGAGGCCGTGATGAATGAAATGGCAACTGTTAGCTATGTTGTGTGAGACTCGTGAAGTGCTGTAATGTGTACACATGTGCATGGCAGTACATCATTCTTCATTTTCAAATGTATAGTGATGCTAATAATGTACCTTGCACGGAAGAATCATGAGATCATGCAAATCCATCTTGTCAGACTCCAACCTAAAACGTTTGTGTCTGAAATACCAGTTTACCGAACCGATCAACGTCAGCTGAGGAGCTACTGCGGCAGCTACGAACGGAGTTTAGGTGTGTGTGACGGGCGCGGCTCTTCGTTCAAAACAACAATGATGGTCCTGATAGGTATTTTTTGAAAGTGCCTGCCTTTTCCCCAAACAGTTTCCAATGACGGCTTCTCAGACGGTTCTGTGTTAACAAACCATCTGGCACGTCTGATTAGCTAATAATGCCCCATTTTTAGTCAAATGTCCTTGTAACTTTAATGGAATACTTACCTTTGTTTTGCATTTTAATTCTGTAATGCTGCTCCATGTATCCCATTACTCCCCAAGCCAGATTATTACACAATAACAATCAAATCGGTCCTGTACAGTGTCGGATTCATACCCTGCTCTGCTCCAGTTGCCACCTGGAAGTTGCTCAACGTCCTCCTAGTTTCATACATTTGCATATGCTGCTGTTTGTGATCTATGAACATGATATTGCCATCATGATTTTTCTATATTGTAATTTTACTTTTATTATTTTTGTCTATTCTGTACACATGTCTGTCTGTTGAGTTTTTCCTTATCGTATTGAGGGTCCAAGGATAGAGGGTGTCGGACGACAGATTTAAAGCCTTCTGAGGCAAATTTGAGATTTGGGATTGGTTATATAAATAAAATTGACACACACACACACACTAAACATTTACAAAAAGGTACTTACACTTCTTAAAAAAACACAACATAGACCGTGTAACGTACACAGACAAATGAGTCTGGTGTCACAGACAAATTCTCAATTATCCACAGAAACCTCAGTCAGATGATTTTCTTCTGTCTGTGAGGAAGCTGAATCACTGTCATACCACCCGCCACTATATGCTGCTGTTTGTTTCCCAGAGCCTGTCACTACATGTCCTTAAATTAACTTTTGTGTGTGTGTGTGTGTGTGTGTGTGTGTGTATGTGTGTGTGTGTGTAAAAAAAAAGTACATTCACATGCGTCTGTCTGGGCTGTAAATGTCTGCATGTCTTTATCCATGTATTTGTCTTTGCATTGTGTGTGTGTGTGTGTGTGTGTGTTTGCCCCACACCACCACAGCATCAACCACAGGAAGAGTGGGAGAGAGAGGAGAGGTGGACCACGGAGCGGTTAAACTCATGACATCACAAGCTCCAGGCTGATTGGCTGCTGCCTGAGGCTGGAGGGTTTATAAGCCAACCAGGCGCCTCGGTTATAGCAGCAGCAGCAGCATCACTGAGCAGTGAACAACATCCAGGAGATAAACTAAAGGCAAAGCACGTCTGTCTGTTTCTGCTCCACAATCTGCAGCCACTGAACTCCTGAAGCTTCCTCCGCCTGCAAACAAGGTCAGAATCAACATATGACGAAATATTTACGGTGTACAGTGTTTGCCAGAGTTTTTCGGCAACACCGGTGGTGTGATGAGAGGTGGGAGGGCAGGTTAATATTTGTATACGCTGCTGGAAATAGACTTTATTTAGCCTAAGAATTAAAAATTCTTTCTTTCATGCATTTGAAATAGATTATATTGTATGTGGACATGTTTTTCATGGTTTAGCCCGGGTCTCTTAGTTCCAATGAAGGGAACTTTTAATGCTACTTCATGCAGTGACATTTTAGACAATAGCGTGATTCAAAGTCTGTGGCAACAGTTTGGAGAAGGTCCTTTGTACAAAGGCAGCTCTTTAAATAAATGGTTTTCCCAGTTCGGGCAACTGGCCTGCACAGAGCTGTGAGCCAGACCTTATCACTCAACATCAGTGTTGGACTTTAATAATACGCTTGAATGGGAGCAAATCCCTGCAGCCAGGTTCCAACATCATGCTGGCTGATACAGGAGCAGATTAACGCCTACAGACATGTTCAACTATACATATGGTGAACATGTCGGGTGTCCACATACTTTTGACCATGTAGTCTTTTTTTCATTATGGATTTCTTCTTCCAACACTGTAAAAATAAGTACTCAAAATTTTCATTTTACAAACACTACACTGCAAAACAATCATTCAACAAAAATATTTAATTTAATTTTCTTAGTTGTCCAAAAAGACGAGAAAAAGTGGTTGTTTGACTATCGCAACCTGAATCCGATACGAATCAACTACTTTTAAATGTTTTTAAAAAGCACTGTAATCTATACAATGTAGTTTCCAGGTAATGACAATTTGTGTAACTAGCTCATCAAAGACAAATGTAGAACTCAACAGACGGCAATGGCAACATTGTTTTGCAGTGGACTGTCCCATCGGAATAGAGCTGCTGCAGTATTTGCCTGAACGGTCAGTCATTGAAATGGAAAATGTAAATTCTCAAATCTTTTCGTTGCTTTTGCACAAAGTTGCTTTTGTAATGTTGAATATTATGTTTTTATTTAAGGGTCATTGCTTTGGAGTCCAACTGCAGCACTGAGGGTTTTCACACACACAAAAAACTTGCAACTTAATTTTGACTGATTTTCATACACACTTGTACAACATTAACAGGAATTAAAAGTCAGTTTAGAGCAAACTCACATTAAACTTGTGGAGCCGCATAAGGGTTTAGTTATCCGCCATAAAAGCTCTGCAGTTTATTGCTATCCACCATAAAAGCTCTGCAGTTTATTGCAGTTATTTGGTTTTTTTTAAAATTTGGGGGGGGGGGGGTGGGGGGGGGGGGGGGGGGGGGGGGGGGGGGGATTTGATTGGCTGATTAGTATCACAGTGTAGCCAGGAAGGGGAAGATGTGGGTAGCAGGGAAGTCATTTCTGGATGTTACATGACCAGGTCCAGCCCTGAATAACCACGCTGAGTAAACACACTGACAACACACACATCCTGATTAGCTTCCAGCTCACTCAACAGTGCTTTTAACTGAAGAGCTGAAGAAAGAGAGAGAGAGAGAGAGAGAGAGAGAGAGAGAGAGAGAGAGAGAGAGGCATTCTGGTAGCCGATTGGTTGAGTCTAAAGAGTCGCTGATTGACTCGCAACCTCACCACAACGAATAGACTCCAGGAAGTCAAAATCAGAACTTGACGTTTTTACACTTTTTAATTTAAAGGCACGCTATGCAAGATTTGTACCTTAATATAACAGCGTCGAAGTCATTTCGATGGTAAACAAACTCTTAGTAGGGCGAATCATCCCGATAGCAAAGCGGAACGCGCTGGCAAAACCAGCAATGCAAGTTTGAGAGGTGGCATACATCAACAACATATAAGAAGCAGCCTCTATGGAAGACACTAGCACGCATTTCAGACGTGAATCATGGCCAAGTCGACGAAGAAAACCAAGAAAGCGTGGTCGGAAGAGTCAAGGGAAAAGAAAGCGAGAAATTGACCGCGTGAGGAACCGGACAAGAGTCCCACACGGTCAGGCTTTCACTTGTTGGCGAGAGCTAAATAGCAGCAAAGGTAACGTTAAATACAAGTACTCCACAGCGACTCTAGGTCGCTGGTTGACAAAAATGGAAACCGCATAGTATGAAAGTTATGACATGTTAATTAGTGAGCTTTAGAATGGCTGGTTGGCGGATTTCGTTACTTTTGGACGTTTCCCCCCCGTGCTTCCAGTCTTTATGCTAAGCTAAGCTAATTCCCAAGATAGCTTTAGCTTCATATTTATTGCACAGATATGAGACTTGCATCGATATTCTCATACAGCTTTTGGAAAGAAAGCGAATAAGCACATTTCTGCAAAATGTCGAACTGTTCTCTAACCCTATCCCTAACCCTAACCATTACAGCTACGCGTCTAACCCAAACCCCAACCCCATACCCTAAACCCAAATTCTTATCTCAACCCTGAAACAAACACTGAACCTTCAAACAGCCCGTAGAAGAAGTGAGGACCAGACAAAAAGTCCATTCTCTCAAGGTCTGGAAAGTAACTTGGCCGTCTCAAAGAAAGACGGACAGAAATACACACACACACAAACACACACACACACACACACACACACACACACACACACACACACACACACACACACACACACACACACACACACATATATACAGTCATATGGGCGTCTGTCATGTCTCTGCTGCACTGTGGCTTTCCAGTTATAACTGGGTGAATTACACAGTATAGGAAAAGTCCATCATTAAAGATAGACGCAGACACTCTGACTGCTCCTCCCACAGCATACACAAAAAGAAAAGCTTGTACTGTATAAGGGAGGGGAACAGAGAAACATAGACATATTTTTAAAGGTGCTGTTAACAAGGTTGAATACTAAATGCTAAATACTGACATTTTGCAGATATTTCACTCTAAATGTCTCCCTCACACTGCGACCAAAACCAACAATGAACTCATCCCACTAACTAAGTATTGTCTCTGTACATAAAGCCTGACATATCTTATTCCTCTGTGCCATTGAGCTCCATTGTTGTCCAAAAACTATTAAAAACACATTATTGTTCTTTCATTACCATGAACACACAATCTAGTTTTTTTTGACTCAGTCCCACATACACCGTCCTGCTGCTGGATATACTTACATGTACTAGAGCTGTGGTTCTCAAACTTTTTTAAATAATCCCCCTCCTTTGAAATTTACATTTTTGGACCCCCTAAACAACAAAAAGCCTATATAAAGTGGTACAATACAGCCCTGCAACATCAGTGTCTCTGATTTACTAAACAACTACATTGAAACTTAAAAACCCTAAATGCTATTTCAAATGTTTAGAATCCATTACTATTCTTTCCTTTGTATAGTATAATTATTTTAGGAATTATGCATAAAAAAAATACAAAGTATCCCTGAGGTTATTAGTACCCCCTTTTGGGAAATACTGTGCTACAGCACCAAGTTTCCAACATATGCACTATTTCCTCCTGTTTTCTCGATGTTAGTTTAGCATTTTGCGTTATTTCACAATGCTTATAGACAAATCTTAAACCATGGTACTGAGCTCATGTGGATTTCTGTCCTAAGGCCTAAAAAATTGGTGTTTATTTCAGGACATCTGCAGGACAATAGCTCTTTTTAATCTATTAAAAGAAACCTTAGCGAGTGCTCTGCAAAGTGATGATGAAAATGTAACGGTAGTAACTCTAAATGTTAACTGGATTACTCCCTTAAATCTTTTAAGGCCAAACGCCCACGTTCATCTCCTTCATACCTGTTATTTTCTCACATCTTCTGGACCCAAATCAGCCAGAAACATCCTGTCTCGTAGTTAAATCAACCCCGCACTGAAACGATGTGATTTTCTCTCTCTGATGACAGGATCGTTTTACTGTATCGAAACAGAGTTGTCAAGGACACGCAACCACTCGCTTAGGTCTGTAATTAAAGAGACTTAATACTTCCTAAACCCCCCCAAAAAGACGGAAAACCCCCCCCCCCCCCCTTTTTTGGAAGGAATCTTAAGGATTTACGATGGCAGACTAGCAGCTTGTTTTCAGTTTGACATGTCATTGTGTTTCCCGTGAAGTTATGGCCTCCGGACGAGTATTTTTGGTGCCGTACGATCTCTGTGCATCATGATCATGTTTTATTGTCGTATTGTGTTGTGCGATGATGTTTTGTTGTGTGACTTAAACCTGCGTCTTTCTGGTTTTCTCCCCCGTCCAGACACAAAACTGTGACACAATGAAAGTGGCTGTTATTTTCGTTCTGCTCTTCGCCACAGTCCTCTGCCGGCCGGTGAGTCATTTTCTCTGTCGAGAAGTCAAAGCTTCAACCCAACTTTTGCAGAATTGAGATGCAGAAGCTTGATGAGGATACGTATTTGACACTAAATTTGGTTTATTTGCTCATAACTTTGTTTTCTTTTTAGGCGAGAAAAGTTTCTGTCAGCAGTTCAGAGAGCTCTGAGGAAGCGGTGAGTATTTGGAGAGAGACAGATAAAAGAGAAAGAGAGAAAGAATTTCCACTTTGACTGATGTTGGTTTTGTCCACAGGTGAGACGACCAGCAGCTCCAGCCCTCAGGAAACAGGCGGCAGAACTTCCCCAGAACCGTGCAGCTCCTGTACAGGTAAAAATTGTTTTTCATGCCGTTGTGTTCGGTTCAATTTGTTCTCCTCTTCTCTTATCATGTTTTCGCTGATGATGTCATCATATTGGACGAAATGCTTAACAGCAAATCCGGGTTACAAACTGAAGGTGTGGAGCTCGAAAAATGTGGGCATTTAGGAGGCAGGGACCGTCGAAAGAGACTTGAGTTGCATTATGGGAAATGTAGGTGACCCAGTGATCCAGTGACCCTTACTAGAGAAGTCAGGATGTCCTGGCCTTTGCTTTTTTTATTTATTTTTTTCAACCTGTGTCTGGTACGGAAGCCCTTAAAGACAAGGTAATACAATTTTTTTTAAATGCCGGCATTGTTGGCTATAACTTTATCTCCAGGAGATAGTATCTCCTAGAGATAGAATTTTATCTCCTAATTAAGAGATATTATCTCGTATGTACGAGATAAACTTTCAGGCTTAGTTAGGCTGTTTTGAGGGCGGGAAAGCCTTGCAGAATGAAGCGCCTTACCTTCTTAGTTAACTGCAAATGTCTACTGTAAACATAATGGAACTGGGCATTGACACCGACTTGGGTTATATAGTGTAGAAATAAGGTCTGATGAAATCATATGCATTAAAAGAGGAGATAAATATTACAATATAATGCTGCTAAACCCTTTAAGTCTTGCATCAATACGTCATACCGAGGCCCTGTCTGTCGGCGGAGGCCCAACAGCCTGTTTCTGAGACATGTGACATAAATGAAGGAGCAAAAAATAGGTAAAAAGAGGATTAATCATATTATTGTGTCTCTCTTATGTTGCAGAACATTGTTGCGGAAGCAGCAGCAGCAGCTGCTAGCTCAGACGAGAGCCCAGAAGGCTCAGACGAAGACGTGGTGAGAGATTCATTAGATCAGTGGTCTTCAACGTTTTTTAAGCCAAGGACCCTTTTACTGAGAGAGAGATGGAGCAGGGACCCCCTACTACATACTGTATATTTTATAAAATGAAGTTGGGCCTACAACAATGTGTAGGGCTGCCTAAAGCCTTTATACATTTTTGCATAGAATACTAAGATATTAAAATAGCCTGCTAATTGTTGGCATGATTTTATAAATTATGTTTTAATGTTAAACATACATGTAGCACAATGAACCATAGGATGAACTGTGTATGTGGATGGCCTTAGTGACTATCCTATAGGCTAGTAAGTACTGGGGATTTATGTTTGCTAATAATATGTTGAATTAATGTTAACACTTTTAGATCAATCATTGTGTTTGAATGATTTCTACAGCAGGCGGCAGCAGAGGCTCCCATTGAGCTCACGTCTGACAGCACAGACACAACTTCATCCCCAGATACAGCCACTGTCAACAGTGATGATGATGATGATGATGACGACGATGACGCAGAGGAGAGTGTGAGTATAATACCAAAAACACATCTGGCAACATAGAGAGCGTGGAGGTTATTTTCTTGATGTTAGCGGACAGGGTTGGCTGCTGAAACTGTAAATAAGCCTCAGTTACTAAACATTAGACAGCAAAAAAAACCTGAATGGTCTGCACTAAAAGAAGGTTTATTCAATTAAAGATTTAGAATATGTTGCAGAAAGCAATAGGCTACCCACTTTGAGACGACTTTAATGTAACTTAGACAGATGTTAGGTTTTTGATCTGTGATAAGATAAGATAAGATAAGATAAGCCTTTATTGTCTCCCATAGGAGAAATTTGTCTTGGGCACTCGAGAGAACAAGATGGCGACACATCACGCATAACACACAAAATAACACTAAATTTACTATAAAAATCTTCAATTTGGGTTAGGGGTAAGAGGACAACAGTTAACGATTATTACAACTCAACCAAATTAGATACAATGCACAAAATACCAAATGAAGACAAAAAAAAACAAATACTACCGAATTAGTCACAATTCAGTCTGTCAATAAAATACAGACATAATAGAATATTTTCGAAAATAAGTGCAACCCCTCAAATATTGTAGACCTGCTATAATATTGGTCTCACGTTTTAATATTTTTCTAACACTTTTTTCAGTCAAATTTTGATTACACTTTGGACAGAAACAGTAGCTAATGCTACTTAAGCTAACAAGCTCGTAGTTTTGTGCCAAACAAAATCTAGTCGAATATTTGTCAAAAAGCAAAGTCAGCAAATATGATAGCCAGGGACGACATGAGAAACACAGATGGTGAAATCCATAGGAAGGTTCAGGCATTTCCGCCACCGGCTATCTGCCTGGATGCTCCGAACACCAAATGCGATTTTCACTCACCAACTCTCTGACGGCTCACCTCCCACCCTCTGTGTCTCCAGGAAACCGACGAGGATGAATCTAGCGACAGCTCGGAGTCGGGCGAGGCCTCCACCCCCGCTCCTGCCACCGACACCCCTGTGGTCGTGACAGAGGAACCCGTGGCTGCAACCACTCCTGAGCCCATCGTGCCTACCATCGTCACCGACACGGACGCAGGCCGCGGCGACAGCTTGGGGGGCTACCCCAGCGACTATAAGTCCATCGTCTACGTGGAGGACAAATCCTACCAAAAGGTTCCTTCTCCCTACAAGTCCTACGAGTTTATCGGCACAGGGAAGAAGATGACCTACGGCATGACAGAGGGCAACGAGGTGGAGAAGATGGCCTACGACATGACAGAGGGCAATGAGGTGGAGAAGTCACTGACAGTGTACAAGGTAAAGGTATGTTTGAGTTTCCTAACAGTGTAAAGGCCTTTTCACACGGGGAGCGATTGCCGATTTTCCCTATGCGGTGCGCATTGCAAATCAATGAGACTGATTCTGCTGTTTGTAAGTTAAAATATAAAACAGGACATAGACAGCACAGCTTTTGCTTGTCAGAGCATCGGCACAAGACTGGATTTATCGGGTAACGTCCGTAATTATGACAATGCCAATTTGGCTAACTTTAGCTATCAACGATAACAGTCTGTGGTTAGGAAAGACTAGCATCGCCACTATTTGTTATAAATCGATCTGTGATTAGGGATATATGATACCACCGTCAGCTAATCTAAGGGATACAGTAGTGCGCCGAATCCCCATGTTTACCACACATTGATCGCCTGGCGTTTACCCGTGGAGCGTTGTCCGCCTGTCTGTTCACATGAGGAGTGCAGTGAGACCCCGCAGATCCAAGCGACTACGCAGGCGAAGTGTCGCTCCCCACGTGAAAAGCCCTTAAGGCTACATCTTCACTACTACGTTTTGGTTTAAAAAACTAATATCTATCTATGGTTTACGCCTCACGTCTACAATACTAAAACGGAGACATTTGCATACACTGCTGCCCCCGTTTTGGTTTGAAAACTCCAAGGTTCCTTTGTAGTCTGGAAAAGGAGACATTTGGAAACGACGACGCACGTCAGTCAGTCTTATCGGGGTGGTAGGCTTACATATATCTCAGTAACAGCTCAACCTTCTCGTCGGTCCAAGAAAATAAATCCTTGGTCTTACTTTTCGCCATTATTCTTTCTCCAAAGTATTTTCTGTATTTACAACTTATACATCCAGGATTTATAACGGCTGAGTAACGTCAGACAATCTACTTCCTGTTTACACCTTCACGCGCATGCCCAGTGTATGTGATTGGTCATGAGATTAGTTCTCCTACTGGAGCGAAAACTCTTGTGTGGACAGAGGTCATTTTTGTTTCAAAACTGCTGCTTGAAAATGAAAACATGGTAGTGAGGACGTAGCCTATATTATTATGGAACCAACTTCATTTCCAGGCAAGACCTGCCCTTCAACAGCATTTGCGCGCCACGATTGGCCAGGCGTCCATGCTCACACGAGGCAACGGACCCCAATTGGTTCCTATCCTCTGACCAACAAGCTATCCTAACCTTAACTACTCAAGGACAATGCCTAACCCCAACCAATCGGGCTGCTTCGTAGGGCGGGTCTTGCCTAGAACTGCAGTTGGACCCATAATATCCCACCATTACCATATGTCACTGTTTACAATATACCAAACCAGAGCTAGTGCCTAAAAACACCACAAAACCTCACCGAATTAATGGATTCTTCTGTTCTCCCAAGAAAAATCATAGACACTAATGCTCCCATCCCTCCTCTGACTCACCCACAGGCTCTTCAGGTCCACTCCGACCTGATGGAGGAGGACACCAGCACCCCTGAGGTGGAGAACCAGGGGCTCGACGCCTCCTCTGGCACCTCTCAGGACCAGGAACTCAGTCCCCGCCAGGCCTCCCTCACAGAGGAGGAGGAGAGCACTAGCACCAGCGACGCCACCACCAGCGAGAGCTCCAGCGCCCCAGAGCAAGAGGAGGAAGAGGAAAGCGCCAGCACCACCAGCGATAGCGCCAGTGCCAGCCAGGAGTCGGAGGACGAGGACAGCCAGAGCAGCGAGGAGGCCACGGCCACACCCGGAGCTGCCGACAGCGAATCCGATGAGAGCACTGAGAGCGATTCAGATGAGGAAGGCGCGGGACCTGACACCACCACTGACGTGCCGGTGGTCATCACTGCCAAATAAGCACTGCCCATCCAGGAAATGGACTGGACGGTGGTGTCAGATAGAGTCACGAGAAGAGCACACGCTGCATCCAGGTGCAACTATTCCACTGTAGGGCCAAACAGGGACAGCCAAGGCTTAATTCGTATTGATTTCAATGTGTTCAAACAATATTTCTGTGATTATTTGTGCATCTTTTGGGAAGCAGAAATGCTTTTCCTTCTGGATTGTAATTTAAATAAACCAATAACTCCTGCACCCTGTGGTCTGGTTGCCCTGGTAAATCCCATGTTTGACCCCACAGGGGAAAAGTGGTCGGTCGTTGAAACTGACGATTGCTACCTGCAACAGGAGGTGGACCTTTGGCCCCTCCCCTCTCCCCTCTGTTTACGGCAGGGTGAGAGGTCATAACTGGAAAAGAACAAGGAAACAAAGTAGAGTCCTGATATCTACACTAGCACAACACCGCATTTAACGGCAATATGCAAACCTACATTGTTTGTGTGCTTATAAAATAAGAGAGATAATTGCACAGTTTGTTTAAATACTTATAATCATTTCAAGCATAATACAATTTAAACTTGACATTAAGCCATACATTTGCTGCCTGTGTGGCTTAGCTTTGTTGCTCGCTAGTATCAAATCTGCTGGTGTAGATAAAAGGTTGAGAGAAACTCTATTACAGTGTTCAGTCAGGTATAGATGCAGTGCACACACACACACACACACACACACACACACACACACACACACACATTTGCACAGTTCCTACCTACACTACATGTTTGTCCCATGTTGTTTACTGTAATGTGTCATATTGTACTATTTCTAAAATATTAATAAAGTTCTTTTTCATAAAAAGAAGACACTGGTGGTTTACATTTGTTTTAGATGTAAAGACAGGAAGGGTAGCGAGAGCTGAGAAGATAGATATAGAATAAGTAGGGCTGTCAATCAATTAAAATACTTAATCGCTATTAAATCGCATGATTGTCCATAGTTAACTTGCCATTAATTCCACATTTTTTTAATCTGTTTTACGTGTACTTTGAAAGGGATATTTTTCAAGTTGTTAATGCTCAAGTGCTATTTGAGAATCTGGGTCTTCCGGTGGACACTCAATTCACATTGAATGAACTGTGAAGTCGCTAAATTTAGGACAAGCTAAATAGTTGTTATTATCGCGTTAATTTTGACAGCTCTAATAATAAGCAGTGCATAAGGTGGTCATTAAACAACAATACAGACACAATTGTTCAAAAATAATTGAATAGCCTAAAGTAGAGACCGCATGGACTGACATTTGTTCAAGAACTTGACCCAGCCAATATTTTGAAGGAATAGTTTGACATTCTGGGAAATATCTCTGTTTGATTGAGATGATGAGATCAATACTACTCTCATGTCGGTGTGTTTCGTATGGAGCAGAAGCTAGGAGGCGCTAAGCTTAGCATAAAGACAGCTAGACTGGCTCCATCCAAAGTTAATAAAAATAATGCTATGATTAGTTTAACAATGGCAGTTTAGGTTTTAGTAGTGGTGTTTATCCGTCCACCATGGCTGTGCAGCGTCTTCACATCCCTGCGACAGTAAGAGTCTCAGCGATTGTACCCAAAGACATAGATACAGCAAGTAACTCCCTGTTTCCCTCTGCTTTCAGTCGTTTTGCTAAGCTAGGCTATTTGCCTCCTGACTCCAGCTCCGTACATAATACACAGTTTGATATCAGTCTTCTCATCTCACTCTCTGCAAGGAAGCAAATACGCTTATTTCCCAAAATGTTGATACATACATGCATAGCATCTAAATGAGCACCTGGGCCGGTCTCCTGTTCTCCTGTGGTGGTCAGTCGTGGTACTGGGTTTAAATTATCGTTGAAATATATCATGGATGCTGTCCCTAGGCTGCCTGCACTAGCAGCCCACTCTTCTTATTTATTAGTTTTTTTCATGCAGCCCACTCACTCGCAGACTGCAGCCTGGTTATTATGACATAGTTATGTCTTAACTCCGATGGGGGCACCTTGGTAAAAAACAAAATAATAATAATTAAAAAAAACTGTCCTCGTACACTTCAGTCAGTGGTGCTGAAGGATGTCACTGCGACATGCGGTTCAAAACGGAGCTGAAAAGGCAAAGGTAAAAAAGGAAAGTTCTAGAAAGTAACGCAGCCCGAAGTGCTAAACTGAGCAACTTTTTAAAGAAAACCTTTTCTTTAAAAATAATAATACAACGTTGCCTGCAAACCACGTTTAATGTTTATGAATCACACGTTTTCTTGTAACCCCTCAGCAGCAGCCACTATCCAGTTTGCTGCTAACAATGACAATGAAGAGCCAAGCAGCAGCCATAAAGCTTGTTTATCAGTGTTTTAAGCCCCCAACATCTCCTTCCAGGCAACACTGCCTGGAAGGCACTAGGATTAGGCAATGGTTAGGGTTAGGCTTAGGGTTAGGGTTAGGGTTAGGGTTAGGTGCCTTGAAGTCAAAGGTCGCAGCACTGCCTGGAAAGTGACGTTGGGGTCTTAAAACACCATCGAGCCATGAGCTCATAACTCCAGAGTGAACAGTATGGTGTAGACCTACTTTATATGAAAAATGCCCTGAGATAATTAATAATGCCACATGGTATGGTGCTACATTAATAAAACTGACTTGAATTGATCAGAAAGCTATGTAAAAAGGGGAGATTTGTGCTGGAACTCTAGGGCTGAAAACAAGTCCCACTCGGGCCTGTTGGCAAAACAAAATACTGTAGTGAATCATATGCTGTCCAACATATCAAAGGCTACCTCACAATGCTGAAAATGTTGTCATCCTTTTGGCTTATTTGAGTAGGACCTACAATAACTATGTCAGAATCTGACTTTAGGCAGCTTTTCATTTTGATCTCAGTTTGAGTTTTAGCAGTGTGTGTATTTTGCATTTGGTTTTATTGGTAAATGTGTTGCATGTTTTAACAGTTATTATTTGCATGGTTTTGTGGATTTGCTGTGTTTTGTTAATTGTTTGTTGGACTGGGAATCAAGGTGATGAGAAGCAGCTGTGATTGACTGGACTACACCCACTCCACAGCTCAGGATTGGCCACAGTATTGTACGATGTCCTTGTTAAAGACGGATGTGAGACAGGTGGGGAGGAGAAGGAGGATACACACATGCACTGTGCATGTGTAAATGTCCTGAATGTGTCAAGTCAAAGCCTGGGCCTAGTGCAAACATCTATAGGCAGAAATGTTCAGACAACCAATTGAAAAAATAAAATAAAAATGAGAGTGAGTTCTGCAGAAATCTCACATTAAAGCATCTCGTTTTTGTCTAGACATCATCTTCTCGGCTGTAAATGTCCTCCCTGCTGTCAAACGCTGTATAGAAACATAAACACAGAGAGAGTTCTGACTGATTACAGGCTTCATATCGTCTGTGCCCCCAAACTGCAACAGTGAAGCCCCTGAGGTTGAAAGACGAGACAGGAAAAAATGTGTTAAAATTGATGTTCCTGTCACAACTCGGGCTGTTTTTATGAATGTTTTGTACATATAGCTACGAAACGTAATGCACTGCAATTTATATGTATTCCACATATTTTGTAGCCTGACAAGCCAGACCCACATCAAGATGTTGGGTCTGGGAACTCACCATTGGCAGGGCTCAATCCGAGGGCCGTGATAAACGGTTGTCTTTCAAATTCCCTCTGCACTCATAGCCAACCAGAGCAAAGCTAGTTGATAGATTCAACTTTTGCCGTATCCGGTCGGCCATACTCTGAACACATCTTCCTTTTAAGAATAACTTCAGTGCCGTCCTTTGTTCTTTTCTCAAAGAAAAGTTTAACTCTGACTCTTCCAGAGTCGCGGCCAAAAGCAGATTCAAAAGACCGCTGTTCGCCAGCAGCAGCAGCCATCTTCTCTGTTTTCAAGCAGCAGGGAATTCACGCGGAACCGTTGCAACTCTGCCGTCCTTATGTTAAGCCCGCCCACCGACTCCATACACGATGTGATTGGCCTGACCAGAGTTTGGTTTTTCCAGCTCGCAAGCCAACGGAGAGTTGCTAGATGACCCTGGCTGCAAATTACATTTGCTGCCGCTAGGGTGCGTCTAGATTTCTAGGCTGCATATTTAGAGCAGTATAGCTGCTTTTACCCAGGAACGTGTGTTGTGTCCCGGGAGTACTACTTAATAGGACCGGTTTTAACCCAAACAACGATGTTTTTTTCCGAATCTTAGTTGTTTTGGTGTCTAAACTTAACTGTTGTCGCCGCATGACGATCACCTTTTGTCGGCTAAACTCAACTGCAATGGCTCCTGAAAGGACCGTCACCTTACAGTGCTCTGAACTCTGCTCACAGCAAGTCACCTTGGATAAATTTAAAGGTCCCATGACATGGTGCTCTTTGGATGCTTTTATATAGACCTTAGTGGTCCCCTAATACTGTATCTGAAGTCTCTTCTATATAGACCTTAGTGGTCCCCTAATACTGTATCTGAAGTCTCTTTTATATAGGCCTTAGTGGTCCCCTAATACTGTATCTGAAGTCTCTTTTATATAGACCTTAGTGGTCCCCTAATACTGTATCTGAAGTCTCTTTTATATAGCGTCACTGTGTCCACGTTCGGACACTTATTGGCCAACGTTCTATCAAAATACAAATATAAAAGATCTGTTAATGTTTTCAGTTATTTTAATGGTGTAAAACTAAAGTGTAGCTTCCTACCTTTCTAACGGTGTATAGTTTTAACTGTTTACTTTAGTTTTTACTTTACAAGACACCCTTATCTCCTCGCTGTAAACAATGGCCGTTGGTCGGTTTTCTGGGGTGTTAAGTCCCATCAATGCTGTCAAAACTTCCAGATCGTACTTCCGTCCTTCACAATAAAATGACATGCTTCAACAACGCTGAACTATGCAATAAAAGCTCCTTAATTTCCAGTACAGAAAAAATAGAAACTTTTTAGTGGAAAAGATCGTCGCCCGAGCATTATTCCTTCTTTTCCTCATCAAAGTAACTTTAATATACTAATTAGACAACTAAATGTCCATGTACATACAGGAAAATCCATACGTAGATTGTTAGATGGGTATAGATCAATTCTGCTAACATTTTTGGTGATGCTCGTAAATGTAAGTACCACGAAAAGACCGGAAGGTGCGTCAGGTCGGAAGTGTCCGAATATGGCCAATAGCAGCGAGTGGTGTCCGAACGTGGACACAGTGACGCTAGACCTTAGTGGTCCCCTAATACTGTATCTGAAGTCTCTTTTATATAGACCTTAGTGGTCCCCTAATACTGTATCTGAAGTCTCTTTTATATAGGCCTTAGTGGTCCCATAATACTGTATCTGAAGTCTCTTTTATATAGACCTTAGTGGTCCCCTAATACTGTATCTGAAGTCTCTTTTATATAGACCTTAGTGGTCCCCTAATACTGTATCTGAAGTCTCTTTTATATAGACCTTAGTGGTCCCCTAATACTGTATCTGAAGTCTCTTTTATATAGACCTTAGTGGTCCCCTTATACTGTATCTGAAGTCTCTTTCCCGAAATTCAGCCTTGGTGCAGAATTACAGCCATTAGAGCCAGTCCCACAATGAGCTTTCCTTAGTATGTGCCATTTCTGTGTCTGTAGCTATTGAGGAGGAGGGGGTGGGGGCAAGGTGGAGGGTGGGGGTGTGGCCTTGACCAACTGCCACTTTGCTCGTTTGAAAGCCATGATGTCTCTCTCTCATGGGTGGGCCAAATTCTCTGGGCGGGCAAAGCAGAGAAAGGGGAGGTAACCTTTCCCCTTATGACCTCATAAGGAGAAGATTCCAAAACGGCTCATCTGAGCTTTCATTTTCTCAAAGGCAGAGCAGGATACCCAGGGCTCGGTTTACACCTCCACACTGGAGGACCATAGGCAGGCTGGGGGAAATGCATATTAATGTTAAAAAACCTCAAAGTGAAATTTTCATGCCATGGGACCTTTAACTGTATAGACCGCTAAACTTAACTGTCATGGGCCTGTGCTTGCCGTAATTTCGTAGGATATAATACGAATTGGTGCGCATACATTTTTCTATGATATCATACAAACTCGTTCATGAGAATGCGTTGAACAACTCAAACTGCATATCTAAGAGGGTATGTGTCAATGAACTGAAACTGATGTCTATGTACAGGTACAACTATCCACAGTCTATTGTCCATTATTTCTCTGGTGAATGCAAAGTAAATGGCATTGGGGGCCATTCAGAGTTCAGTGTCTTGCCCAAGGACACTTCAACATGGGACTGCAGGGCCAGGGATAGAACCACCAACTTTCTAATTTGTAGGCGACCGTTCTACCACCTGAGCTACAGCTGCCACCTGAAGTGAGTCTGCAGATTCCATGTGACCCTTGTAATGACCATCTTTAAGGATTAAAATGTGTATTTGTCAAAATGCTCCTAAGACTTTGTTAATAAGTGTGAAAAATATGATTTAGGAAATAAAAAAAATCCAAATAAACTTTGTTCAACATAACAGCTTTGTAGCCCTTCTCGGACTTTTAAAAACTGGTGTTTATTTTTTTTAAGGTGTTTCGTTATTGAATGTCCTAATCCTGCAGAGGTTGGCGTCGATCTGCCCTGCCCTCTTCTGCACCTCGGCATCATGCCAGTCCTTCGTGGGAGGGCCACTGACAACTCATTCAGCATTGGAAATATGCCTAAGCATAGCTTTTATGTAAAGGACTAAAATAAAAATAACAGGATAATAGGCTAATTATGATTACTATATTTATCCATGAGTCATGAGTGAGAGCTGAGTAATCCTGCAGTGGGATTTGAGACATAAAGAACTAATCGACAAATCAAGTCTTTGGAAACCCAAGTCCCAACCCAGTCGCAATCGTCAAGAAATAGAAAAGAAAAACAACATTTAGGATTTTAATGGACCTACCGCAGTTTCCCTCACTGTATGTAGCGCTGCCCTCAGGGGTACAAAGTCTCTCATTTAAAGTACTCTGGTTACTGAAACTGAGCTGTCGTCACTGACTTAATGTCAGGGTCTATCCATGTTTTCAGGGAAAGTATTGTAATTATCATATTAATCTGATTAAAAAAAAATTAGCCACACTTTCTTTGAGTGTGTGAAGCAACCCATTCCATGTAGAACTTATGGTGTTCAATCTTCTTGCATGTCAGTGAGTGAGCTGTATTTTCTCTTGCTCATGTTGCACGTCACAAGAAAAACGGAGGTATTACATACTATATTTACACCCTTATGTGAGAAACCCTCGATTGATTTCCCCAAGGTTGATATAAATTGTAACAAATGACTTTCCCCACTAGATGGGGCCAATAAATTGAAAACAACAAAAATAACAAAAATCACTTTTAGTGGTCAATATTACTGACAAATACATCAATGTGTCTTTGCTAAGTAGTGTGGTCTGTGTGAATGTATCTATATAATAACAGAATCTACAGAACTATGACTTCTGGAAAAACCCAAACAATGTAGCAGGATAATATCTCTTAGGTGTGTTTTCTACACTTACATTGGTTCCTTTTGTTGACTTTGATTTGGGAAAAGTTTTAAGAATACGCTTTGTGGAAGTTCAGTCAGGAGGAATCTCATTCATTCGCTGTCTCTCTCTTTCTCTCCGTCCATCTCTTACTTCTACTCAATCAGCTGACTATGGGCGTTCGCTCTTTCAGTTAAACCAATCAGTTTGCCACGATTTCCCTGAGCCAATCAGGGAGATTGTGGACACACCAATGCATGGACAAATAGGGCCCAGGTTGAAAAAACTACAGAAATTTAAGTCTCTCCTGATTCAACTGTTGATGAAGTTACAGAGCTCCAAGATGTTTAACATGTCATACTTTGAAACATTAGGAGCAGTTCAGCTGGAATTTTAAACCTTAAAATAAGGTCACATTTTAGCATATTATACTGTTTTTAGCTTCCAGTAAATATTGGGACATTTACTAAAACATTTGCTAGGCAGTGGCTGTCGCAAACATGGGGATATCAGTCATGGAGCGGTTATTCTAATAAATTTTAAGCAGAACCCTCAATCCATTAAAGGTCCAGTGTGTAACGTGTTTAGTTGTTCATTATCAAAATCTGTGATCCCCGTTCAAAAACTTGTCCTCTTTCATGAATATTTACCACCACCATCAATTCCAAGAATTCCTTTTGGCTTGAAATTTGACATTTGCATTCGCATTAACTGTGGTAGACGCTCCATATTCATGCGCCATCTTGAAATACGTTAGCCGGTAAGGGACATACAGGACATACTGCTCCGCATTTTGCGTTTTTGCTGTCACATGATAAACTCACAGGTGCTGCTAATGGGTATCGTAGCTTCCCAGCCCCGGCAAGTTTGAAGAAGGAAAACATGGAGGACCGCACATATTCAAAATCCAAATTTCAGGAACACGAGTCTTCTTCTTTGCCCAGAAAAAGATGGGAGAAATTCCCACACATTGGACCTTTCAGCAGGACATGAACCTATATGTGTTGGAAACATACGAGTTGGAGCGGGGGGCATTTACAGTGCAGGACAATCTGTCTCTCACTTGCCCGCTCACTGCTATAAAGTATAGAATACGTTTTGTTGTGACCTTAAAGGGTCAGTTCACCCACATTTCATCAACATGTTTTTCTCACTTAGAGAGTTTTGGTTGCACGTGCCCAGGAGATATTTGTCTCTTCACCTGTTTTTCGTAGGGATTATTTCTTTGGTAGGACATAGGTCCAATAAAAACAGTGAGGTCTGTAGATCATCTATAGTAATGGAGGCATTGTTTCCAGGAGAATATGTTGCAGCTATATGTTATATGTCAATGCTGTGAGCACCACAAATTAACTTCCATTTGCCTTCACTGCATTGGAGCAGTGGCAGAAATCACAGAGACTGACTTTGCAAAATCTGGTAAAACCCAAAATTTCATGCGTGGCTAGCAGTGTTGTAATGTAACACAATACAACTACTTCGCTACTGTACTTAAGGCAAGGCAAGGCAAGGCAGCTTTATTTGTATAGCACATTTCAGCAACAGGGCAATTCAAAGTGCTTTACATAAAACATTAAAGAGCAGTTAGAAAGCAATTTAAAACAATTTTAAAACATTAATAAACAAATTAAAACAAGAATAAAATTGATAGTGCAGTATAAGAATAAAAGTTACAGTGCAGTATAAGAAATTAAAGTTAATAAAATAGATTATTTAAAGAAAAGCAACATCAAAAAGATAGGTCTTTAGCTTAGATTTAAAAGAACTGAGAGTTGCAGCGGACCTGCAGGTTTCTGGGAGTTTGTTCCAGATATGTGGAGCATAAAAACTGAACGCTGCTTCCCCCTGTTTAGTTCTGACTCTGGGGACAACAAGTAGACCTGTCCCAGACGACCTGAGAGGTCTGGGTGGGTCATAGTGTAGTAGCAGATCAGAAATGTATGTATTTGGCGCCCCTAAACCGTTTAGTGATTTATAAACCAGTAAAAGTATTTTGAAATCAATTCTTTGAGGCACTGGAAGCCAGTGTAAAGACTTCAGTACTGGAGTGATGTGATCCACTTTCCTGGTTTTAGTAAGGACTCCGAGCAGCAGCGTTCTGAATCAGCTGCAGCTGTCTGATTGATTTTTTAGGGAGACCTGTAAAGACACCGTTACAGTAGTCAAGTCTACTGAAGATAAAAGCATGGACAAGTTTTTCCAGATCTTGCTGAGACATAAGTCCTCTAACCCTATAATATATTTTTAAGGTGATAATATGCTGATTTTTTATTATGTTAATGTGGCTGTTAAAATTTAGGTCTGAGTCCATGACTACACCAAGATTTCTGGCTTTGTCTGTTGTTTTTAACATTGTCGTTTGAAGCTGAGCGTGACTTTCAATCGTCCCTCTTTTGCTCCAAAAACAACCACCTCCGCTTTTTCTTCATTTAATTTAAGAAAGTTCTGGCACATCCAATCATTAATTTGTTCAATGCACATATTTAATTGTTGTATTGGGCTATAGTTCCCTGGCGATAAGGTTATGTAAATTTGTGTGTCATCTGCATAACTATGGGAAGTTATTTTGTTGTTTTCCATAATCTGAGCCAGTGGAAGCATGTAGATGTTGAACAGAAGAGGCCCCAGAACTGAGCCTTGGGGAACTCCGCACGTCATGTTTGTATGCTCAGATGTATAATTACCTATAGACACAAAGTAGTCCCTATTCTTTAAATAGGATTCAAACCACTTTAGTACTGAGCCAGAAAGACCAACCCAGTTTTCCAATCGGTCAAGCAATATGTCATGGTCTACTGTATCAAATGCAGCACTAAGATCAAGTAATTATAAGACTGAAATTTTGCCACTATCTGTGTTTAAGTGGATGTCATTAAAGACTTTAACAAGAGCCGTCTCAGTGCTGTGGTGTGGTCGAAAACCTGACTGGAAGGCATCAAAACTGTTGTTTAGCAATAAGAAAAGATTGAGTTGTTGAAAAACCACTTTTTCTATGATTTTACTTAAAAATGGAAGGTTTGATATTGGCCTATAGTTGCTCATTAGTGTCGTGTCTATATTGTTCTTTTTTAGGAGTGGCTTGATGACTGCAGTTTTCAGGGCCTGTGGAAAGATACCTGAGAGCAGAGATGTGTTTACAATCTGTAGAAGATCAGAAGCCAAACACTTCGAAACATTTTTGAAAACACCCGTTGGTAGAATATCAAGGCAACAGGAGGAGGTTTTCAGATGTTGTATAATGTCCTCCAGGTTTTTAAGGTTGATCGTATGAAATTGTGTCATGTTGGAATGCATACTGTGCATACTGTGACAACACATATCCTGTACTTGATATGGAGGCACTGACTGTTTGTCTAATTTTCAGAATTTTGTCTGTGAAGAAGGAGGCAAAGTCGTTGCAAGCCTTGGTAGACAACAGTTCAGATGCTACCGGTACTGGAGGGTTTGTTAATCTATCAACAGTAGCAAACAAAGCACGTGAATTATTATTGTTTCTGGCGATAATGTCAGAGAAAAAGGACCGTCTTGCATTTCTTAGTTCCAGATTATAAATGCGAAGTCTCTCTTTATAAGTGTTATAATGGACCTGGAGATTAGATTTTCGCCAACTGCGTTCAGCTTTTCGACACTCTCTTTTTTTCTGTTCTCACACCTATAAAATTTCTCCACTTAAGTAGAATTATTACCTATGTGTACTCCATACTCTACTACATTTCCTAAATAAAATGTATACTTTTACTCCACTACATTTACCCTAAGCATCTTACTTGTTACTAGACTATAAAATCAGAAGAAATTTGTTACACTTGAAAAAAGTAGGTTTGGCCAATCATTGCTCCTAAATTGCCAAGATAATGCACCCTCCATTCCAGTTGGTGACCTAATGCCGGTTGTGCGGTGCGTGACCATGGAAGGCTTGTATCATGTGGAAGCGTCAACAGTTTTGCTGTCATTACTTAGAATTCCTCATGGGGAGACAGAACCTACGCACTACAGCTTTAAAGTAAAGTAAAATAATTTGTCAAAATATGACAATTTCATTGTAATTTAGATACTTTCTTATCCTTGAAAAGAAAAATCAGTACTGTTGTACAATGTTAATGTTATACAACACGTACAATCATACACATTAGATCCAATTTAACAAAATGAAGTACAACCCTTAAAACGCACAAAACAAACAACATCCATGTTTTGTTTTGAGCCTTCAAAGCCATATTTTATTTGGGAAAATATTCACAACCCATAATTACACCAACACTTGTGGGCAATAACTCAGTTTGTCTTGCAAGGCTTGCTGAATGAGACAAACAAGACACACCCTCCACAGTCTATGAAACCACTGCTGTGGGATAAATAGTCTGGATGCTTCATACAGACGGGTGACTTTTTATTCCACTGTAATATAAATATGTACCTGTTTTAAGCTTGTGCAGAAATCTTGCAGAGTATCTTGCCTGTACTTTCCTGATCAGTTAATACTTTGGTAAACATAACTGAGCTACAGATTTGTGTACATAATATTACCATATATTTAAGGCTCTGAACGCCCACGTGTTTCCATGTAATCTGGCTGATTAGACCTCTTCCCAGGACTGTGTGGGTGTGTTTCATTGATTGAAATCTTCTCCTGTTAGCTTTGTTGCACCTGTTAGGGCAGGAAAAATGTGTCACCTAATTAATTCCCTTCAATGTGTGTGTGTGTGTGTGTTCAGAGGCTTCAACATATATGTGTTCTGGTCTGTGTGAAAGCTGCTCTGTAGCATCACTATTTGATGGCTAAAACACTGCAGGTCAATATGGAAAAAAAACAATGTAATCTTAATAATACAACAAATATACATTTCAAACAAAATGCATTTAAAAAAAAACTTTTTTCAAAAATGGCCTTTAATATAAAATTTTTGGGTAAAGCATCTAGTGGTAATTAAAGGATGTGTATCTTGAGGCAGTTAGTGATACTATTATTGAATAATATTATTTCTCAAAGAGTCGTCCGCGAGCAGATTTGGTCAAATATCATGTTTTTAATAAAATTCAAATAATAAATGCCATCTTCTCTGAAACCTAAAGCTGCCTACACATGATAAGCGGCAAAACCGCTTTGCGCCGGCCGTTCCATTGATTATGAGGAGAGCTCGGATTTGCCGCTGTGCGCTGCGCGCAAAGTTGAAATTATTTCAACTTTGACCTAGTTGCCGCAGACCTTTTGAAAGCGTAACCAATGAGATAACAGCTGTCTTTACCTAGCAACGGGAAATCGCTTCCTTGCCATCCTTGATGACGAATACCTGCGCTGCGCCCTACCTAGCAGTGCGCAGAGAGCAAATCGCTTATCATGTGTAGATGCCTTAATAGTCAGGAGCATAGATGTTTTTTTTCCCCAATATTAAATCTTAACTCATTTGTCAAATTGGCTATTTTGCGGTGTTGTCGGACTTCAGCAATGCAGCCGACCGTTTTGCGACACTGCCTTCAATTTACATCGCAAATGATCAGCGTGACATTTACAGGAAATACGGAGAGATAAAGTTCACGGTTATTGTCAACTGACAAGATTGATTGATGGCTAAATGTAGACATTGCTTCTGTGATGTCTCAGCATACGCGGCATCATTCTTCCTCATTAAGATAGCAACAAAGGCAATCGGTTAGCAAAACTGACATTTCATCTGGCCTATTGTTTTTGGGGATACTTTGGCAGTTAGGTGGTCTGGGAATTTTTTTGTATTGAGTAAGTGGTCCATGGTCTAAGAAAAGTTTAAGGAACACTGGTCTAGATGATCTTCTAATTTAAAACTGGCCTCATTAAGTACTTGCATGTTGCCCTTTTTGTTTAAGAATTTATAAAGATTTAACTTTTGCAACTACACACAGAAAACTACGCATTTTAAATAGGCATGTGGTTAGCTGTTGTTTGCAGTCGGTTAACAGGAATGACGGTTTTTTAGTTGTCTCCTCTGTTTTCTGTGACGGGAGGAGCTGTTGGAATATCCACGGTAACACAATCAGTCACACTGCCAGTTGACGTGGCAACAATGGGTGTGGTCGGTGTTGCTGGTGGGGGTGTTGTCCTTGTCACAGTTGGCTCGTCTGTACTCATCGTGTCTGGCCCAGAGGTGGGTGTACTCCCTTCTACTGTAGTAACGGTTCTCATGGCAGTGGTGGGCACGACTGTAGTGGTCAGATCCCTGACTTCCTCCGAGGACTCCTCCGAAGATTGACTTTCTGAAGACTCGCTAGATTCCCGTGACTGACTCGACTCTGATGACGAGTCTTCGTCGCTAGAAGATTCGCTAGACCCCTGAGACCGCCTGTTACTCCCTTCCCGCCGTCCCTGTATCAAGTCGTTGTCAGGGATGTCAGCGTCATGATGCCGACGCGAACCACTCTGTAGAGGGAATATCAAATGAAAGAGACATTACACTCAGATACTATCAAATAAAGGCCACAGTTTCCTGTCCAATATCCCAGTCCAGTAGCCCTAGATATCACCTCTACATCTGGTGATACTGCAGCACACGATTTATGTTCATTGCCAACCATTGTCAACCCTGTTTCCTAAAAAAACTGCTTCTCAATTACAATGCATTTTCCTGCAACCGTTGTGAAACAGTCGCTGTTCTTAACAAGTGGTTGACGTAAATTTAAACAAAACTACTTGATTAGGTTTATTAAAAGATGATGGTTTGGGTTAAATTAAGTATGTTTGTTGTGTAATTTAAGTTACGTACAAAAGTTATGTATGTTACGTAAACAAGTCAGTTGACTTTTGGTTTCACACGGGACATGAGCAACGGTCTCCTGGGTGAAAGTCCAGAGTTTGTTTGACCCATCCGTTCACCGTGACCTCCTCTATACGCAGACTTTTATTAGAAATGTATTTGTGATGCCTCAAAGACATTTCCCCAGACAAAGATTTCCCTCAAAACATAATGTAAAATACAGTTTTTTTGTATGGGAACTTAAGTTTTAAGGAGACAGAGCTGATGCAGGATGTGCTGTTTTCTATGCAATATGTAGCTGGCCTGGAAATCCAGACCCAAATCCGAAAGATTAAGGGTCTGGCATTGAAAATGGCCCAACTCGAGGGGCGGCACCAAGCATGTATTTGAAAATCTAACTGTACGCAAATTGGATAACACTACGACCAATCACAACAATACAACGGGGTGACGTATCCAGAGCCCCATACACTTAGCTACCAGCGGAGCTAACTGGTAGATTAAACTGTCGTAATCTGTTTAGCTCGCCTCTGGCCCGCCTATATCAGATACGTGGGCAATCAGATACAATACGATGTGATTGGTGCAGCTTGGCTACAAGGACATAGTTAATGAGCATCGTTACTCAATGCCAGAGCAAATTCAAATTGTGCTCTCGTGAGAACTCTGGATTTCCAGGGTAATATGTAACAAGGCAGAAAGTAAATGTTGGTTTAATAGAAAAACTGAAATATTTTCAACACCTTAACCATACCTTAAACCATACTTTACATTATTTTAACAATAGTGTCATTGAAATTTGAAAAACTTAATTGAAAGTAATGACAGTGTGACAGTAAGCCAGTCAACTTCTGTTGTGCGCTGCTTAATTGAACACACCATAGTCCTATAGTCTATTGAACATCGTTGTCCCCCTTTTTTAACAAGCACCCATATTGTGGTTATGTACCATCAGCGATTTAAAGAAGTGTCCTTTTTCACAACACTGAGTTACAGAAAACAAACCGAGTCAGGGAGTAACACAGGGAGTGTGCTAACGCCATCGGCCCCTCGCTTTGTTAACTTCCTGTGTGGCCATTGGAATTGATGTGCAATCACAAACATTGTTTATAGTGTCAGCGCCCACACACATTGCACCAATCGAACATCATCAGGTGAAACTAGAAATCAAGTGCCCTTGGAGAACACTAACAAAGAGGTCCGTGCTATAATAGCTGGAAAATAAATGAAACCTGAATTTCTTTTTTTTGTGGCAATTACGCCCAGATACTTATTTCGACCAAATACGTCCACAAGTCAAAACCAACACCAAGGACATACTGATAAATTAAATTGAATTTTAATCAGTTGATCTCTGTATTATTATTATTATTAGTTAATTGGGATTAAATAACCTGAGGTTTTTAACCATATGTGCAAGGAAATAAAAACTAGAATACAATATCTAGAAATGAAGCAACAAAACCTAAAGCATAATGTGCCCTCCAAGAGGTTACAATGTTATGACAGGAATGTGTTGGTTGAAACCATAGGTTGAAACAAACTGATACTCATAATGGAGCAATTTTAGAGGCTTATCACCTATCTATCTATCTCTTGGGATGAAAAAACCTTGCCTTTAGTGTGGAACTAATGTAAAGGTCTTGTGATCATTAACATCTAAAGGGTAAAGCAGGAAGAGCAGTTTACAGAAATAGGAATAGCAATATCAACAGGGAACATTCTCAATATGTACACCACATAATAGATTTTTTTTTAAACCAGAATATCTAAAAAGGATCTGTAAATATTCATACTAAAAAATACTGCAGTTTGACTGTGCTACACAGGTTTGAAAACTTCAGATGTGAGAGCGACTACAACAAAACACAATAAGGAAACTGAGGCACAGTCAGTGAGAGAGAGAGAGAGAGAGAGAGAGAGAGAGAGAGAGAGAGAAAGCACTAAGTGCAGCGCTGTGGTTAGTTTACCGGCTTAGCGGAGGCTGTTGTAGACAGAAGAACGATGACGAGGGCGGTTGTCAGAAGCTTCATCTCTGATTGGGTTTGGTCTGCGAAGGACACAAGCCACAAACAAAAACACATTCACTTACACACAACCAGAAACAAGGCAGTGTCAGAAAGGCCTAATATAGTACAATGAAGATGTACACTGGAGAATTGCAGTTATCACCACAACAGTTAATGCAATTGAAATACAGAAATGTTTTCTGAAGAGATAGATATTCACATACTTGGTGAAAAGTTGCTCATGAACCCATAAAATATCATAAGATATACATTTGAACAAAGATGTATATCAAAATGAAATTTGAAAAAATGATGAATTAAAAAAACTCACCAATTATCTGTAGCACCAGATCTTTTGTCTCGTTTTTTCTTACTTCTCTTAAATCCTAAATGAGATCGATGGGATTCTGTACAGCTGTGATTACTCTCAGTTTCGGTGCAGAAAGACGGCTGACCTCTATGCAAGACTGGCTGCTCCTCATATATGATGCCTGGACAGAGAGGCTGGGCTGGGCATGGCTGTGACGGGCAAGGGACCTGTGGGGGAGGATTGGGCAAGAATGGGTTGACAGGGGCTCCAATGGAGGGGAGGGGAGGGGCAGGAAACGGAATTTACCACACACTTACAGATTGCCTAAATGCATGCATGAATCAGTGGGAAAAAAAAACATAATTTGTTTCATGAGTCATTTTATTTGGCAAATTTACAGATATTTTAGTCATTTACCCGGCTGCAATGACAGTGCACAGACTCCAAGAGTACAGATGTGAAAGACCCGGAAACACTGACCAATCAGAGCAGACTGGGCTTTTTCAGAAGGGGAGCTTAGAGAGAAAATGAAGCGTTTCAGTCAGAAGGGGAATACATGTAAAAGTAATGGGCTACTGTTTGCTTTTCTTTCACCGTAACCACAACCACCACTTCATGCCATGTGCTGATATTGGAGAAAGTAAGATAATGGATAACTGCAGTCTGAATGAGCTGATGGAGAAATGATCCAATGTAGAGACTCACTCCAGGAACGTTGAGCAGTCAGTGGAATGTTACAGTAGAATCAGAGTGTAGCCACTCTTTGATCAGACGTGTGTGTGTGTGTGTGTGTGTGTGTGTGTGTGTGTGTGTGTGTGTGTGTGTGTGTGTGTGTGTGTGTGTGTGTCACCACTGTGTTACTTTAGCACTCCGAAACTTTCCCCGTCCTCTCTACCTCTCTCTTCTCCTTGCGAAAACCCCTCAGGGTAAATCATGAACAAGATGAATCATGAAAAGGTTTCAAAGTAGAAGTTTAAAGACACAGAGAAAACTCTTCTGAAAAATACGACAGCCCACCCAGAACCATGTGTAACACTGACAGAGGAACCATGGCAACCGGCGGAATAATCATCGGTAGTGACACCCACTGACCCTAAAAATACTTTTTCTTATAACTAATGATAGTTGATGAATCGTAAATCTTTTATTTTATTAAACATGAAACAGGTTTTGGGCTCTTGGTCAGACAAAACGAGCCTTGGCCAATGGGAAATTGTGATGGCCATTTTCTCGGCCATGTTAGCGGCTTGTTTCTAGAGATGGCAATGTCGGTCAGTCACCTTGGTCGAGACCAGTGGTTCACAAACTTTTTTTTTTTATTTAGCCCCTACCTTTCAAATTGATGATGATTATGTGACAAAAAGGAACATAGCTCACAAAATGACAATATACAAGGTCATGTGTCTAAGCGTCTAATCAATTGTATATTTTCACACACAATTACAGATAACCTAAATACCTGCATGTAAAAGCAATTTAATTTGTTTTATGAGTCATGAGTTGTTTTTTTGGCAAATGTTATACACACATATCAGCTCCCTCAGGGCCATCCGTTCCTGTCAGTCTTTTGACTGGTGTGTCCATCCAAACACCGGGTAAGAAGGTAACGGCTGCACACGTCATCTTATTTTTAAGGCTGGCCTGGAGCTTATTATTACATTATTACAACAGCCTATGAGTAGCCTATGTGTACCTGTCATGAGCAGCATGATATGTGATCTGTCCTAAGTCCCAGACTATAACTTTTCTCTGAGGTAAACTCTCTACAGGATTCCAAAACTGTCCGTGTGTCATGACTGGGAGAGCTCCTCTGTGATTAAAGGGGGTGAAAGTTATGAATGTGATTAGCCATGATTGCCACAAGCTCAATGCACCCACCCTGTGCCCAAGTGTGCCACATGTGCGCCAAGGAAGCCTGGCCACGAAATTACCAAAAGTGCGTTTGGCACACTCCCGATGCACCTGGCAGGGCGCACCTGATCTGGCTGCGCTGCTGGTTAATAAACACCTGAAAGTGGGTGGACAAAAACTCTTGTTGTTCCCCCCCATTCCAGAACTACAATGCAATCGACAGATAAGGATATCGCTGATTACATCTACGGGCAATTCATATATTTTTTTGTGGTACAGCAGGACATAATACGACAGATCTTCAGGCAAACTAAAACACGGCAAGCAGCGCCGTCTGTGGTGTGATGAGATTGATTCAACCTTGCAAAGTGAAGCGATGTGATTTCCTGACAACAACAAAAAAAAACTATTTCTCTGAGTTTTTTTCTGGTAAGACTTGACAATAGGGTACACAAAACTGTAGGTAGTCACTGAGGAGCGATTGAGGAACAACTGGATAATTAAAAAGAAGTTCCTGAGTGACTGGGATTCACTAATGCAAGCACTTATGATTAGTTACTGGTAAACAGACTGAGAGTTAACTGTATTAGTGAATCATTAGATAATGAAAAGTTAATTATAAATAAATCAGTTACTCTTTTTTTCTGGGATTTCACAAGTAAGGGTCAGCCCTATTTTCCCACTGCCCAATGGTCCCACAGCCCTATGTTCCCACATTTCTAAGAAATTTTTTTCACTTTTCAATTTAAGCCCTATCCTGCCACAACATTTTTAGGATTAGGGTTAAGGGTATAAAATCTGATACAAATTTATGAAAAAGGAAATGTGGGAACATAGGGCCTAAATCTGGAAAAAAAAAAATCTTATAAATGTGGGAACTGTGGGAACATAGGGCCTAATTTTCAGTGAAAAAAAAATTCTTAGAAATGTGGGAACATAGGCACGCTCCCCCAGAGACGGGATGATTCTCATAATATATTTAAATAATGATATTCACAGAACATATACTTCCACATCATCCAAGGGTTATTCAGTAGCATTAGTAATGTTGAAGGCTTAAAAGCAATTGTCCACTGCTTACAGGGCACCCTTTAGTTTGGTGGACTTGGTGCGGTTCGGGGGTGAAGTTGCAACATTGTTTTTTTTTTCATTTAATTCCTTTCACTTTCACACTGCACTTAGTCAAACGCACCAAACGTTGTAAACACACGTGACACGGTCGAAATGCTTGTTTATTGGACAGAATAACTTACGAAACTCGCCGAGACTTCCTTTCTCAGAAATAATGGAGCAACACGGTGAATGTGGGCGTGGTCTGCAATCAGCTGCAGTCGAGACAGGTGTGGAGATAGATCATGAGAGCAGTGCCAGGTGAGTTCATTGTCTCAGCTGATTGCTGTTGTACTAATTACACTCTCCCTTTATATGCAGTAGCGTGCTGGATTCTCAGATGACTGTCACACACCACAGAGTCAGGACACCGGAGTGTGAAATAGTACTTTGTTTGTTCTTTGTTAGAAAGTTGTGAGCAATTAATTTGTTTATTTGACAGGGACAGTGCTCATGAATCAACAGCAAAGTAACTGTGAATAAGCCAGAGTTAGCTCAGCAATCTAATTTCCATCTGTTGTCCCTTGCCAGTGTTAAAAATGGCAACCTAATAAAATACAATAAAAAGACAGTCAGCACGTAAAACCAACATACACAGACTAACATTCAAACAGGCACAATGCACAACAAGTAAAAAACACCTCACACAGCAAGCAACGAAACAAGAGAAATCTTAACATTAACCTGCAACTCTTTGCAACCAAGTTAAATTTCATCCACTAGGCTTATGACATTTCAATCATAACGGTTTATCGGAAACCATGCTGGTTTTAAATCTTAAAAATGTATATTTTACAATCCATTTCAGAAAACTTGGAATTCAAATAACTGTCTTAATGTAAATTATCAACTAGTGAAATTTCATGTTATCTATTACTTACATATTTTTACCCTATTCATCTGACGTGTCTACCCCTCTCATTATGCTAATTACTTTAATTGCCCAAAATGCAAACTTTTGCAACGAAGCCTAATTGTATCCATTAGGCTTTTAGATGACATTTCAATCATAAAAATTCATATGAAACATTTCTTGATCCAAGAAATTTCCAGTAGACTTCAGAATCAGAATGCGTTACTGGCGTTAATTAACAAACGGGCAGCTCATTCAGTTTTAGAAACTAATGTTAACTGTTGGTCGGCCAACAATGTAGAAACCGTCATTTCCATTGGATACTATAATATAAATATTTAGAAGATAACCAAAACCAGCGTTCATTTTATTTCTTTAAAACCAAATTATTTTTAAAGTGCGATCATTTGTCTAAAGTGCTACATGCTAACTGTCGCTGAAGCTAACGTTCATGCCGGTCGGTGCCAACTTATTTACCGTGTGCTGCCAGTCTTGAGTAATACACTAAAATAAACTTGGTTAAATTGATGTTATCTTAACATTATACCTTCTAAATATCAGCATGGAAGTATTTGCATTGGGAACATGTTAGTGTAATGACATTAGACTATAGCTTATACCACCATACAGGGAAGAAGAAGAAGCCGCCTCCTCCCTTGGACTCGAAATGGTTTTTCTTTGGACTTGTCTCAGTCTTTGCCGCTGGTCTTGCGAAATATGGCTTTTGGTCTCGACCGAGACCAGGTGTCTTTATTATGTTTATTATAATATTGGAGGGAAAGTGAAACACAGCTTGTTGTTCGGCCTTTCACAAGTTTAGACCGCTAGCTAACGCTACGCCGTTTGCTAATGTTAGTGCAACAGCATTAACCTAGCCTGCTAGGTAAATAATGACTGCCTCCAGAGTTTCCTATATCTGCGTCCACGTTGTCAACATAAGACCTGTGGCGTTAGTGCTCCTTTTGTACCATCATTTTATTGAATGAAATATTAAGCGTTGCTCCTACAAGATGGGTGGGTTTTTGTTAAGTTACGCACAAAGCCTACTGGCTATAGTTAGCCTCTACGTATGCTAGCGGACATTAGCTGACGTTGCCGAGCCAGTTAGCAACTTCGGCAGTAGAGTTTCGGCGAGCTAACCAGGACAGCATTTTCATCCACAATCGACCTCTGCTGCTAAAAGCGGTCAACCTTCAACAATATTTGAAATGGAGACACGCATATCGTGCCTTTTCCTGGATATCCTGGCCATTATTTCAAGGCATAAACCAACCATAGGGGTACACTCTGTAATAATTGTCACTTCTTTTCTACACTACATCTGGAGTGAAGCTATATTGCCATTTAGTTGCTCAAATGCTCAGTACTAGTACCTAGCAGTGGTAAAAGTAGTGGATTGGTGTTTGTATCAGTTCTAACACTGCTATTATGAGGTATCACCATATCTCATTCTGTTTTCTTTAGATTAGATTATATGATATCAATGGGAATGGCTATACTTACAAATCCTGGGTGTTGTGACACCGTTTTTGCTTTTAGATGAACAAATAACCCAAAATGATTGTCTTGATACAGTCATGCGTAAAACCATTTTATTGTTTTGTCCTGGACTCTGTCTCGACTCGGACTCAAACCTTTTTGAACTCTTTCTTGTCTTGGACTCGGTCTTGACTTTGTCTCGACTAGTCCTGGTCTTGGACTTGTCTTGGACTCCACAAAGGTGGTCTTGACTACAGCCCTACCACCATAATGTGCATATAAAATATCGTGAAAGCAGTAGTACAGTTCAGGACACTAATACATTTTACATCTGCACACATGATAGCTACTGCACTGTCTAAACTGATGGTAAAAAAACAGACCAAAGTATATCCATCATCATCATCATCATCATCACAACACAAACCGCAAGAGACATAAACCCACTTCCTACTGTAAACATCCACTCACGTACACACATGTTAAAGTCAAAGCCTCAAAGCTCTGGAAATTTTCAACAACAATGATTCATTCAGAGCCATTGAGGGGAAAATCCTAACACTGGTCAATCATTACCGTCATCCAACCACAGTCTTGTCAGGTATGGTTATGCACAGGAAGTGTTCATTTATTTTTATTTATGTAGGTTGGTTAACTAATCAGTTTAGGCAAGTAAACAGTCTTACTAAAAGTTTTACTTTTTTTGAATAATAAAACTATTACATTTTTGATACCACATCATTTGATATTAGAACCAAGGTTGTGGGAGTTGAAAGTAAGTCTTCCCCTCTGCCTACTTCCCCCTGTAAAGGTCAGACTACTTCCTCTCGGTTTTCTGTTTATGAATAGATCCTGTTTTAATAATCTCTTTAATCTCTATAATATATTTTGTATTCTTCTTTAGAGTATGAATTTGCCACTACTGATCATGTGCCTTTTTCTTTATCTGTTAATCCAGGCAATATACCTGCTCTTCTGTCTGTAGATAACATGTGTGTGGGGAAAATAGATTGGTCTAATCTGACTAAGGAGGACCTTAAAGAATATTATATTCAGTCTGATTTTCTGTTGAGTAACATTGAATTACCTAAAGATTCCATTGTATGCTCTGATATTAATTGTAAGAACTCTCAACATGGTATTGAGTTGTGCTCCCTCTATGAGAATATTGTGAAGTCCCTCCTGGTTTCGAGCGGGCCTCTGTATAAGACACACAGATTGTACAAGGTCAAGCCAGGCTGGAATGGCTATGTGGAAGAGACACATGCTGAAGCAAGAAGGGCCTTCAAAGCATGGGATGAGTCAGGCAGACATAAACATGGTCCCTTATTTGAATATAAGAAGCGTGCAAATGCAAAGTTTAAATATGCTCTACGTTTCATTAAGAGGAATGAAAATGCAATGAGGTCTGACTCTCTTGCAAAGAAGCTGCAATACAATAGTCCTATTGATTTCTGGAAAGAAATCAAAAGAATGAATAATTGTAAAACATCGTTACCAACGAATATTGATGGTGTTAGTGGCTCAGAAAACATTACTCAGTTGTGGCAGAAACATTACTATGAGCTGTTTAACTGTGTTAAAAGTAAATCCTTTACAGTGGGTAACATTGATGGTAATGAAGATGCGACTGTTCTCCCTCAAGAAATATATGATGCAATTATGATGCTAAAAGATAATAAGGCATGCGGTATGGATAAGATATCTGCAGAGCCTTTAAAATTTGCTAGTAGAAAACTTTGTCCCCTAATTGCTTTTTGTTTTTCTGGGTTGTTAGTCCATGGCATTTTACCTGATTCTATTTTACCTGTCACATTAGTGCCTATCATTAAAAACAAAGCTGGTAAGATTAACAGCTTGGATAATTACAGGCCTATAGCTTTGGCCAGTATTTTATCCAAGGTCTTGGAGAGGGACTATACTGAATAGGCTGGAACGGTCTGTCCTGACCGCTGACAACCAGTTTGGCTTTAAACCTAAACATGGCACGGATAGTGTATATTTTGCCTTAAAGGAGGTTTTAGATTTGTATAACAGGCATAACTCCACAAAATTTTTATGTGTTTTATTGATGCCTCTAAAGCCTTTGATCGTGTGAATCATGAGAAGCTATTTTACAAATTGCACAGCAGAGGGACTCCCAAATATTTGGTGAGAATCTTGGCTTTTGGTATGCTCATCAGTCAATGTATGTGAAATGGGGTAACTCTATGTCTGCCCCATTTAATGTAAACAATGGAGTTAGGCGGGAAGCATTTTGTCTCCTTTCTTTCCCTTTCTTTTAATATTTATATGGATGATCTATCAAAGTTGCTAAACAATTGTGGAACAGGTTGTATGGTTGGGGACACCATTGTAAACCACCTGATGTACGCAGATGACTTGGTCATTCTCTGTCCATATAGTGCTGGCCTTCAACAGCTACTAAGGGTCTGCTCCCAATATGGCTCAGACTTTGATATTAAGTTCAATTCTACGAAGAGTAATATAATGATTGTTAGAAGCAGGGACGACAATAAATTGTCATTTCCTGATTTCTCTCTCTCTGGTACTGTCCTTAAAGTGTGTGTTGAGGTCAAATACTTAGGGCACTATATAACTGATGACCTGTCTGATGATAGGGACATTCATAGACAATATTGTGTTGTATGCACAAGCTAATATGCTGAATCGCAAATTTAGCATGTGTTCACTGTCTGTGAAGACCACGCTTTTAAAGCTTTTGTACTCCAATGTATACTGCCCATTTGTGGCGGCGCTATAAAAAAAGCAGTATGCAGAAACTCAATGTGGCATATAATGATGGCATGAGGCTGCTGCGTAAAATGCCACGATGGAGCAGTGCAAGCCAAATGTTTGTAAGTGTTAATGTATTCACCTGTCCTGCTGTACTCAGGAATTTCATGTACAGATGTATGTGTAGACTAACGGAGTCATACAACAGCATCATTGCAACACTAGTGAACCCTGCATTGAGTGCAGTTAGGTTCACTTCAAGATTGGGGAAACACTGGGCTTTTTAATCTATATGCTAATATCTGAACACTTTTTTGTGTATTGTGGAATTTTGACTGTTGTAGACATTTCTTATTGTATGTGTTTTATCTTGTATCTGTTTGTATTTTGCTATGTTTTTGTATTGTGCTATGGACCATTTGTGTGTGTCCTGAATAAAGAATATGATGATGATGATATGTAAAGCAAAAATAAGTAGGCGTGGCTGATTGTTTGTTTGCTCCTGAGCATCTGCTGTAAGTGCCTTGCTCAAGGACAACCTTACAACATTTCCTGAAGGAGGTTACAGCACTCATTTTAAGCAACACATCTGTCTCATACTGATGTTATTACAGGTACCATTTTACCTCATAGTAGGGATGTGGTATTGTTTTATTTTTTTCTGCCTTGAACCAATACTTTGAAAAGAGTTTTAAAAAAATTATTTAAAATTGCTGTTAAACAACAAAAAGAACTACTAGATGGCAGAAGGGTACTTAACAACAACAGCTTGAGTTTCTCAAGGTGCAATTGGTAGTATTGTTTCTCCTAAAACTACAACTCCGGCAGTGTCCATGGTGTCTTGCTGTTATGGGATTCCGAGAATGTCGGACCCAAATGCAGAGACAGCAGGCAGTGGTGAGCTTGAGGATTTAATACAATAAAATCCATACAAACAAAAGGAGTCCTGAATACAGCAGGCAAAGTCATTCAAAACGTAGTGGAAGTCAAAAACAGGAATCGCAGGAAAACGGAACACCGAGACAAAAAGGGTAGACTACACCCACACAATCCAATACAGAAACAATGATCTGACACTAGAAAAAGACAACACAGAGACTAAATACAAGAGGTAACAAAGTGAAACGAGGAACAGGTGACACGAGGACTCAGGAACAGGTGAAACACATCAGGGTGCCAGTGTTGGACTCCTTTGGAGTGAAATACAGCAACATGTTTGACCATTTCAACCGCGTTTAAGCCAGCTACTAGCTAATGTTACGTGCTGCCAAGTGTAATAATAACTATTGTTGCGTGCACCGATGCTTCTGTTGCCTGTAACGTCAGTTTCAGAGCCCCAGAGGGCAGCGCAGGCATTACAGTGGCACCAAAATTAGGCACCTGCATTGTCATTTGTTCTGGTACATACCAGTCATTTAGGAGCTGGTGCTATATTGGCAATGGGTTTCGGTACCCAACCCTGCCTTATCGTGACAAATAGAGTTGCAAAGGGTTGGGACATTTCAGGTTAATTTTCAAGGAGAAGTAAACCTGGGAATTTGCACAATTTGAAAATTTTAAAAACTGTATCTTAAAGTTGCAAAATATAATACTGACAGCATTTAAAAATGCTTTGTACCCAGGTCACAGTCACAGTTTGTCGGCTAAACTTAACCCTTGTGTTGACTTTGGGTCAAATTGACCCGTTTTTCAATTTTTGTTTTATATCATAAAATATGGGACGTAGAAATAAACGCTGAAAATGTGTAGAAGAAAACATTTACAATTTAAAACGCTGACGGTTGACGGGAAGACAACACAAGGGTTAACTGCAACGGCCGTTGAAGAGAAGAGATTTGCCTAAATATACCCATAAAAGTGTTAATCAGGCTTAAGTTGCCACAGTTGGATATTATAAAATAAGTAATGTTACACATGTTATACGTTTAGTAGATACATTTATTGTGAAGATTTTGCAACTTTTCATTACGGTTCAATAAAAAAATGTTTCCTCATTATGTTGATAGCAAACATAATCCAAAATGTATTTGCTATTGCGGATTGGCAGTAGAAACAATTTCAGGGACGGGGTTAACTTGAATTGTAAAAGTCTACTTTAAAGAAATAACAGATGTCTTGTAGCATAGATACTAGACAGAGCGTCACAGTGGAGACTCATTCAGTCAGTAAAATATTACTCACAGTCCATGACATGGACTTATTATTGTACAACACGCTATATTATTGTAACTTATCTTCAAAACCACAATTGGATTAAAACGGAAAAATGGGCGGGTTGCACAAGGTTATTAGACCCTTGTCATGGCAGACATGTCACAGCAGGAAAATGACAAGTGTGATTAACAGCATTAATTCGGTCTATGATGTCTGCATTCCATTTAAGTGAGCCAGACCAGTTTCAGGTCCCATGTAGAGATGGCCCGATACAATTTTTTTGCTTCCCAATACAGATTCCGATACCTGAACTTGCGTATCTGTTGTGTGGAGCAGGGGATAACGGACCCAAATGCAGGGAGAGGCAGGCAGGCAGGAGAAGGTTGAACACGACGATTTATTCACAACAACAAAAAAAGGCAGTGTTCCAACAAACTAAGGTATGCAAAAGGGCAGAGGGAAACACAAAGTGTCCAGAGGAGGCAGGCAAACAAAAGGCTGAGAAATGCTGAGAAGGATGCAAACAGACAGGATGAAGCACAAAACAGTGGGTGTTTCTCAATCTCAAGAATGCAAAGAACGGACTTGTGTTCTTGGGGAGAACGTTCTTGCTGGTTGTTCTTGGAAGAATGAACTCGCAAGTTCACAAGCACAGAAAACGCTGTTAACAGTTTGAGACGATACGTCCTTCCTGTTATTGCTCAACACCTCCAGCACAGAGGCTACCTGCAAGGCTCCAAAATACCAGCTAGAAATAAAAAACACAACAATATAACCACTTTGTATTAAAACAATCTCCGGACAAGAAAACATCATAATGCTACAACTATTGCAATAATATTGAAAAATAAAACTAATTGAGCTTTAATTTTATTGTTTATGGTTTAGCTCAAACACCCCTTAATTATTCAAAAGAGTGGAACGCAATCCCTACTATTATTAGTGTATAAGTTTAAGGCAGTTTAAATTAAAAAATAAATATGCACTGGTGTGTCCTATGTGTTCCTATTAGTGTTATGTTGAATTATCATTTCTATATTATTGTAGTGCACTGTATATGCCCAGGGAGATGGAAATTAGCAATTCAAATTATAAACGTTGGTGTCTCCCCTTTAGTCTACATAACATGTCATAGCATGTTACCACTTTATGTACAACTGTTCATTTATCAGACAGACTGAAACTCAACTTCTAATAAATCAGAAAAAAATACACCAAAAATATGAACTAAATACTAAATCTACTGTAGGCTATAGCCTATGGCAAAATTTAAACGGGTATATCTCTCTCCTCCGCTGTGTGTGTGTGTGTGTGTGTGTGTGTGTGTGTGTGTGTGTGTGTGTGTGTGTGTGTGTGTGTGTGTGTGTGTGTGTGTGGAGTTTAACTCCGAAAAGACGGTTAACCACAGGTTCCCGTTAATCTTATGATGGACATGTGTTGTGATATTTAAACAAACGATCCGTCAACGGTGAAATAAAAGCCACTTATTTACGGGACCGGTCTAAAAGACCTCCGGCTTACAGCGGGGTCTCAGAGTGTGACTGTCCGAGCGATGAGCTAACGGCCCCGGCAGGCGCAAGCTGGCAGCCACGTCACTTTATGGAGCTCCGAAAACATTGGGGCAAATTGTCAATTCGGTAAAGATTTTCGCAAGACTGCCTATATTCAAAATCTAAACCATTCAAAACCTCGTTTTTGGGCTGTCTATGTACCGGAAACCCGACCATCATTGAATGCCGAAAAGAATCAGGGGATCAGGGGGGCTGCTAGCCAGCCGAGGATCTGAGACACAGGACAACCTCGGAACGCTAGGAAACTCTGGGACGCTAGGAAGCTCGGGAACACTAGAAAGCTCGGGAACACTGGAGGCTGCTAAACAGCCGGAACTCTGGGAAAGCACACTAGAAAGCTCGGGGACACTAGAGGGCTCGGGGACGCTGGGCAGCTCGGAGACGCTAGGGAGTGAGGATTCTGGGGTGAAGAGCGGGGCATGGCGACTGGAGCCATGACGTCCTTTTCCCCGTCTTCGACCTCTGGGTGCTGGTGGGTTCGGCCGGGTGGGTTGTATGAGTGTCGAGAGACAGGAGGTCAGGGGAGCTGCTAACAAGCGTACCGGGCTTCAGACCGGTAGCCAAGGTGTTCACAGGCAGGTTGGTGGGGGAGTCACTGGCTTGCAAAAAAATAATCTAGCCAGCACTTAAATACCTCCAGCTGGGGAACTGACTCACCCAAGGTCTCTCCGACAACCAATGCCGCTGAACGGCGAGCCTCTCCAAGAGAGGAGAGTACTGGTCAGGCTCAGAGCAAAAAAGACTCTGCACCGTCCGGCCGAACTCCAACACCTTCTCCTTAAAAAGAAGCTTCTCCGCTGGGTCCATGATGGTCAGATTGTTCTGTTGCGTGGAGCAGGGGATAACTGACCCAAATGCAGGGAGAGGCAGGCAGGCAGGAGAAGGTTGAACACGACGATTTATTCACAACAAAAAAGGCAGTGTTCCAACAAACTAAGGTATCCAAAAGGGCAGAGGGAAACACAAAGTGTCCAGAGGAGGCAGGCAAACAAAAGGCTGAGAAATGCTGAGCAGGATGCAAACAGACAGGACAAAGCACAAAACAGTCTGACAAGACACAAAGGGAAACACAGAAGCTAAATAAACTGGGGCCACGTCCACACGTACCAAAACGATCTTTTTTTTTTTTTACCAGTCTTCCCTGGATTCGTTTCAAGAATAGTTTCGTGCAAACGAACCCATTTGTAAGTGACTCAACACGCTACTTCATATTCCAGGCCTATAGGCGGCGCTGTTTCTGCTACAGAAATTCACCAAAAAAACAGAAGAGCATTGTCACTTCCACTTCCCATCGTAACATGACTACCTAGACTAACGTTCTCTTAATACATCCGTGGACTATAATAACTTTCACCACTGCTCATTTTATAAAGGCCGCCGCAAGAAAACGTCTTTATTTACATTGTATAATATGCTTTTGGATTGCTTTTTATTTTGAAATTCTGTCTGCCATTGGACATGATTGCAGCGTGCTAGCTAGCAGAGCTAACGTTAGGGCTTTAATGTTAGCTCTGCTAGCTAACATTGGCAGTCAAACAAACATCACTGATCCATGAATGATGTCTTTTTGATAATCTACGGTTTTCTGGCGGTAGCCTTTCTACAATAAGCTGTGGTAAAAGTTACTATATCCATTCAAGGAGTTGATAAGCAGACAGATTAGCTAGCTAGTTGATAAATTGTCTACTTCCACTTTATAAACAACCATAGAAGCTTACGTTAGCTACGTTGCTGCTCTAGCGGTCAGCTACTTTAGCGATGTTTAACGTTGGCAATATATCTTGTGTAGAATCCAGGACCGGCAGGGCAGAGGGAAGGGTCAGGGAGCAGAGACAAAGTATTTAGATGAAGTGAGCTGGTTTGACCATGGAGATGGGATATGCTCGCTTAGCTTCACCCCAGTTGTGTGTGGCAGTGCACTAGCACTAGTGCGGGTAAGAGGTCGTGGGGTGTGGCGATGACATCATCGATACGACGTATTCGTATTCGCCGTCCAAACGAAGCCAAACGAGAGCAGTTTTTGAATTTGTTTCACCCTGGGACCAGGTTTCAAAAAGGTGCGTCTTCAGGCAGTGCGTTTTACAGGATTCGTTTGGACGGTCGGCCCAAACGATGCAAAAGATGTGCGTTTGCACAAAAAAAACGTTTCCGTGTGGATGGCCCCTGGGTAACAAACAAACACAGGACAGGTGACTGCAGGGCTGGGGAACAGGTGGAGCACATTAGACAATCACACAGGCGGGAAAACACAGGAAGCAGAACTAGACATGACGAGACAGAAAACTGACTATCACAATGAAACAGGAAACAGAAATACCCAATACACAGAACAGTCAAAACAGGGTAAACGGAAACCTACACAATGAACCGGGAGATAAATAAACAGAAATATACTTAACAGAAATATACACAACAGGATAAATGTAGAAATCTACAAACAAGACAACAGAAATAGAACAAAATACAAGGCAACACACCGAAACCATAACCGTATCGGCCGATACAGAGTACCGATCCGATACCAGTGTGTCATACATTTTATTATGTTTTTAAAATTGTATGCTACTATCCCTGTATGGATGTGATATTATTTCTATCTTTGTTGTCTGTCTGGCACTTTAAACTCTTTGTGAAACATGAACAAATACAAACAATGAATGCCGTAGAACTTTTTTATTATCCAGTTTGACGGTCAGTTATAACGGAAAAAGAACAAACTAGTTATAACGGAAAAAGAACAAACTACTTTAATGTAGATTTTCTTTAGGGCTTTATTACGTGGTATCGGATCGATGCATAAACTCCAGTACTTCCCGATACCAGCGTTTTAGGCAGTATCGGAGCCGATACTGGTATTGGAACATCTCTAGTCCCATGTATGGCGCATGTTGGTTTACTTTCATGGTTTACTGGGACAATAGTTGTGTTTTTGTGGGTGTAGCATGGAGGAGGCTATAACTGCATTTCAACATGCAATCCTGTATTGTACAATGACAATGATGTGACATTTTGACCAAAGCCTCTCATATGTTTTAATTGGTATCATAAATTTGTATAATCAATAGTTATACTGTCTTCCTTCCTGAAGATGTACTGATGCATGAACCTCTAACTAATCCTCCTTTCCTTTGGTGCTTCATTCCTATGGATCCTCTCAAGTCATCAAAGTGAATGGAGCGATTGTTAGAAGATGTATACACATCATTGTGTGTCTCAAACCTTTTGAACATTGTGAACTGAACTTGTCACTATGTTCTCTGAGCCTGCCACTGCTTTCAGAATCAATTCACAGAGGTAAAGCCAGTAGATGATGGGATACAAACCAGAAACTATCGTGATTGGATTGTTTCAATCATAACACAAGGCGAACGTTGAAATTCTCTAACTAGTAAGATTTTGGGGAAATCAGTACTGCTTGGATTTAAGTTTGCTCCTGCAATAATTTCTACAGCCACTAGAGGTTGCCGCCTAAAAGGGTAAACTTAAATATTGGTCATTGTAAGCTGCTTAAGCAATCAACCTATAGTCGTTTTTTTGGGTGAGGATGGGCTGTTCAAATGTCAACGTGAGCTTGTAAGACGAGAGAAGACCCCAAACCTCTAAGTCACATATCCATCCATGTTTCAGAGGTGGAAAAAAGTTTAAGTTTAAATAATACTTTCAAGCGAAACCAAAGAACCCAAAATGTCTTTGGTTTGGAATCAAGAAACTCCAGTCAGGAACTGCAGATCTATTAGTTGCACCAGAGATGAGAGCTCGGGGTGATGATAAAACAAATGTTTTTACTCTTAAGTGCATGGATTACATGACGACTCCTGGTGTGTTTTATAGGATTCCCCTGTGTCTCTGCTGACTCTTCAGGTGCTCATTAGTGTATTCTGGAACACTCTGCTCTCTCTCTGCTTGCCTGCGGGTTTTTGTTCCAGTTCTACCATCTTTTCTATTGATTTGGTTATATTGCTTTAGTTTGTCTTCGTAGCCTACAAAAGTGGCCTGAGGTTTATAGTACGTTCCATTTACCTTGGAGTTGAATGTGTTCCATTTAAAAGTCTGATTTTCTTTTTCTTTTTTTTTTATTTCTTTTTATTCTGGGGTTAGCCCTAGCCAGGTTAGCCATTGTTAGCAATCCCAATTGACAACATATTACGCAGATTTTTGTGCAGACAAACATAATAACATTTCCACAGATAGAATTTGGACAGGACTGTGTGTATGACTGATTAATACCCCTTTCACCATTTTCACCAGGGACATCCTCCTTTGGAAATTCAAACCAAGCCAGTCTACATGAGGGAGCACGGGAGCAATGCATAACAATTACCTTAAGTGCTAGAAATGGGCGGGCCTTTCATGTCATATTCAGTAACGGCTAACATCACATACTTCCGTCCAGCTGTACACCAACAGAACTAATGTTGAGAGAGAGAGAGACTTTTACAGTAACTATATGTTACTACAGCTTTCACTACTGTTGATGCAAGAGGCAGCCTTGTTGGATTTTGATCCGTGTTCAGGGGGCGTGTTTCCCACTTTGTTTTTGGAAAATCTGACATCAAAGTACAAATGGAACGCAATGTGTTTTTTGCACTGGTGTCGGCGTCGTAAGAGCGTATCTCTTTAAAAGAATAGCAGGGTGTGTGTGTGTCTGTCTGTCTGTCTGTCTGTCTGTCTGTCTGTCTGTCTGTCTGTGGGGAGTGTGTGGTTGAGCGAGTGAGAGAGAAGGCCGGGAATAGCTTAGGAGCAAGTACCGACTGTAGAGGCTTAGTGGGAGAAAAAAAAAAGTGTCTCTCCTGTTCTTTCTGACTACAATGGGAAAGCTGTAGCAGGAAAAGTTAACCCTCTCCTTGATTTCATGTTTATGGAGAAGGAGAACCAAGAAATGAGTCGGGGGAGGGGGGGGGGGGAATGTGATGTTACATTTGTTGAGAGATGCAGGTCAGGCTAAGGCTTAGGGTCATTTTCTCCACGTATGTACCCCAGTGTCGACTCTACTGAAGAGTCCATTTTTTTTTTTTATTCCTCCGTGTTTTCTTGATTTGATGGGATAAACGCTACTAGTAACTGCATGGAGGAGGGGTGGGGGGTGGTGCACGATAATGGTAGGCTTGGGTAATGTGAATGCACTGACAGTGTTGTTGTCATTACTTAGAATTCCTCATGGGGGCGACAAACTATGCACTGTAACTTTAATAAAGTATATTTTTGTTAAACTTTATCATGGTGTGTCAACTATTTGTTGTGGCGTAAAGCCGGGGAATAACAATTATGTCATGCAGAGGCATGTTTTAGGTCTCTTATTAAGAGTTTTCCCTTAGCAAGAGTCAGCATGCTGGCCAAAATTTCCAAATTGAATCACGTCTCTCTCAAATTATGCATTACGCAAATTATTCAAACCCTGGTTACTATTTTTCAACACTTGTTTTCATTCTTTCATTCATCATTTTCATTTAAATTTTAATAAAAGCAGTTTTCGTTATACTTTCAACTTAATTACTAATTTTGTTTTTGAATTCTAATACACACTTCTTGACTTGACAAATTAAGTTTACATTTTTAAATACCTTAAAGTGATGGTTCGGAGTAATTCACCGTAGGGTCCTTTGCACCATGACCTCGAGCCAAACACCCCCCCAGAAGCTTTTTTCACCTGGGTCTAACATTGGGAGAGTTAGCGTAGAGTAGCGTAGAGTAGCGTTATCAGCTGAATAGCTTAGCGCAGGGGCTAATGGACCCACGTTTGTATCTTGTAAGTTACTCCACTAATAATGCCCGAAATGATACCAAACGTCTACAAGTAGTACAAATAGGTTATGCTCTCATAAAGCGAGGATTGGAACGTTTGTAAGTACAGCAGAGTTTATGAACACTTGACTGCTCTCTTCAGCTCTCTGTTGCTGCTGCTGCTACCTGCAGTTAGACGAGTGCTTAGGGCCGTCTACAAATTACTACAACCAAAAGAAGATGCAACAAAAATATTTATTAATTTAATGATTAAATAAGGTATTTCTTCCAACTTACCCCTCAATTATTACTTGTCTCCTGCTAGTTATACTACAGCACTTACTTTAAAAAATAAGTTAAATTAAAAAATATTTTTGTTGCATCTCTTTTTGGTGTTGTAATTTGTAGATGTCCCTAAGCACTCGTCTTACAGCAGCAACAACAACAGCAGAGAGCAGAAGCCAGCAGGCAAGTGTTATTTACATAAACTTCTGGTGCACTTACAAACTTTCCAATCCATCATTTTATGAGAGCATAACCTATTTGTACTAGTGTAGACGTTTGGTATCATTTCGGGCATTATTAGTGGGGTAATTTACGAGATACAAACGTGGGTCCATTAGCCCCTGCGCTAAGCTATTCAGCTCATAACGCTACTCTACGCTACTCTACGCTAACTCTCCCAATGTTAGACCCAGGTGAAAAAAGCTTCTGGGGGGGTGTTTGGCTCGAGGTCATGGTGCAAAGGACCCTAAAGTGAAATTACTCCGAACCATCACTTTAAATGTCAAAAACACTTATCATAAATCAAAGTAAGAAACATGATTATTTAGAAACAGGATGTTTTTTGAATCTGTCTGTGTATATATGCTATTCAATGTATGAGGACCTGACAAAATGTCCTCACTTTGAAGACAGAGAGACACACACACACACACACACACACACACACACACACACACACACACACACACACACACACACACACACACACACACACACACACACACACAGGACTTTATATTCCTCTTAGCTGTGTCCTCTGTATGTTACAAACCCTGGTGATTAGTGACATCTACTGGTAGTTAAACAAATCATGTGCAACCTACAGTAACTACAACTTCAGAGGGTTGACAAATTAACAAACACCTCACATTGTCGTAATTAAAATGGAAAGAGGACCTGTGTGCTCCAAATGCTGATTTCTGGATCCAAACATAACACTTTTTGAATGAGTAGCAATAATAAAATTGAACTCATCTAATAAGAACTACACAGTAAATTCTGGATTCCGATATGCTCATAGTTCACTTGCAACACCATAGTTGACCATTTCTACCTCATTTGGTCATATGTCACTTTTGGCAGGAAAGTTCCAATTAATTATCTTCTATAGCCCCACATTTATGCACACTAGATGTTAATAATAAACCACTGCAACATTATAAATGTGCCAAGATAAATACATCTCAAATACAGGTTTTGAAAGTGTTACTAAAGAGGAACAATGTTCAGGCGTTTCTATGTTTCTCTTTATGGTCCACCATATAGGTTTAGGTGAAGTTTTAGTTCATTAAAAAGAATCCCCAAAAGTAGTTTGCAGTTCTGCCTTTGCATTCCATCACTACTGAAATTTGGTTGAATTGTAAATCAATTGGACAGGCATGAGGTTAAAAGCTAAAATAAGTTTACATTACAGCTGTTCTCACTGTATCTCCAAAATCTCAGGTCAAGAAATGTCTTCAGACACTACAACAGCTTGTAATTCTAAAGTTCAAAATGAGAAGACGACAAATGCAGTGAAGCTTCGGTCTCAGTGAGGCAGAAAGTGAAACCATCAACCGTTTTTCCAAGTAAATGACACTGCAATGGTTTCCGTTCTGTTAGTAGACCTGTGTGTGTGTGTGTGTGTGTGTGTGTGTGTGTTGTGTTTGTCTAGTTGTGCTGGTATCACACTAGAGATAAGATTTATAGCCCTTTGCACATTATGCCTGTATGGTTCAGGTTTCCACTTGCAACGGTACACTTAAGTTTGTTTTACTCTCTAGCTGCTAGCATGGCTGTAGACTCTTGGTGTTGTTCAAATCTACATTAAATAAATGAAATGTATCAGAAATATATACAGTACGAGTTAAAAGTTTGTACACATTTTCTCATTCACTTGAATGGGAAAGCGTGTCCAAACTTTTGACTGGTACTGTATGTGCCAGTGCAGAAAATATGGGCTTGCTCTTTACTATACATCTGAACACTCCAGCATATTGAGAGAATGTGATTATTATCTGCTCTAAGGTGTCCCCCAGGGTGTAGTGCTTGGTCCTCTTCTTTTCACCCTCTACCCTCTCCACCTTGGCAACATCATAGGCCGTCATGGCCTCCATTGCATCCACTGCTGCTCTACATCTCCACAAAGTCCATTACCACTCACTGAAAAAAAAATCGTGGGTGCAAGCCAACTTGCTCTGTGATAAATCAGACATGATCACCACTGGTCCCAAATCCCTCACCAAAACCACTCACAACTTGTGCTTCACCATCAACAACTCCACTCTCCGCACACATCCGCAACCTGTTATTTTTACCAGTATCTTCTCAAACTCAACGCCAATCAAATCCTGAGGCGTCTCATTTATAAACCTGTGCGTAGGATCCTTACTAAAACTGTACGTACGCCCAAAAAGCCAAAAATGGCGTACGCCAAAGAAAATTCAGATTTATAATCTATACATCTGTAAGCAATGTTCCCTTTATAAATCACAGATTACCCACAAGCGTGTGTTCATGAATCAGCCTCTTATCCCGCCCTGTGCATTCCCATTTTTAACCATAAATAGTCAATGCAAAGCACCTCATGAATGCTGATCAATATGTTAATGACCCTTGCAGTTGTTCTTTCGTTACGTTATTCCCACATTTACTTTCTGCAGTCTGACTTCAGTTCACCACCTCACCATCTGCGTCGACAATTCCCATTGTCTCCAAAATGTGCGTACGCATGGGTCAGAGTTTCATTCTCCTGTCAAGTTTGTTTTTATAAATCACAACCTTTGCGTGGGAAGTGGTGTACGCACATTTTCAGCCCCGTTTTGTGTGTTTATAAATGAGACCCCAGAACTAGCCTTTTCCACTTAAAAAAACACAGCTTGTTTCCGCCCATCACTCTCCTTCTCTGCAACCGAAACTTTGTCCATACATTCATCAAATCCAGAATGGACTTCTTCAACAGCATTCTTTATGGCATATCATCCAAAGTCATTAATAAACTTAAGTAGTTCCAGAACTCTGCTGCTTGTCTGCCCTATTCCCCACTCCCGGGGTCACATCACCCCTGTCCTCAAGAACTTTCACTTTTTCCCTGTCCCACAAAGGTTACAATTTAAAATCCTTCTCCTCCTTCACCCACAAAGCCCCCCATAACCAGGCCCCCTCCTATCTCACAGACCGGCTCCTCCACCACACTCCTTCCTGCAGCCTCCACTCCTCTGATCCCAAACTCCTGTCTCCAGCACCAAGCACCGGACCTTGGGCGACTGAACTTTCTCCATAGCTTACCCCCTCCCTCTGGAACTCAAAACTCACCTCTTCAGTGCAGCTTTTAATGTGCGATTAATGTTGTGTGTTGCTTATTCTTAGTATGTTTTATTTTTTAGGGTTAGGTTGAGTATTAGGGTTAGGGGTTAGTATTATGCAAAGCATTATATAAACAAAATGTATTATTTTTGTTACTATATCAGTTTTTTTCCATTTAAATAGAAATCTTGGAATCTTGATCTTGTTAAAGCAATTTGTTTAAGTACTAGTGTTACAATAACAAATGGTGAATATCCGCAGCATGTAAGCCACCTCTCGGTTATTCTGTTTAGACTGCACGTTGCCAGACTGTGGTTTCAAACAGTTGCTCAGTTGTGAGCGAGTGAAGAATGAGAGAGGAAAAGGCTTCTTCCTGTTTCACAAAATCTGACACCGTCTCTGTGTAACGAGCACAGTGAATGAACTCAAGAAAAACCATCGGGTTATTCACCAGACTTTTCTCTCAGAGATCTTACTCATCTAGTTATCTTTTTTTCCTGCTACTACTCCTGTGTCCAATCCGGATGAAAATACAGCGCATGTACAGTGGGACTGAATTGACTCTTTATACAGTACACTGACACATAAGAGCACTGATCAAAGGTCATGTCTGTTAATAATATTAACAGTGATAGACTGTGACTCATTTATTGGACTTGTGCAACATATCATTTTGAATTCTGCTATCCAAATGTCTAATGTAAAAAAAAAAGGTCACAGCCTTCCCTCAGTGTAATTATAAAGAGACACACACACACACACACACACACACACACACACACACACACACACTGGAGTATTTAAGGCCTGATAATAACAGTGCATCACAGAAATCTGCTCCCTCTATTATTACTGCTGCTGCCCACAGCGCGAGAAAAGAAAATTCTAACACAGTGAATGAAACAAGGAACATGAAACAGAGGATCAGCTGGAGACTACTAACTGCCACACGGTCTTATACGCAGTATATTACCAACGCCTCTGGCCACAGAACAGAACCGTGACACTTCCTACTTTTTGCCTAAACAGGAAGCAAACCTGACAATAAAAAAAGCAGAAAGATCGTTAAGACTGTAACGCAGGTTAGAGAAGAGACAAACATAACTGGTTATGCTCAGGTTCTTCCTGCTCACTGCTGAGGTTAAGCAGTCTATGATTGTCAAGTTACAGTACAGTATTTCAGTAACACGAAGGCATGAATGTGGTGGCCAAAACATAACAATAAATAGATGTTCCGCTTTAGTAGTTGTAGTAGCTTTTAATACATCATTTAATACATGAGTTGACAATTTTACAATCTTGATGGAGATGAAGACAGAAGATGGGAGGTTAGAAAAATAACAAGACTGTGTGGGGGGAGTAGAGTGGGAGAAGAGTGTGGGCGGGAGAGGAGGATTTCATGGGAAAGGGTGTGAAAAATGAGAAGAATGGTAGCAGTTACGAAGGGAGGGCAGTGGTGACAGGACAGTTATTAAAGCTTCTACTAATAAATACTCTGCAGCCCATTGAGGAGCAGAGACGAAGACATCTTGCTGAACGTTGGCATCCATGTGTGTTTTCACACGCTGTGTTGTCATATCACTTTCTTTGTTTTACGTGTTTGAAAAGCTATCATGCTTTTGTGTTAAGATAGCTACAGATGTTATTCTGGTCTATTCTGAGCTGAAAGATCGGAACCTTTTCTGTCCTCTGGCTGCAGTTTTCCATCCCAAGATTATTTTTCATGACTCCACAATTTGTAGTTTGACAGATGAATTCATAGACTAATTGTTTCAGCGCTTCTTTGGTCCAAAGCAACCTTTTAAGCAACCCTGAGCATAGTCTCCCTTTGCCAGACCATCATCCACAGCGCTGCAGAGGAGGGTCTGGCTAGTCCACACAGCATTCCGGGATGGGAGAAAAACGTGCTCTGGTTTATTGGCATTTCTTTAAACCAATCACAATCGTCGTGGGCGGCGCTAAGCTCTGCACGGAGCCGCTGCAAAATAGCCTCGGGAAGGAACTTGTTTTGATGGAACGTGTGTACGTTCAAAAGTAGTTTTGGTCGTGCGAGAGAAAACTCGGGCCCGTTGCGTAGAGGTGTAAACCTGAGAGAGATCACTCTGATTGGCTGTTCAGCTTAAGCAAATCGGGGCATGAGAAGAGAAACGGAAGTGGAAAAAGCAAGCAAATGACTAAAGTCAATGTTAATGTGCTAACTGGCTAACTAGCATCCTAAATCCATCCTGTCGGTCTTTTAAATGATGAATACATACTACTGCCACCTGCTGGTATGGAGAGGTATGGTATCTTTTCTCTCACGCTAGTTGGCTATAGGCGGTAGTCTTTACGGTTTGTTGGAGTGCAACTTTTTGGGCACTTTGTCGCCACTAGTTCTTTGATTTGGTGTGTCTGGGCCTCAAGCTGAACTGTCTGTTTGTCGGTTGCTGAAGTTGGTGGGAACGTCATTAGTTTCACAGGCATTTAGTCATAAAGCCCACTACTTGACACATTTTGAAGTGATGATGAAAATGTGTCAAGTAGAAAAGTCAGGACATCCAAAAAGTGAACGTCTGCAACCAATTACATGAAAATCAAAGTTGTTGAGACATTTCAATCAAAGCTGCAAATGTCATCGTCATGGGGGGAAAGAGGATCACCAAAATCAGTAGGCTTCATCCTCTGGGGACCATGAATGTCTGTATAAAACGTAATGGCAATACATTCAGTAGTTATTAAGATATAGGTTATTAGTTAGTAATTAGATAGAAGTCTGGACCAAAGTGGTGGACCAACAGACTGACGGTGCCATCCCGAGAGCCACGCCGCTAGCACGGCTAAGAAAAGCATACCAATGCTTGTGGGTGCTTGCATTTGTCATGCCACTCATTATCATTGAGTTTCCTCTAAACAACCATCACAGGGACTCACATTATTTCTTCATCACTTTTATTGCACAAACAATTTAATACAATCATATCGCACAATGAAATGTCACATTATTATTCACCTAAGTGCAAACAAACATTACCAAATGAAATACTGAAGGGGCGAAAATTACAATCTGAAATGCAGTCTGGGGCGCCCGGATAGCACAGTTGGTAGAGCGGGTGCCCATATACAGTATAGAGGCTTACACCTCGACCCAGCGGGCCCGGGTTCGACTCCGACCTGCGGCCCTTTACTGCATGTCATTACCTCCCCTCTCTCCCCTTTCATGTCTTCAGCTGTCCTGTCAAATAAAGGCCTAAAAATGCCCCCCCCAAAAAAATGCAGTCTGGCGGAGCTGCTCAGCAAAGCAAAATCACACAGACACATGAAAACACATCGCACTAATAACATTCAATAATGATAATAAAAAAAAAAACTAAAACTAAAAGTTGAAGTTTATCAGTTTTGGGAGAGACACAGTCCCCTGCCCCACACTGCATTAAGGCCACATGTAATGTGACTTCAATTATCTCCCGTCCTCCATTCTAAAATGATTGCTGTTCTATTTGGTTCCTCTACAGAGAGGTCAAAGGTCAGCGGCACATGGAGCAGGAAGGGGATTCAGTGTTTTACTCAAGGACACCTCAGAAGGATGAATACCAGGGGCCAGTCTCCCTCTCTGCCTCTGCACCATTTAGTTTATTTAAAAAATAAATAATATAAAAAAAAACACTTTAAAACACTTCATTTGAAAATGAATGAATGAAACCTCAGATAATTAGTCTCCTGTCTGGGTTGTCATAGCTGCTGACGCTAACGATGCCCCTTTTTGTGTTGCATAAAAATGTTTCTACTCTCCAGATTATAGGAGAAATTCTGAAACGCTTGCAAGGACATGAAAGCCAGCATTAGCTTTTACCTTTTTGCTCAAAATTGCTCATATTGCTCATATTCATTTCAGGATTCTGCCTCAATCTTACTTCCAAACTCGATAAGTGTTGTTAAGTGTCGTCGCCATCCTTTTCAGCACTTTCTCAGAATCTCCATCTTCCATTGCTCTTTTCCTCTCAATACAAATGGCACTCAATACAAACTTGCTTCACCTCCCCCTATAATCTACAGAATCATAAAGTACATTCAAAAGCAGGACATTTGTAGATGAGCGCTGTCTAAGCTTTGAGATTTGTGTAGCTGGCTGCATTCAGGTTGATATTTAACATTTATCTTCTGTTGGGACTGAAACCTTATCAATTCACATTTTAAATCAGAAGAAAGCAAGGCCATAAGCACAAAGTGAACATGGGAGGGGGGGGGACCAAATCTGCATAGTTGCCTGTCCTAGAATAGCAATATATATTAGCCTATCAATATATTGGGAGAGGGATTTTGAGCATAGATATTACAATATTTATATAATACAATAATATACATATTATATATTATGATTACTGCCTTGGAAAAAAGTATCTCAGTATAGGTGCCTGACAGAACAATCCATCATTAAACAAGAAACATTTGTGTCATGTCTTCTGCGGATTAATTGAACTGTATGTTCTGTCTAAATTCAAGCCTTATTTTTATATTTTTTACTTCATTTATCACACACTTTTTTTTTTTTTCCCCATTGCAGCTTTCACAGTGAAACATTATCACTTCTCAGATCTTCCTCATCTATTACCACTCCTAAATACTGCCTTTCAATATTCCATTTTACAAAGTTTTTTTTAACTTTTTTTTTTTTTTTTTTTAATCCACACCTTTTTTCTTTTTTACAAATATGCTGTGAGATACATGATATCCCTGATGAACACGCTTGTTTTTACTGTGATTTAACCTTTCACTTTTGGTACTATAATTTCGTGCTGTATCTATGCAGCCAGAGCTGTTTTTAAAAGCTACCTGAGTAAAAACTGCAACTCTGTGTCCTTCCTTGTTAACTATAAAAAAAAAAAAAATGAGGCTACTTGAACAAAGTTCAATAGAAACGTCACATTTGTTTTGCATTTTGCAATCACGCTATAAGTTCTAAAATGTGACCGCCCCGAAGTCATTTTATTATTTATTTTTTTATTAACCTTTTATTTTACCAGGAAATAATCCCATTGAGATTCAGAATCTCATTTTCAATGGAGTCCTGGCCAAGAGAGCAGTATAATAGTTCCATATTAAAATATACAGTGACAAAACAGACAACATAAAACAGAAAAAGACAGTTTGCAATTTAACATAATCTCAACCTAATCACCAGCAGCGCTCAGTAACAGCACATGTGCATTTAGTACTCAAATAGTCCTTTTATTCTAATTTTAATTGGTGTCATTGTTGGTAAGTAGTCTAATACAAGATGATTCAGAACTCTGATTGGATTAGATCTAATTTAATTTAAGATTTAAGGGTCATACATTGGGTTGCCGAAGTTTCCAAAACTGGTGCGTTCAGTGTTTTCCAGAAGAGGGCCATAGGATCTGTGTCTGGAATGGAGAGGAAGTAGAGAAAATAAGAGTGAGAAATGGAGTGGAGAAAAAAGGAAAGAAATGTGACAGGGAATCATTCCGGTATATTCACTAATACAGGCAGACAGATTAGATGACAGTAGTCCTGCAATGGATAATGGGAAATAAAGATACCTAAATAACGGCTCTTTTGGTTATACAAACATTTTGAAGGTTGAAATAATCCCATTGGTTGAATTAAATTTGGTCGGTGAACAGTTTTCAGTGTTCTACTTTGGTAAGGATAGTCCCCATGAAAGCTGTTCACAGCGAGTTCGGTTTGTGGAAAAAAACACTGCTTTTGATTCTTTGAAATGTAACGCTATGAGCTTTGCTAATCAAATTCCTTTCATCTTCATTGCGGAGGCAGAAATCTCAGACAGAAAAACAACCTTTTAGGTTATGTGATTTGGGTGAACTCTGCTTTTAAAAGTCCCATGACCTGGTCCTCTTTGGATGCTTTTATATAGGCCTTAGTGGTCCCCTAATACTGTATCTGAAGTCTCTTTTATATAGACCTTAGTGGTCCCCTAATACTGTATCTGAAGTCTCTTTTATATAGGCCTTAGTGGTCCCCTAATACTGTATCTGAAGTCTCTTTTATATAGACCTTAGTGGTCCCCTAATACTGTATCTGAAGTCTCTTTTATATAGACCTTAGTGGTCCACTAATACTGTATCTGAAGTCTCTTTCCTGAAATTCAGCCTTGGTGTAGAATTACAGCCACTAGAGCCAGTCCCACAATAAGCTTTCCTTAGGATGTGCCATTTCTGTGTCTGTAGCTATTGAGGAGGAGAGAGGGGGGGGCAAGGTGGAGGGTGGGGATCAGTGTTGGTCATCTTACTTTAAAAAAGTAATTAGTTACAGTTACAAATTACTTCTCCCAAAAAGTAATTGAGTTAGTAACTGAGTTACCACATTGTAAAAGTAATTAGTTACTCAGCAAAGTAACTGTGACATTATTTTTTATGTTCTATAACGCTATTAGGCTACGTTCTATAACATTAGCTGATTGATGTGTTCAGCTCGGCCTTGGTCACCTGTTGCTGACCCGAAAAATCGAGCGTTGCTTGTTTTAACAGAGTGTCTCTGTCTCCTTCGCTGGAACGCTAGCTGCATTTGGGCTTGGGGTTGGGTTAGCAGCAGCAACAAGTGTCGTGTTGATGTGAGGGGCTTCATAAGATTCGAGTTGTTTGAGGCAGACGTGGATAAAGTCTTTTTTTCCCTGGCATAGCGTGCATGTTACATAAACATTCTTGCCTTTGATTTCAATGAAAGAGAAGTAGTGCCGGTACTTCCAGTTCGAGAACGTTACCTTTGAATTTCCCTGGCTCGTCGCTGTCTTGTGTTTAGTGGTAGTCAGAGCGTGCAGTCATATGTAACGGTGTCATCATCCCCCCCCCTGCTCTCTCCAGGCAGCTGATGTCACCTCGCGCTTCATTCAACCAAATTGTAGTAACGCGCCACTTTACATTCTCAGTAACGATAACGGCGATGGGAAAAGTAATTAGATTACTCCGTTACTGAAAAAATAACCCCGTTAGTAACGCTGTTATACTTAAACGCCGTTACTCCCAACACTGGTGGGGGTGTGGCCTTGACCAACTGCCACTTTGCTCGTTTGAAAGCCATGATGTCTCTCTCTCATGGGTGGGCCAAATTCTCTGGGCGGGCAAAGCAGAGAAAGGGGAGGTAACCTTGCTCCTTATGACCTCATAAGGAGCAAGATTCCAGATCCGCCCATCTGAGCTTTCATTTTCTCAAAGGCAGAGCAGGATACCCAGGGCTCGGTTTACACCTATCACCATTTCTAGCCACTGGGGGGCCATAGGCAGGCTGGGGGAACTCATATTAATGTTAAAAAACCTCTTACAGTGACATTTTCATGTCCTGGGACCTTTTTAAAGGATTGGGCCAAAAAGTCACTGACTGTCCTCTGCGAGGCTAAGAGCAGGGACACATTTGGAATTGCTGTTTTTCAATATGAATATAATCTACCTTTCCCACACAATGTAATGACTTCAGTGTGAGTACATTAACCGTAGCATGTGAGTGCTTTGCAGGAGATTTGTTTGAGCTTTGGACTCACCGGATCCTGTAGTAGTACAGCCCGACAAACACTAGGAGGACGATTACGATGAACGCACAGAGAATGACTGCAATACTTCCTGGGGGGAGAGAGAGAGGGAGAAAGAGAGAGACAATAAGTCTGATATATCCATTGTTTTTAAACAAATGTTTTTTATTCCCGCAATAAAGATCCATTCAAAGTTTTTAAAAGCAATTCCATGCTACGTCTTCCTACATTTTTCCCTTTCCACCTTTTACACAACACTTCATAACTTAAACTTCAGCTTGCTTATCACCAGTGCTGCGCAACTTACATGGAAACTATAAATTACTTATTCATTACACATTACTCACTGAAAGAGTTATTACATTACTTTACAGCAGGGGTCACCAACCTTTTTGAAACTGAGAGCTACTTCATGGGTATTGAGTCATACGAAGGGCTACCAGTTTGATACACTCTTCTGAAATAACAAATGTGCTCAGTTTGCCTTTAGTTATATATGATTATTAATGATTAATGCTACTCATCTATGTGAAGACACTGATCGTGTTAATGATTTCTCACAATAATTATCAACAATGACTTAACAAGGTGGGAAACAGATAATATCAATATTTAAGTTTCATTTTTAGAACAGGCCTAAGGGCTACTCATGTGGTCCTTGGGGGCTACCTGGTGCCCGCGGGCACCGTGTTGGTGACCCCTGCTTTACGGGTTCAAACGCAGGCCGCTGCCAAGGACTCAGCTTACATGGGGCGCACACTTTACTGGGTGAGCTAGAGTTTGCCCCCATAAGTGCCATTTACTTCCAACTGGAATCACACCCTCTCTGTGATCCTCTTTGTAGTCTAAAATAATGTTAGTGTTTCCTAAATGTATTGCTATTTGTTTTTATTATGAAAAGAAATAAAAAAGGTATTTGGGGAAATATCAGAAATGTCGGCTGGAGTGGGCATGTCCCTTTCTGTGTTTGATTACCAGAGGTTGGCAGGCTGCCAGAGTAGTGTTGAAAGACAAACAACAGTAAAACTAACTTGCGCTGTAGCTACATGTCACGGCCACATCAGTATCGAACTGCAACGTGAATGTAATAATAATAATAATAATAATAATAATAATAGTAATACATTTTATTTTATTTCCACTCCAAACCACACCATCAACTTCATGGTCGTGCTAGATGAAAAGTCAGGGGATCACCAAAGTCATTAGGATTGATCGTCTGGGACCCATGACTATCTGAATAACGGCCACACTAGGCAGTCCCTCCAGAAAAAAACGCGATTATGCGATCGCATAATTCAATGCCTAATCAGCCAAAGTCCGCATATTTATGCGGGGGCCGCATTTTTTTCAAATACGCCGCATAAATTGCCGATTTCCGCGCAAAATATGCGGGGCTTGCATGATTTAATAATCCCCGCATTTTCGTTGCAAAAAAGTCCCATAATATCTTAGCAGAAAGTTGAAAAATGTTGCGTTTACTTCACACGAGCAGCCATTTTCCCGTTGTCATGGGAACGTTATGAAGTGACGTAATTACACGATGTGAACATCATTGAATAGCAGGGTGTTGGGGAAATCACATTTTTTCTCTTTTTCATCAAACCGCAATTTTTGCAAGTTCCCGCAATTTCATTGCATAAAACTGCATAATTATCCCGCATATTACATCGCATTTTTTAAGAAAATGTGCCGCATAATCAAGGATTTTTGCCCGCAACAATCACAAAAAAACTCATTTTTCTGGAAGGACTGACTAGGAAAGCACTCCCAATTTTTTTTGCCACACAAATTTTTTTTTTCGGCAGCACCCTTCCTCAGCGTGTGCACGTGTGAGCGTAAATACAAGCTCCACAAATGCCCTGTTAACCTACATTGTAGCTTGTTTCGCCGCTGCGGACTGCAGCGATCTTGCTCAATACGGGACCAATGTCAAAGATTGTTGTTCTCATCAGTCACTTAGACACAGAAACATAGGAAAATAGGGTCCAGGTTGAAAAAAAAAAGTAGGTACCCTTTTACACAGAATAATCTGAGAGGCCGTCATTGGAAACTATTTGGGAAAGGGCAGGCACTTTCAAAATATACCTGGCAGGTGATTGGATGAACCATCCGTCTATCCCGTCCGCCATTGTTGTTTTGAATGAACACTCGCAGCCGTAAACCATGCCCGTAGCAGCCAGGAGCTCCTCCCCAATTTTGTAATTGCCTGTGCACACACTGAGGATGGGTGCTGCCCAAAACGTCGTGGCATTGCGTGGCAATAATTGGAGTGCTGTCCTAAGTAGCTTTATTTGCATGCACGTCTATTCACTTTTATGATCCAGCACTGAGCCTTCAAAGCTTTCTAAGTATCTACGTGAGTTGAAAAGTGTCCAGTCCTATTTTTTTATGAACCATGAATATCTAGCAATTTCATAACATTGCATGGCAGCTAGATTCTTGCAATATCAAGGGATCACATATCACACAAAATCTATCTTGCCATGGTTCAAGTAATGCATTTGTGTCCGGACAGCAGTGAACTGAACCAATCAGCGTCCGGTGAGGAGCTACGGGCGTGGTTTATGGCCGTGACTGTTCGACAAAGGAGGACGTGATAGACAGATGGTTCATCCAATCAGCTGCCAGGTATATTTTAACAGTGCGTGCCCTTTATATGATGGCCTCTCGGATGGATCTGTGTTAACAAACCATCTGGCGCGTCAGGTTAGCAATTTCATGGCAATCCATCTAATAAGTTTTGACATATTTCAGTCTGAATGGTGGACTTATGGACTGACCAATAGCCGTTGCTATCCATAGAGCCATGACACTAGCAAAACAAAAACAAATAAGGTGTGAGTTTTATGAGGTTTTAAGTGTTGTCACCATCTAAAGACGCCTTGGTCCGACCCATACAGTTTGTGGCTGGCCTGTGTGATACTTAATGTGAATGAGTTTAATCTCTAACTGTGTATCAGGTCAAACGTGATGGCCACTTTGCCTCAAAATGTACCATGGCCTTAAGATTCCTTTTCCAACAGACCATGCTGACCTTTGAGTTTATGTATTAATTAGTAATCTCCTTGTAGAAAAGTACATGGCTGACGGTTTATTTGTACATGTTAGATTTTACTAGCGTTAATGTTCAGATCACTTTCACACAAATTCAATCCTCTTATCTGGAAGCAGAATTCAAGCAATAAACACCATCTGTTCCCGACATCTCCCTCTAAAGTCAAAGGTTGAGCCTTGGCTGAAAAAAACACCAAGTAATAGATTAGATGGAAACAGGGGTCCACGCGCACCCCCTGGCTTTTTTTATGCAACCTGATTTTTTTTAAATCCTTAAAGTGTCTATTTTCAGAATTTGCCAGGTACCAAGCTGAAATAATGTCCCAAAGGCTTCATTTTTAACTCTTTGCTGCACCCGAACCCGAAAAATCAAAAAAATGATATAGAAAGTGGCATAACATTAGAAGTAAACAACATACAGAGACAAATGAACACATTTTCCCATACAATTCTGACCCCAGGGATTTAATGGAATGGTCATGTTTGACATTTGACAACATATTGACCCTATTTCTGGACAAAAATAGCAAAAAATGGCCAAAGATGTGTAGAGGATCAACTATTATTTTAGTTTTCTCAAGCGCATAGGGTGCTTAATTTTTTTGTTTTCACAACCTGTTATTTCTTTATCATTCAAGTGTCTATTTTAAGATTAAATTGGCTAGCAAGCTGAAATAATGTCCAAAATGCTTTATTATACCCCTGTTTCCATCTAGACTAGAACGATTAACTGTTGAGGCTCAACAGTGGTCTGGGAGGGCATTTGAGGGATTTGGGGACTCTGTTGAATGCTCTGACAAAATGTAATTTTGTCTGTTTACTGTAGATTATCATTCTTCAAATTGTCATGGAACAAAGCTGACTGATCTTTGAACTCATTTGGCATTAGGTGGGTGGAGTGTAAGATAAAGGTTTGTGTTAGGTGGAGATAAAAAAAAAATTCAACAGTCAAGTTCATAAAACGGCCGCCCTGGAGAGACGCTATAAAAGTTCAGAGTCAGATGCATTATCAAATTCAATGGTTACTGATGACGGGAAGAAAGTTATTTTTAGCACACGAGGAACACAGTTAAAACTCAGTAACAGGACAACACCTAAAACGTGAAGTTGTTGGGGCTTTAGTGCATGGCACTTAAACAGGGCAAATACATTCACTAAGAAGTAGTAAGAATGGATATATAGAGCTGTAAGACTTGTGTAAAATGTCTTTGTAAAGATTAAGTTAATATGATAAAAACGGGTGGGTAGTAACAAGTTACGAGTAAGGCAAATAAGTAAAAAAAGTATTCCTTTTTTGGGACCAGTAACAGTTTTCACATTTCACATTCCTTTTTTAAAACAGTACTTTTACTTTTTCTGGGCCCTTAATCTACTTTTATCTTCACTACATTTGCAACTTATACCTTTGTTACAAATAGTATATTATCTACTATACATTTTGTTACAATGAAAAACCAAAAGGAGCTGTAATCCAAGCTGTGTGCACATGGTAACGAAGGAGAGCTTTACTTGCGATACAAAGAGACGTGCTTGTGCAAGATATTAATGAGCTGGGCAATTGCAATAATTGAGAAAATCAGGTAAATATATATTTGGTTGTTGTAGGTATGTAACTCAAATCCAGTAACTGCACACTATGGAACTGGGGGCCGTTTTTGAAAGCGGCCTGAATCACCCTTTTTAAAATTCCGCAGAAATACTTTTACTTTCCATTAATGCCATATTAAAAGCCTCTTCAGTCTATGTGGTCTATGTCTATAAGCTATTCACTGTATAAACGTGTAAGTCAGATGATCACTGGGATCACTGATCTCGTCACACAGTGCATAGCTTTTTAGCCTATTTCCTTTCTCTAATTCACATCGGTTGCTATTTGTTTTATAGAAATGGTGCATTCATTACGTGGCATGTTGAAAATGATCTTGGCTTTCACTCAGTAGGCTACCATGTGTTATTTATTCAGGAAACAATAATCTTTGTGACGCATAGGGAGAGCACAATACTAAATGGGCGGATAAAACAGTGATGTTGGGCTTTACGAGCGACACTCAGGTCACTCTGTTCTTACACTACTTCATTCAAAAATAGGTTGCAGTCATTCTTACAGAATGCTTGCCACAATATTTTGTTTATGTTTTAAAGATTATTTTCGTAAACGCTTTTTGACTAATCATATTGCATTGGGTGCCTGTGCTAGTGGAGAAGGCAAATCATATACAAAGCAAGTGGTTTGTTTGGCTACATGTCCTTATCAAAGTAACAACAGATACAGGCAACGATAGTAGGCAAGGCAGCAAGCAAGTATGATATTTCAACGTGGTATTATTGATACCATGTAGATAAAAATATTAGATGTCCAATATGCAAAGCAAAGTGCAATCCCTATAAAACAAAAAACTATGTTGCACAGTGGATATTTCTAATCTGATGCACAGCAGATGTAACAAATGCAAAAAGAAACATGACTCTTGACCAAATACTGGCTTGAGTTGTGCCCCAAAAACTTGACTTGGACTTGCATAAAAGGAATTCTAGCTTCCACACACTAAACAATATAAAAACACAAAGTAACTTGTACTTTTGAGTGGTTTGTTTTTATTTTTATTTGTATACTTTTACTTGGTATGTCCAATGGTCATTTTTACTTTTACTTGAGCAATTTCTTACCAGAGTAGTCAGTGGTTAAACAGTGTTGTGAATGATAGAATGAGAGAACTAGCAGACAGCCTTTTCTCCTCATACAGCTGACATTCGCTTTCAAATATTCAACTGGTAAAGACTCTGCTGCAAAGTAAACAAGGAAGTGTGAGAGTAAAGTGTTCAGATATTAACCACAGATCGACACAGTGCTAAAGGAGGTCAAAGAGAAGGTGGAACTAATAATCTGAATCATGGACAATGCATGTGTGCATACGACCTCTTAAATCAGAGAGGTGTGATCGCCCTAACCCCTTACCCTAATGCAACTTTTGTCCGCATATTCATTAAATTCATAGTTTAGAAAGCTTCTCTTTGCTGCAGTTATAGCACCACCATGTATGTGGCCTATAAAAAAACTCCTGGACCATGTTGGGTCGAAGCAATCCTTTTATTCCTATTCCTTTATTCCAACCATAGGACAAGCAGGTTAATTTGTTCCTACCCTCTAATACGAACCAAATGAGCGTTGTATGAGCTCATATCTAAACCACAGAACGTCGGCCGTGGTTTTGAACTTAACGGCCATGGTTTTAAACAAGTCTTTAATGTTGTGAAATGGTCGCAGTTTGGTTATGTTTATGCAACACAACTACTTAGTTAAAGGTCCCATGACATGGTGCTCTTTGGATGCTTTTATATAGGTGTTAGTGGTCCCCTAATACTGTATCTGAAGTCTCTTTTATATAGGCCTTAGTGGTCCCCTAATACTGTATCTGAAGTCTCTTTTATATAGACCTTAGTGGTCCCCTAATACTGTATCTGAAGTCTCTTTTATATAGGCCTTAGTGGTCCCCTAATACTGTATCTGAAGTCTCTTTCCTGAAATTCAGCCTTGGTGCAGAATTACAGCCACTAGAGCCAGTCCCACAATGAGCTTTCCTTAGGATGCTATTGAGGAGGAGAGAGGGGGGGGAGAGAGGGGGGGCAAGGTGGAGGGGTTTGGGGGTGTGGCTTTGACCAACTGCCACATTGCTCGTTTGAAAGCCATGATGTCTCTGTCTTTCTCATGGGCAGTCCAAATTTTCTGGGCGGGCAAAGCAGAGAAAGGGGAGGTAACCTTTCTCCTTATGACGTCATAAAGGGAAGATTCCAGATCGGCCCATCTGAGCTTTCATTTTCTCAAAGGCAGAGCAGGATACCCAGGGCTCGGTTTACACCTATCACCATTTCTAGCCACTGGGGGACCATAGGCAGGCTGGGGGAACTCATATTAATGTTCAAAAAAAAATTTCATGCCATTGGAACCTAACAGCACAATATCTTTTGTGAATAGGACCTTCATTCTTTGCGAATATGCTCCTTGGTCTTCTTCCTATAGATTCTTTTTAGTGAAAAGATTAACTTGTAAAAGAGGGCTATTATCTAGAGCAAGACCCCTCAGCTGAAAAAGAGATGCAGGGACCCCCTACTATATATATATATATATATATATATATATATATATATATATATATATATATATATATATATATAGAGAGAGAGAGAGAGAGAGAGAGAGAGAGAGAGATCGCAGTAATGCACTGAATCCAGGATTCGGCTTTGGATTCGACAGAATAGTGTTGTTTGGCAGTACTTTCAGTCAAAGGCTACACGTTCAATTTGCAATGCCGATTTGTCTCGTTAAAACGCTGCTGTTAAAACATTTGCGTATGAAACATCCAAAAGAATGAGTTGTGCATGAAGGAATCTACAGACAGCAGCAAAATGCAGCAACTTCAGGTACGGCAAAGGAAGGACAGTCACAGCTAAAAACTTGTTAACCAGACGAAGAAAAAAAAATACACTGCTGTGGACGTTGTCTACTTCATTAATGTGTTTACTGTGTTAATGTCAATACTAACCTACTACAATAATTGTTGACGTATTCATATATACATCATGTTTTAATGTTAAAATGTGGCACAGTGAATCCTTAAGCTTAACTGTATCTGTGGATGTATCCCGGACCCCCTGTTGAAGATCTCTGAACTAGAGTGTAAAATAAAGATTGAATGAGGATATACATTGATGTGCATAAACCTGTCACACAGACATTTTTTTTATATTCTTTTTAAACTTTTACTGGAACAAATGTGAAAAACAAACCAAGAACTTTGTTTGGCTGCGTACCTGAGCTCAGAGCCTTGGACTCGTGTCCTTCCTGTAGTGTGGTGCCGGAGCTGGTAATGCTGGTGCTAGAGGCCTGGGTGCCCGTTGTTATAGATGGGGATGATGCGAATGAGGAAGAAGATGAAGAAGACATGGACACGGTTTGTGTTTCAGGTGAAGTGGCCGAGTCTGGAGTGTTGTTTTTCACAGTGGTGGCTGAAGTTGGGGTGGCAGCTGTATTGTTGATGGATGGAGCTGCACTGGTGGAATTTATATCGGTGACATAAGTAGTTGCCACTGTACTTGTATCATTGGTGGGCAGAGTCGCACTGGTTGAATTTACTTTGGGAACATTAGCAGTTGTCACTGTACTTGTATCATTGGTGGGCAGAGTCGCACTGGTTGAATTTACTTTGGAAACATTAGCAGTTGTCACGGAAGCTGTATTGTTGGTGGGCAGAGTCGCACTGGTGGAATTTATATAAGTGACTGAAGCAGTTGTTACGGAAGCTGTATTGTTGGTGGAGGGAGTTGTATCGGTGACGTTTCTATTGGCGACAGGACTAGTTGACATGGCAGGTTGAGTAGTTGATTTCCCAGTCGTAGCCTGGGAGGTGACGTTTGTTGTTGTCGTCGTCATCGTCGTCAGTGCACCGCACCAGAGTAGACCTGCAATTCAAAGATGTTTCTTTAAAGCACATTCCTGCAGCAATGTGTTACAACACATATTGGAGCATACAACAGTGATTCTTTTTGTTTATGGTCCCCATAGTCTGGACCAACCGAAGTACACTTCCAGTATAATTGACCCTCACCTTCCGCTGCTATTCTCCAACTCTGTTCACATGGTAAAAATGGCAATGAAGAAAGAATTTGGATCGTGCATTATGGCTGCTTGGTACTTTCGGGGAATGATTGTGGAGATTTACAAAGAATAAGCTTACGGTTATTTACTATTTAACTAGGACGTTTTGGGACTGATTGGTGGGGATTGCTATCGACGAAGTACACGCAGTGATACACTGGTAAGAGCAAATTACATTTAATCATGTATCCAGCTAATTTAAATGGCTCATGTTACTGTATTGTGTGAACAGTTAACTTCATTTAATATTTTACGTGACGTTTTCTTGAGCGGGGTGCAAATGTTCCACCAAAACAAGTTCCTTCCTCCGACCATGGATGGCAAGGTGGAGAAATAAATCAATAAAACAGGTGGGCGGATGTAAAGCTAGCTAGCTTCAAGGCAAGAACAAACCAGGCTAGGATACCTGGAGAAAACCTGCGGCTGTTATTAATATTAATGCCTATGGTTTTGGAATAAAATCTCAAGCAATTACATATAGGTGTAATGTTCCAACCCATTCTCACTCCCAACTCGTCAAATAATGACGCTTGGTCTTGAAATTTTAAACTCCACCCACAATCTTTCCCTTACACTAACTAAAGGGTATTACCCTGCACGTTGAAAAATTATGCCAAATCAGTCTCGACCCAGAGCATCAAAAAGTGACGCAAAGGGTCCCAACCATGCACAACAAAAAAATAATGCCATAATTATTATTATTTTTATTATTTACATTTTTTTTAATTGTAAATAAATCCTATGAAAAGACAAAAAAACATGCTGCCATTAATACTCACTAGAACACTACATGTGTATTAATCCACTGCTGAAAATAGTTCCCAACAAATGCACTATTTCCCCGTTTGAGTACTGTATGTACAAAACTACAGTGACCAGCTGTTGTAGGTTATTACTGAGCCTTTAAAAAATAATCTAACTATATATTTCTAAGATGTAGAGATTTATTTAATAGGTCTTGAATAGATTCCAATGGGCTTGGGGCTGCTTGCAACGGACAAGGTGGGAAGTCAGAAAGTACAGAGAGATCAGATATGACTAATTTAAGGTTTTCCAGTCTTCTGGTACTCTGATTTGTCACTGGTGTATTAACTAGTCTTTATAGAGAGATCAGAGAGAGAGACACAAAACAATTCTAATGGAAATTATAAATAAAGTGGTGTTTTTTTCATCGTCCTGTGACAGAAAGTCGGAAATAAATTGAAGTGATTACACATTATCCTGTGTACAGGTTTTGAAACAGCACAGTGTTTTTTAGTGTGCCATCTACACAAATCTGTTTAATGATCACACAGTTTTAAGGGTGGAAAAATCCAATGTACTTTTTCACTTTTTGAAAGAAAAAGAGGACATTTTGGAGCTTAGCACCAAACGTTACACAACAAAGAAGCATTCGGTTGTGTAATCAAACCTTTATTTAACCAGGATAAAAAACTCCTTGAGATTACAAATCTCTTTTACAAGAGGGTCCTGGCAAGTGGCAGCAGCTTGGTTTTAATAATGTAATGTTAACCCCCATGAAATTTTAACGTTTTTCTCTTGAAAATTATCCTGTGACACTGGTAATTCACAACCAGTGAAAAAAAAGCCTTCTTCTTCTTCTTAAAAGATGCTGTAACCTGAAATGTTACAACACTTAGGTTGTAAACAGGAAACTGTCTCACCCAACCAGCAACTAAAATGGAATTTGGAGACATTTTCAACAATTCCGAGCTACACCATATAGTAAGAGGTAAACATTTTTTGCAATGGAGCCTGAATATTAATCAGAATTCATAAGGTAGTAGAGGTGGCTTGTCAACTTTCAACATCTGCATTCCCTCCACCTCGCTCAGCCAAACTTTTCTTCAATTTAGTGAATTATATTGACACTTAATGTGTGATCCTCCCCATCAGTGGTGGAATGTAATTAAGTACTAAGTATTAACTCAAGTACTGTACGTACAAATTTAGGGTACTTGCACTTTACTTGAGTCTTTTCTTTTCATGCCACTTTCTACTTCTACTCCGCTACATTTCAGAGAGAAATATTGTACTTTTTACTCCACTACATTCATCTGTTACAGCTTTAGTAACTACAGATTAGGATTTTTGCAAACAAAACATATATGAAATAAGATGTTTTATATAAATGTAACTACCCAACAATATAACGGCCTACAGCTGAAATGATTAGACCATTAAACACTTAGTTTATTGACAGAACTGTTTTGATCGTTTCCAGTTTTTATAATGTGAGGATTTTTCTGCATACTTTTACTTTTACTACTTTAAGTACATTGTCCTCATGATACTTACATACTGTTAGTTAAGTAAACTTTTCAATGCAGGACCTTTTACTTTTAACAGAGCATTTTTACAGTGTGGCATTAGGATCTGAGTACTTCTTCCACCACTGCTGCCCATATTCTGACTTGCTCAAGACATTGACACATCTTCCACATAAAAATACAAAGAGACAATTTAGAATGTTCACCACATCAAATAGCATGCATTGCTGTCAGAGTCCACTTACATGTTATCAGAGTTTGCAGGCTGACCCTCATCATTGTGTTCTGTTGACTGTGTATACCTCCCGACCCTTGTGTGGCTGCTGCTCTGTGCTCTGTGCTCCCTGTGGACAGCTGTAGTGTGTGTGGCTGCGGAAGTGACTGATTATAAGAGCCTGGGGGGCGAGGCTACATGATGACAGAGTCACTTTTAAAAGCTCACAGGGCGGCCTGATCATGGTACCATGCTGTTTTAATAAGCTGTAGACCACAGGAAGTTGAATTACAGGTAACAACCTAGACTGGTTCTATATTTTTAGAAGAGCTTGATGTAAATTCTGTGATGTAACTTAAAGTACCAGTGAGCCTATTGTTTGTGATAGTATACAATATGGTATCACTAATATTCCAGTATGTGCTTATAATGTGCTATACTACTAGTGAGAGATTGATTTATTGTACTCCCTGACAACTGTAATATTTCCAAAATATCCCTTTTTTTTTAAGTATTATCTCCAAAATGATGTCCCCAAAAGAAAACTTTTTTTTTTTATCTAAAAAGATACATTTATCTTTTTGTTCATCTAAAAAAACAAACAATTGCACCATCTAGTGATCTGAAAAGCAATTGATTTTATTACTCAGGTCAAAAAAAGTTCAATTCTGATGTGCCATTCATATAATAAAAGATCGATACTTGGCATCTGTATCGTATTTCCACGAACAATATCGCAATATTATGCTGTATCGATATTTTTCCCCCCACCAGTAACTCCCATCAACCTCAGCTGCACTTGTGCCATTTCACCAGTGTTAGCATACTGACATGTTAAACTAAGATGATAAACATATGTGCCAAATACTATCAGCATGTTAACAACATTGCTGGCATTTAGCTAAAATAATCTACAGCCTTACAGCAGGGGGGAGTCCAAACCTAGGGGGGTCCAGATGCATGGTCCCCCCTTAGAGATTATTTTCCCATTTTTAGCAGTTGTATAGACACTTTTTCAAGCCAATTGCTATAATAGAATTTCTGAAAATCTGTGCATCGGGAAAAACATGAGAGTTGCCAAGGAAGAAAGTCATCTTGTAGAACCTACATCCTGTCTAACTGTTCTCACTACTGCCACCCTCAAAAGAATCAAAAAATTGTCTGACGTTGCTATCTTTGAGTCACATAACATGGCTAGGGTAGGGATTTGGCATAAACAGCATTACTGATCTTGAAACCAATTTTTGTTATACTATGTTGCAGTAGAGTTCACAGAATGAATGTTTAGCTGAAAAATCTGCTACATTTGAATTCATCCCATAATTATTAAGTACAAATCAAGGATCCCCAACAATGCCAAGTAAATGTGGTCTTCAATACTCTGAATTGAATGCTAGGCCAAGAGAAGAACATTTACTTAATTTTTTTTAGATTTATTTAGGGAATAGCCTAGTACTAGCATAGAACAGTTGAATTATTTAAAAAAAAAACTCCGCCCATGCCTCACAGAGATGCTAGCATGGCTGAAGAATCTTGTTAGAATAAAATCTTTTGGCTTTAGCCCAACTTTCCTGAAGAATTCTGGCAGACAGAGTCCATTTCTTTATTTAAAGAGCTGATGTTGATGCTGCTGCTAGCTGTGGTAGTTGTGATGGGGGCTAGTGTAGTCTAGGTCACAGATGATCAATCACAGAATGTACCCAAAAATGATTGACATAAACCTTTCTTAATAGAGCCTGATCGGTAGAATTGCTGATATTACTTAATTGGAGATATATATTGGTGTTGATGTACAATATACATCGTCCACCAAGTAAAAAGAACTTGCAGGACAAAAATGCCACAGATATCTCTGAGAAAATTGAGAAAGTGAGAAAGAAAACAAATGCAAGGTATCCTTGACAAAAACAATATTTTTGCACGTGTTAATGCAAAAGCAAATTAAGACTGGCCAACGTAGTCTTACCAGATTTTCTGAGCTCCTCAATAATTATATATTTACCGGCCTCAGGAGTGCAGCAGTAGCCAGGATGTTCCCCATGCCTGACTGGACAAACGCACCACATGCTGGACTGTTGTTGATCTTTGCTTTTGAATTTCAAACTAGAAAAATAGAAGGGATGTCCTGGAAACATAATCACATTTTGCCAAAACCTAAATCAATTTAAACTTTGAAAAAGCCCAGGTAGTGGCAGAAACACTTCATTTTTAATTTTTTTTTTTTTCATATTATTTATTATCAGTATTATTTATACGATAGATGGATAGATATTCAACACTTTAAGGGCATTTGGAAAACACAAAAATGTCTGTTATGGTCATATTCAGATTACAAATGTAAAATGTAAAGGTACTAGTTATACTGAGATGGTTATTTTTTATACAGTTCTTTTTCACTTTCAAAGAAATTTTAATTTTATTTAGACTAATAATATTACACTGTAAACCCAAATTAGTTGACTTTATTCGCAAATCGCGTGGAAACCCGTTGCCCTATCCCACTTTAGTTTTTACACAAGCTGAAACTAAACATGTTAAGTTGTTTTAACATGGAACCTTAAGTTTTTACACAAGCTAAAACTAAATATGTCGGGTTGTATTAACATGGAACCTTACGTTTTTACACAAGCTAAAACTAAACATGTTGAGTTGTATTAACATGGAACGTTAAGTTTTTACCCAAGCTGAAACTAAACATGTCGAGTTGTATTAACATGGAACCTTAAGTTTAGTATTTATATTTATTAGTAGTGTGTACTCAAATCATTAGATAAAACTAGCTATTATGACTTATTATTGCTACTCATCATTTATTACAATTACTATTATTTCCTCTAATTTAATTAGCTTTTGATTTTTTTTTAAATATGGTATAAAACATTGTTTCAAATAAATTGGATGAAAAAAAAGAAACACCTCTAAATGCTCCAATGCATTTTATTTTTAAGAAAAATGGCAAAACAGGTCAACATTAACACGTCTAACCTAAAATGATTAATGTGAAAAAAGTCATTTCAAATCATTGAAACAATTATGTGTGTGGGTGTTGTCCATGTCTGTGTTGTACGTGTGTGGTGTGTCCGTGTGTGTTGTCCGTGTGTGTTGTGTGTTGTCCGTGTAGGTGTTGTCCGTGTGTGTTGTGTGTGGGTGTTGTCTGTGTGTGTGGGTGTTGTCCGTGTGTGTTGTCCGTGTAGGTGTTGTCCGTGTGTGTTGTGTGTGGGTGTTGTCTGTGTGTGTGGGTGTTGTCCGTGTAGGTGTTGTCCGTGTGTGGGTGTTGTCTGTTGTCCATGTAGGTGTTGTCCGTGTGTGTTGTGTGTGTGTGTGTGTGTTGTCCGTGTGTGTTGTCCGTGTAGGTGTTGTCCGTGTGTGTGGGTGTTGTCCGTGTCTGTGTTGTTTGTGGGTGTTGTGTGTGGTGGTGTTGTCCGTGTTTGTGTTGTTCTTGTGTGGGTGTTGAATGTGTCACAAATTTACAAGAAAAAAACATGGATGTCCCCTGAGATTAAAGTGGTAAATCCATAAACAAAACAAAATTGACAAGAAATCCCCACTCAAATGTACATTGCGAGCTGATTTTTCAAAGTCTGTAGCTTCGGCTTTAGGTCAGTGTGGTCTAACAAGAGCAATACCTGTTGGATGACCTGAAATGTGAGCTCCATAGTCTTGGGGTTGTTAAGATGGAGTGCATATGTGAGTCCAAACAGAATGCCCAATGCTTTTGGCAGATCTTGAATGTTGTCCATCACGACTTCTCCCTCAATGATGATTTTCAACAAGGCAGGACTGAGATGCTGAGAAGATGTGAGCCCAGCACCTTCACCCAATGAGAAGTATCCCAATGTCAAGGTCACGAAAAATCCTCATCATCCGATTCCTAAATAAAGAATAACAGAAGAGCCCAATCATTACATTAGATTTCTCATTTGAAAAACAACTTTAATCAATATAAGAGTGTCATGGTGAAAAATAAATAAAGGTGAAAATTATGAGAAAGCAAGTGCTTACTTACAAAGCCTGCTTTTTATTTGAAGAAGTTTGTGAGTTTGTCCCCAAGGATGATAGGAAGCCCTCTGAGCACCTGTGTCTGGATGGCAGTTGGCTCTGTAGTCTTTGGGAATTAAACACAGTACTACACGTTAGATAGCTAAAATGAAAAACAAATAAGATCTATAAGAAAGCTTAAACAAACCAAGCAATGTTTGGATTGAATTATACAACTAATAGAGTAGCATTTTGATATGATGTTTTTACAAAACCTGTGAAAAACAATGCCAAGTACATAATGTGTATGGACCTACATTGGTCTGTTGTGAAATATGTGTCAACAACTGTCCAACATTACCTCTCTTGGATCGAAATAACTCGAGGAGACAAGGACTGTGCCGATCGATGCTCTCATAGAATTCCTGCTTGAGGTTCTTGCTGAACTCCATGAACACCTGAAAAATACAGAGAACAAAAACAAACTGAACTTAGATCAACTGAATTATACAAGGCAGCTAAGCCACCTGTAAAGTAGTATATGATTTGAAATGTTTAAATAAAATTAAAATTAAAAAATACCAATTTTTTCCTTAAAGAGGACAAGAGTAAATGTGTACTGCGCAGGTGAGAAAGACTGCTTCTGTGCAGGGTGCAGAAAAATCACATGACTGACAGTGAAAGGTTACTTGGGCAGTTTCACGCAGTTGTGCACCCTGGGTTTTCTGGTGAATCTTTGCTAAGTGGAGCTTAAGTGCATTAATGGAGTTGAATGTGCACACACATTGTTGGTGTAAGCAGGGAAATGGGACAGTTCTACCATAGTTTCCGTGTTTAAACCGATAACGTTTTAAAAGGTAACCCATTTTCTAACACAAACTCACAATACTTCCACTTCCACAACATCCTCACACCACAAGGATCTGTAAAAATAGAAAACAAGAAAACGTTTAGCTCAACGACTAAGCTCAACAATGTCACTGTTAAATACAATAAGGCAATATAACCGAAACGACGCCTGTGTTACAGAGAAAACGGGCATGTAAACAAGCGCGTGAGAGTGAGTGAGTGAGACGGAAAAAGAGAGCGGCCAAGGACGGGTCGAGTGGATCAATGAGCTGAGCGCGAGCAGCTCACGGTGTCCACAACGTAAACACCTCCACAGCGCGCTAGCACTCCTTTGCCCGCGGCGCGGTTGAATCGCTTTTCTATTGCGTAAAATGACTATACTGTATGTAATGTTATACTGTATAAAGGATACAGTCGAGCAAACTCGCCGGTATGTGAGCCGTCCTCAGAATGTTAACACTAAGCTAACCTTAACATTAAGCTGACACTTTTTTGAGTAGCTAGCTAGTGTTAGCAATAAGCATGTATTAACACTGCACAGATTCAAACAGTAACATTAGACAGAAAAAAGCTAGGTCAACAAATTATCTGCAAGCTTTTGGGTATTCAAAATTCCCGCAAAGATAACTAGGCTACAATAGTTATTTTAAATACTAACCATTCCACTTGGAGTAAGGTTGCTTCTAAGTCAGGGTAACGTCCGTCGCTGTCGATGCTGTTCGCCCGCGTCCGCCAGGTGCAGAGCCCCTTGAACGACGTTACGGAGACGCTGGTCTTGTCACATGACCAGGCAGGTTTTTGAATTAGCCCCCTCCCCTTTTTATGAAAGTAAACATACCGAGTTATCTCTGCTAAACATGATTAGTGCAATGAATTTTTCAGCTAAATAGTACAACCAACTAATGTTGTTTAGTAATGATAGCAGGCTTTTACAAAACATAAAAGTATAAGTAATGATCACTCGTAAGTTTAATTAGAAACAAAATCAGGGTTTACAGTGTAGAAAAGCTTTGCTGTATTTAACATAGGCCTACTGCATTGTTTTTGTTTTTTATTTGTTTTTATTTAAATTTTTCAGTTTTAATATTTTTTAGGAATTCTGAGAGTCAACAACCCATATAGATATTCACAAATGTATCCGGTAGATATCTGTCTGGAACATATCTGTTTATAGACCCAATGTTTAAATAAATATTGAGCTGTGACACATTGATTTATGAACAAACACTTTCAAAATAACATTCCCATCAGCCTCAGCGGTACTTAGTGATGGCTGTAGAATCTTAGACTTGATAGACTAAAGTCTTTTAGATTTGGACCAACTTACCTGTGGAATTCTGGCAGACCGAGTCCGTTTCTGTATTTAAAGACATTCTGTCGATGCTAACGCTAGCTGTGGGGGTTGTGATGGGGGCTGGTGTAGTCGGGGTCACAGATTTTGGGTCAGGCCCGGAAGTAGAGTTAGATGGGGATATGGAAGTAGAATAACTTGATGAAGTGTCCGCTGGTGATGAAGCTGGATGGACGACAGTACTGGTGTTGCTGGTTTCTCCCGTCCTGTCTGTGACTGTGTCGGGGGATTGAGTAGAAACTGTCGAGGTGGCCTCAGCATCACTGGTGGACTGATCTGCGCTACAACTCCATAGACTGATGCTTAGGACTCACCTGCTTTCAACACAGTTTAACATGGTTTTGTGTAGGGCTGCAGCAAACAATTATTTTTATTATCTACTAATTGCCTGCAAATTGGCACAAGTGGACATAAGTTTCCCCACGGTGACACCTTCAAGTTGCTTTTTTTTTAAGATTTTTTGAGCTTTCATTACCCTTTTTTTTTATTATACAGGTGAATGTCAGGAAAGGGGGGAGAAAGAGGGTGGATGACACAAAGTGCCGATGGTCGTATTTAAACCCTGGCCGCTGTCAAGGACTTCCCCTGAGCTGAAGGTTGCCCACCAAAGTTCTCTTTTTACACAAAAAAGATAACCTTCTTTTTTGACACACTGGCTTCAATGTCTTTTAATAATATCCATTTGGGAAAATACCTAAATCTCGTATATATCCTGGAAGTAGTCCCTTTAAAGCAGATTTCAGGGCCTAGCCCCAACTTAAACAACATGAAAAGATGAACATGCTTACATGCTAGCAGAGTTTGCGTGCTGACCCTCATCACTCTGTTTTAGCCTGGTTGTGCTGCACGCGGCGCTGGCTTCTGTGCTTCCTGTGGATTAGAGCAGTAGTGTGTCTGGTGATTGTGAGTGATAATAAGAGCCTGGGGTGGGGGCAAACAATGGAAGAGAACTGGCCGTGTCATGGTGAGCTGGAATTAAAGATGCATACTCTTGCCAGGGAGAAAGTTTGTCAGAAAGTTTAACTAAAAAAGTGTAAAAACCTACGTAGCCTATATACAATTCTGAGAGAACTTAAAGGTGCTTCCATCTGGCCATCACCCAGACGAAAAGATCACAAAGGATCCCTGAAGTTGTCTATGGCTCGTAGCTAGAACATTTTTATTGACACACAACGTTGTTGTCTAACATTGATCTTTCTCTGGATGCTTTTTTTTCCAATGCACCTGTTCCTCAATAGGAGATAAAAGATGATTTTTTTGCTCTGTTCCTTTCCTGCCAGAATTAGCACCACAGAGTATTTCTGCCTCCCTACAATTGATCTTACAAATGTGCCCAATAATCACATACACTGCTAATGGCATTGTTTTGTCTCACTGCCTTTTCAATCAATACAAATACGGACACTATTTGCAGTTTGACTTGACTTGACATGGCTCTTTAGCTTCTCAGGCACGTCATTCTACAGTGTGGAGGCCCTGTTTTTAACTGCCCTGTCTCTATATTCTAAACTGGAGGAAGAATTATAAGCTTAATGTAATGCTCAGAGCCTTGCGTTGTTGTTGTTCTTCTTCTTCTTCTTCTTCTTCTTATTATTATACTGATTCAATTATATAGCTGTGGCTTTTAAAAGAATTACCTGTAGTTAATATTGTAAGCCAGAAGAGAGCAGTGTAATCATTGTGATGTGGCCTGAAATTAAAAACACCACTGTATTAGTCTCTATAGTATTAGCCCCTAATGAGTGAGTACATTAGGTCTATATGTTAGGAATATTATAGAAATACCACATTTTAAAAACAGGATTAAGAATTGTAATGACATTTATTCATGAAAGTTTTGTCCCAGTACCTATTTATTACAGTGAAAATACATGCATGACCACAGAAAGTACATCACTTATAGAAACGGAGTGTGTTGTATAGAAGGAAACTCTTGAGGCAAACCTGTCTCCTAAAGCATTGCATAACTAATCTGAAACGACAAATATGGTTTGGAAGAAAATTAATATTCCTAGAGATTGTATTTTATCAACATTTTTACTGAATGTATCTGCGAAGTCTCAAAATATGAATACTAAATGTTTTATGTATATTCACTGAAGCGTGATTCATGTAATTACCAAAATCACAATCTTTATCGTATCTGTTTCCCTAATACATTTGTTTAGTTACCTAGTGGTTTTTTAAGGCTGGCACTGTGGGCACTCATTCAGACAAAATCTAGACCACTGAGCTGGAGCTGGTTTTTCTTAGCCTATATATTTCTTTACTTTTTGGCAAAATGGCACCATTAAAAGTAAGACCGGGCAATATACATCATCAAAACAATATAAGAAAGTCTATTGTATATATTTGTCTGTGCCGTTTCTATCGCAATGTTGAATAAGCAGCTTTGGATGCTTTTATATAGACCTTAGTGGTCCCCTAATACTGTATCTGAAGTCTCTTTTATATAGACCTTAGTGGTCCCCTAATACTGTATCTGAAGTGTCTTTTATATAGACCTTAGTGGTCCCCTAATACTGTATCTGAAGTGTCTTTTATATAGACCTTAGTGGTCCCCTAATACTGTATCTGAAGTGTCTTTTATATATTTATGTCTTTTATAACTGATTAATTCATATCAGGGGTTGTTCAGTGTCACCGGGAAATTCCGCTGTCTTGTGCCTAATTTTCGGCCATATGTCCATTACCTTCTGCTTTCTTTGTGTTGGTGTTCTAAACTCTGGTGGATTTCTGAGGGTTAACTGCTCCTCAGATCTCTGCAGGGTAAATCCAGACAGCTAGCTAGACTATCTGTCCATTCTGAGTTCTCCGTTGTTCGACTAAAACAACCTTTGAACAATCACATGTTCCACCAAAACTAGTTCCTTCCAGAGAATATTTTGCAGAGGCACCATGGCTCCGTCCGGCACTTGGCACCACCCAAGACGATTGTGATTGGTTTAAAGAAATACCAATAAACCAGAGCACGTTTTTCTTCCATCCTGGAATGCTGTGTGGACTAGCCAGACCCTCCTTTACAGCGCTGTGGAGGAAGGTCTGGCAAAGCGAGACTAACTTAGTGAGCAAAAATGACAACATTTCTGAACAAGGCCTGCACTAAAATCCTTAAATTTGTTATGATTTTGCCATGTTCTTGAATGATTTCCAATTATCAAATACCACTGAACGTGGTGTGTTAACAGGCCTAACCACAGCTGAAAAGAGGCTGGCTCTCCACTGGCTGCCTCCACACACACACTTGTACAATGGCTGTGATCACCATAGAGCTTTCAGTGGCTAGAATGCATGGCGCGAGTCCATCCATCCATCCAGCCATCCATCCATCCTCATATGCTTATCCGGGGTCAGGTCTCGGGGCAGCAGCTGCAGCAGGGGAGCCCAAACTTCCCTTTCCAGAGCCACAACACCTGATAGCGCGTGCACCCCATGTACAAAGGCTCAGTCCTTGTCCCAGCGGCCACAGGTTTAACTCCGACCTGCGGCCCTTTGCTTCCTGTCATTTCCCCTCTTCCCCGCCTTTCAAATCTTCAATTGTCCTGTATAATAGTCCTAAAATTCCCAAAGAAATGGGGCTGGTGCGTATGGTAAGATAAAGGAGCGAGTGAAATGAGGATGTTTTCTATGCTTGATGCAAGTAACGTATGATGCTGTAATTCTTTAACTTATCCTGACATCTTGGGGGTGGGGGGTGGGGTCGCCACCTCATAGGCTTTGCGGGGAGAGTGAAGCAAAGATGTTCTCGAATATTGTACATCCTCTGTACTCCACTGTGTGCTTTTCTTGCTTACTTTAAGAAAATAAAAAAACATTTTAGTCACAAATGGTTTTGCTATAGTTTTTTTTTTTGTGTGTTTGGTTCTCTCTCCCCTTCTTTTTTTTATGCAGGGCATGTGTGTGGCAGGGAGCATGGCTGCTTTCTCCAGACAGCTTCCACTCACCTCGTCAACCTGCTCCATAAAAGCCCTATCCTCACTCCACCACTCTGCCACATATAACTCGGTAGTGCTTTCTTCCCCCTCATGTTCCAGAAATCCAGCGTATGTACTTTAGCTTCTGACCTCCAGCTCTTTTTGTAGACTCTGACTTAGTAGGGGTGACCCCAAACAGTCAAATATTCAATGTTTTGATGGAAAGAGCCTGATTCCACTGCCAGTCTCGCAGCCGAATCCTCCTCCGAATTCCCTGATTCACTGCTTTGTTTTAACGACGCTCTGAAAAAATCTGAAAAAACTAAATTTTTCTGGAAGGACTGAATATGTGAAAGTAGGGCGTGGAGGGACGACACCAAAGACCAAAATCACATTTTTTTAGTTTAGGATATTGGATGTGAAAAGAAGGAAATGGTTCTAACATTGCACTTTAGATGTGTGTGAATTTCCCACACCAGGAGTAATTTATATAGTTCTATTTTATAGTGATCGATTATCTGTTAAAAAAATGTTCTATGTTCTGTGCAAAATGTTCTATTAAAGAAAAGATAGAAAATAAATATTTGTGTGTGCTGTAAAGTGGTTCGAAATAATGAAATCGGAATCGGCTAAAATTGGTATCAGCTGGCCTAACTCAATGAAAATTGGAAATCGGAATCGGCCTAGAAAGTTGTAATTGGTGCATCTCTTTTAAAGAAATGCCAATAAACCAGAGCACGTTTTTCTTCCATCCCAGAATGCTATGTAGAGTAGCCAGAATCTCCTCTGCTCCGCAGAGTGTGGTTAGCGAGACTAGGCAAGACTTACAATTCTGATTCGACACCCCTAGTTTTTTGGTGTGCGTGTTACAGGCCTCAAGCATGGGTAACCTGTTAACAGATAAATATAGCCTGTTTTGATTCAGGAAAAGGAGAGACCGGATACTTTAGTTGTGTTCGTTCAGCAGGCTGTCCTCTGTCTTTATTAACAGGATTTATAACTTTTTTTTTCTTTTTCTCTCATTTTAACCAACCACATCTTTTCATATTAAACTTCTTATTCACTCATTTCACAAATCTGCCATTCACATTGCAACGCAAAAGGATCATAGTATATTCTATGAACTTACAAATCTGTTTTTAAATCCCACAGTACTGAATATCTCCAACATTGTTGTAATCTTAATGTGTTCTATGACATTGACTAGCTGTAGTTAAGCATATTAACTTGCTTTGCCTTTCACCCTGCATAACACATTTATAAAACCTTAATAAACAATACATTTTTACGAATGCACACATATTATCAATGTCAAGGAGTTGTGGTAAAAATAAATAAAAGCACGACATTACGGCCGCCATTTTTTGACTTCGTTAAGCTACATACCGGAGCTAGGAAAGCTCTGCTAGCGTAAAGGAATTACAAGTTTCTAACCCAAATAAAACACACATTTTCTTCCTCAAACTTTCTCAGATAATGTTCCAAATGGTTTTTATAGTGCTTCGAAACATATTTTGGTGTAGTAACACGCACTTACTAACCTGTTTTGATTCAGGAAGAGGAGAGACGGGGTACTTTAGTTGTGTTCGTTCAGCAGGCTGTCCTCTGTCTGAGGTGACGGAAGCCTCGGCCGTTGTTACAACTAGCGCTCACCTAACGATACTCCCCCTTGTGGTGTAAGTGTATAATTACGCTTGTAAAAGTATAAACTGAAAATACATGTAAACCTGATCTCTTTCACAGAAAAATACATATAATCAGATTTCAAACATAACAATTGTGACCATACATTTGTGGGTGTCGCATGCACAGGTCTTCCCCTGTGCCTCACTGCCCTCCTAGTTCCAGTGCTTCAACGTCTGTTTTTTTTTTTTTGTTACCCTTCCATCCTCTGTGGATCATCTCCAAGCTGGCCAGCTCCCTGCCACCACTGCTTCTGCTCCAGACTCTTTTCGTTAAAGTGCCCATATTATGAAAAAAATCACTTTTTCTGGGATTTGGGGTGTTATTTTGTGTCTCTGGTGCTTCCACACGCATACAAACTTTGAAAAACATCCATCCATGCTCATGTTTTGAGTGAGATCCGGTTTCTGAATGTGTCCTGCCTTCAGTCTCCGGGTGAGCTGTTCAAATTCTGCACGGCTTTCTACGTCACAAGCCGAAACGAGCTGGCTAACTGCAACCGTTGGCATCGTTCTCAATAGCAAAGCACTTCTACAACGCACACAAGTTCACTATAATCTACAAAAGAACTACTTACATGTGCGCCCTCATTTAGAAGTCTCCCAGCTAATCCTGCCTTGTAACTGATTGAAGTTGGAGAAACAACCTTTCTTTTACTGTCTATGGAGCTAGCTAGCGGACATGATTTACATTTGAGCTACTGCGCATGTGCGAGTGCAATCAAAGATAGTACAGAAGAAGAAGAAGAAGAAAAGAGGTCTCACTCTGTAGCTAAAACAGAGACCAGGTGAAAAGAGGATCTGCAGCAGTGAGAGAGAGCTGTGCAGTACAACAACAATATGGTGTTTTTTGAAAATTAAACCATGTAAACCTATTCTGGTACAACCTTAAAATACAATTATGAACCTGAAAATGAGCATAATATGGGCGCTTTAATAAACTTTTCACACTCACCAAATAGTTCCAATTCTTTGCTTTGGGGTCCAACTTCACCCACAACCTTACCAAAAGTACACACAGTAATGTTAAGACAACAGCAAGAGATTTACGTACACCTCAGTGGAATATGGGAATAATGGATGCCTCATGCAGTGACCTCGCTGTGACAAACTCCCTCTGCTCCTGACCGATTGCCTAATTAATGGGCCCTGGCTGCTGATAGCCCTAAATTAGTTTGCAAAACAAATGAGGACGGCTGCCGTGCCACTGAAACCTCTGTGGGGAAGGGCAGTGAAGAAGGCGCTGGCATGAATGTATAACAAGACCTACGATTCTCTAATATTTGAGAAATACCTTCATATTTCTTTCTGTATTTCACATTGATAGTCATATATTGTACAATATACGATTAGGACTTTGTTGCATTGATATTTCAAAAGCACAGAAAAGCTGAGGGTGGAGTTTAGTGTTCCTTTACGGCAGATTGACACCGGCACACATCTGGTTTTACCGAAGGTTGAACCAGCGCCCACACAGTCATTACATTACCTTTCTAAGAACTTTTTTTGCTTCATGCAGCACGGGAGGCGTGTTGCTGTTGCAAAATACAAAGGGTAAAACATTAAAGGGATTTTTCAGGTGCCACTTCATCAATGGAATAATGGGGGCAATTATCCCTGGAGTGGAGAAAGGTCTGCAATTCAAATGGACTGTTTGATTGAGGCTGGAGTTCAGCCACCACTAGATTAAGTCCAGAATGGAGGTGTCCATTTCTGTGTGTGTGTGTGTGTGTGTGTGTGTGTGTGTGTGTGTGTGTACACTCCCACGAAAGAGTTGGACAGAATAAACAACATGTTTTGCTATCCCTGTAGCCTCAAAATGGCCCCAGCGGAAATGTCACCGGGTATTTTAAATCAAAATATATGAATGCACTTAGTGAATCTCATGAGAACATTTTAATTCTCTAAAATATGGCATTATCTGAGTGCAAACTTGACATTTTGATCTGAGAGCGGTGCCAGAGGAAGCTCATGGAGCATAAAAGATTCATCCTCTGGGGGACAGGATTATCAACGGCAAATTTCACTGAAAATCTAGCAATTTAGATAGATTTCGAGATAGTGTCATGGAATAAAGTGTTATGTAATGAAACGTGAAACCTGACGGTGGCACTAAAGGAAAGTTTAGAGACTCACAAAACCTTTTGGGCACCACGTATATCCAGTTGACGTCTGTCCCATTCTCTGAACCAAACTGTTGCCCAACAGACCAACTGAATGGCAAAAGGAAACAACAAAACTGGCAATTTTGGGATAACTCTGTATCTCAAGATTGACTGGCAGTGCTGACGGAGGAAACAATGTGCTCTTTATGTAGCAGGTTCGATTTTTATGCGAAGGAGTTTGCGTCCCATCAAAGACCTGCAATTAAAGTTGGCTTGTTTATCTGCCTTGACAATCCTGGTAGTATGGCTGAAAACATTCTCATTGAACATCTTGCAAATTGTGGTTTTTCAAAATCATCCAATGTCAATATTCTTTTCTGGCAATACATGTAGGGTTCACACTGTACACCAGTTTGTTAGGCTGCTATGAGGCCTTCCTTATTTCAGAAGAAGAGGGAAATACACCAAAATGTGTCACCTGAAAAAGAAATATAAATCCAGCACTTACTGTACCACCAATTATTTTATTTAGTTACAACATTACGGCCTATTCGACAAGTGAGTACAAGTGACCAACAAAGTGCTGGATTTATGGTTTCTTCTCATTTCTGGAGAATGAAATCAACTGGTTGAAATAACAAGCCCACATAAAATCCACAAAAAATAATAATTTCAAAGGTAAAGTGGGTTAAAGAAAAATCCTCCTGACATTTGTGCAGGTGTGTTTGTGTGTGTGTGCCTAGCTTTATTACCAGGGGGCTTATCCAAAGCCCAGTCATGTTGTGAAATATTCATTTGCAATCTGTTATCTTGCCAACGGAACTCCTGATTGTATGCAGTGGGTATTTTCGGATACTAATCAAGTTATGTGCTTTTTATTATGCACAAACATTTCCCGCTGTAAAACTGTTCCCTCAATAGTTTTCTCCTCTTTAATTATCATCACCTGATTTAGAATTTCCTTGACACCAAGGGTAACGAAGCATCATATGTTGACAGAAGTAGGAAGTTACTTTAAAGAAAGTCAAGCTAGCTATTAAAAACAAGACGGAAAATAAACTACATTTCCAGTCTCCATGCATATTGAATCAAATGACGAAAGGTCAGACAGCTCAGCTGTGCAGGTTTGCCTCACTGTAAGTGATTTGGCACGTCATATAGCTGCTACCTGATGGATGGAGTCCCAGCTCGGTATATCTTAAAAAAGAACTCTGCAATATAGCTGCTCTTTACAGTGTACAGACGAGTCAGCTCATCCTCTTATGCTCGCTGTTCCAGTCTCGGCAATCACCCAAAACTTAATGAGCCAGTGACCTTTTTAGCATCATTTTGCACAGACGGTCTACTGCTAAGTCATAATCCACACAGCCTTGCCAGATTGCATGATTTGCATTTATATTGACGAGAGGAATGTGTCGATTGATGCGGTGCTGGTTGTGGCAGCAGCTGCAGCCTGGACACACTCAGATAAAATGACATTTTGGGTCATCCGGGGGCGCCTTTTGGTCTCGCCAGCCGAGCTGAAAATAGACAACTTTTTCTCTCTGTTTCACACTTTGTTCTGATGAAGTCCCAAAGGCCGTCGTAAAGATTGGGGTCGATGGCGATGATCAGTCAATAGCTGCTGGGAGAAGAAATCAATATGAGCGAGTGCAGGGACATTGTTGAAGGATTTGCTCTTTCTAACATTGCTAATGGCAATCAACATACAGGTTTTGATAAGTGACACGGCAGTTTATTTTAAAAGCAGCTATAGCTGATTCTTCTATAATAAAAATGTATCAAATGACAATGTGCAGATCCCCTGGGGAGGTTCGTTAATTTGACCGCCATTATGCCGATGACAATCCTGTTTATTTATCTGTAGCTATGCCATTATGTTCGAATATCATTATCTTTATCAGAGATATCTGCTTTTTAATTAAGGTCCCATATTGTCATATCAGTCCAACCCTTTAACCTTTAACGAGTTACTTTTAATTAACTGAATTTGATTTTTCCTTTCAGGACTGTATAAACAAATTATGTTCGCCTACTGGTTCACAAATGCTGACACACACACCTCGTCCATGCTAAGCTTGGCTAACCACGTCCTAAATCTAGCTACGTACTTACTGTAACACACAGATGTGACTGCTATTGATCTTTTCATTTAACTCTTGAAAAAAAAAAAAAGAAATAAGTGCATTTCCCAAAATGTTGAACTGATTAGTTGTGATGAGTAAGCCCACTCTTATTTGGAAGTATCTGGAAGCAGGCTGATATCTATTTAGTCCTCTCTGTGTCGGGCTTTGCAGAAGAGGAGGAAGGTGAAACAGAAACAGAAGGACACAAGCATGCACTTAGTCACACACACACACACACACACACACACACACACACACACACACACCCCTCAGTCATTTTTATTTTCTCTCTAATTCATTCTCACACAGCTCATAATGACTTTTGAATTGAAGTGTGGTTCCTGATACCTAGATAGAAGACAACCCGCTTGGCATGTAGCAGTGCTCTGCTTTTCAGAAATAACAGAGCATAGCTTCCTGTAATTGACCAATCACAATCAAAGTATTCAACATAGCCATGTGATGAGCACACAAGACTGCTTCTTAGTCCAATGCATAGCATCCCCAGGTAAGAGGATCTTAACAATGTGTGTATGATAGATGGCTGTAATAAGCGAGGTCAAACCTTCATTAGGGTGATTGGGATCAATCAATGAGCAAGTCATGTAAAAGACAAAGAAATACACAAGAGATATCAAACACTTATAACACAATATAACAAATTTATGAGGTACAGGCTTTATAGCCCATACCATGGGTTCTCAAACGTATTACTCAAAGGTCCGCATGTTAATTATTTTTAAGGTTAGGGGTCCGGAACGATTGGCAATAAATGAATAACATTTAATCAACTCACTTTTAACTTTTAAGCAACAAACATTCAAGTAAAGTACTCAGTTTTTCTGGTCAGCTTTTGTACCAATTTGGGTACCGTTACGTAATTCGGGTACCTTTTTATCTGCCCTTTTTCCTTGTATATTTTTTGCCTTTTTTCAACATTTTCTTCTTTTCATGTTTTTGTAATTTCTTTCTGTGTATATTCAAGGTCCCTAATCATTTATTGATCAATAGAAAATGTATTTCAAGTTAGAAAACTTTACACTTCATAACGTATTGTATTCATAACATGACGGCTGGGTCCGGATTGACTTGCTGACTTGTGCGGACCTTGGTCCTGACTTTGAGAACCCTTGGCCTATACACTCAGGCTGTTCTCATGCTCCATTAGTACATATCGCTATGAAAAAGTAGTGCACTGTAATTCATATTTATTGCTGTATGCGTCACATTGACTGCTGCCGCGCAAGACCACAAAGTGCCGCATAGGGAGGTGGCCAGGGTGGATGGGCGGGTCATAAAACACAGAGCTTTCAAGCGGGAAAGTTAAAGGTCCTATGGCATGAAAACTTTTTTCTTTTTTTTTTAAACATTAATATGAGTTCCCCCAGCCTGCCTATGGTCCCCCAGTGGCTAGAAATGGTGATAGGTGGAAACCGAGCCCTGAGTATCCTGCTCTGCCTTTGAGAAAATGAAAGCTCAGATGGGCCAATCTAGAATCTTCTCCTTATGAGGTCATAAGGAGCAAGGTTACCTCCCCTTTCTCTGCTTTGCCCGCCCTGATAATTTGGCCTGCCCATGAGAGAGAGACATCATGGCTTTCAAACGAGCAAAGTGGCAGTTGGACAAGGCCACACCCCCACCCTCCACCTTTTCCCCCCCTCTCTCCTCCTCAATAGCTACAGACACAGAAATGGCACATCCTAAGGAAAGAGCACCTGGGACCTTTAAGTTTGTGTCCAATGAAAAACTCAAGATTTTTGACCCAGTAAACGCGTGTTTGTCTCCAGGGAGTACTACTATCCACAATCTTTTTTCTAATTTTAACTAGTTGTTTTGGTGGCTGGCCAACAAAAGGAGTTTTCCTTTAGTTGGCCAGGGACGTCACTAGGATTGAAAGACAGGAGGGGCTTAGCCCCCAGGGTATTTGTAAATTGCGTTTGTAAAAAATCTTTGCACTCACATCTTTCGTTACTGTATAAGAGCTACACTTATGTCAACAACCAGTCAAGAAACCAAGATGTTAACAAGTAAAAAGTGACAGACATATCCTCTTCTTCCATTTCTACTCTGTTCCTTCTGTCTTATCCTTTAAGATAAAACATAACCCTGACGCTAATTTCATGACTTCGAAATGCAAATTGGTCACATGAAACAACATCCAAAATGTCCAAAACAGAAAAACAGAGGCCAGACAGCTAATAAGTTGGGAAGTTAAACAAATATGACAAATAGCAGTACAAGAAAAAGAAAAAAATAAGCATACTAGGCATCACTGCATACTTTGTCATGTAAGATATTAATGCGGATCCTATTTAAAGTGGCTACTGTCTAAATACAACAACCTGATGGCGGAAGGAATAAAAGAAATTGGAGTAATGATTACTGTATATATGTACTGTATGTAGGATTGCTTTCATTTTATTTTCACGTGTATCTGTGGGCATGTGCTCATCTTTAGCCTAGCCTACATTTAGGCAACATCTACATATTTATTTAATTTATCACAGCCAATGAATGCAGAAGGTTAAATTAGTTAGAATATAGCTAGCATATATAATAAATATAATGAAATAATTTAGTTTACACTATGCATAGTACCTAGACCTGCCAACAAATGCTTAATGTTACAAAACAATCCTTAGACCTATAGATCAATACTGACCTCAGTCACGCTGGCTCCCTCAGAATCAACTGCCCTGCCATTCTCCTGCTTCTCTCTCTCTCTGCTGAAATATCTTCCAATATCCATCTCATCTGCTCAGTGAATTGAAGGATACAACGGTACAATAGCATTAACAGGGACCCAATGACATTTAGTTTTCAGTGACAACAACATTCTATGGGGATTGATAGTTTTAGAATATGCAGACTATAGAGATAGGCTATATCATTGGCAATGAATAAAGAGTTGTGATTAGCTTGCTAGTTAACCATTTCTTGTATTTCCCTCGTTCACTCTAGCTAGACTGTAGTTTTCCATAGCAAACCAAAATATCCCCTTTCCTTTACCTCAAGAAAACGTAGCTAAAGATAAGCAGGTCATTAAAAACAACTTACAATTTCACTCTGTATCACACTAGGTGTAATCAATCTTCCTTTCACCGTTAATGTGTGTATCGGTGTGTGTATGTGTGGGGGGGGGTGCATAGCGAGTTCTGACCAAAGAGTATCGACGAGACGAGATGAATCCCCCAGTTACTTGCAACGTTCCGGTCTGCAGCGCTCTGAAAGCTGCCAGTTCACACCAATGCAACGAGACGGTGCGGTGCATCATCTTTATAGCATGACAACCCTTTGTACTTCTGTCTAACTTCCGACTTTTCGGCTATTTTTTTGTAGCTGGATAGATATTATTTGTTGCGTCTAAATATGAATGAGGATAAATCGAATTGTTAATGTTATTATTATTATTTAGGGAGGCTTAGGAACATTTTGGGGTAGCTTCAGCCCCCCTAAAATAGGCCTAACGACATCTGTTGTCGGCTAAACTTAACTGTAACGGCCATTGAAAGGACCGTAACCTCACGGTAGCCAGCAACCTTTTCTCAGTTAAATGTAAAGCAGGTAAAGACCTCTAAACTTAACTGTCATGTGACTGGTCATCACATGACTGGCCGGCGGTAGTCTATTTCGTAGGATACCATACTAATTGTTGTGTGTAACTTTTCATACAACATCATACGAACCCGTTGATGAGAATGCATTGATACAATACGATGAATCACTAGTTGAATTCCTTTCGCCCGATGTTCTCCCCTGACTGAAAGGGTGAAGCTGTCATGGTTGTGGTTTTCTGTTGTGATTTTTCTTTCCCTCTTTCCTTATTTGTTCACTGTCTCCTGTGTTCCTGTGTTCTTCCTTTGTGTTTTCCTAGTTCCATCCTTTTGTGTGTTCATGCTTTAGTTTCCTGTTTTATTGTGTAGTCTCTGTTTCTCCTGTTTCATGTCTTGTTTTGCTTCCTGTCTGTGTTTTCCCTCCTTTGTGATTGTCTGCCCTGCCCTGATGTGTTTCGCCTGTTCATCAGCCCTCATGTCACCTGTCCCACCCTTGTTACCTTGTGTATTTAGTCTCTGTGCTTCTTTTGTCTGTCGTTAGATCATTGTCTTTACTCCCTGCGGCATTCTCAGCGTTTCTTCCCGTGAGTTTATTTGTTGTGGTTTATGCTTCTCTTAGTTTTCAGTGTTCCCAGGTTGTTGGTTTCTGTTTGGATCTCGGGTTGCCAGTTTTTTCCCCACCTGCGTTAGGACACCTTTTGTTTGTAAGCCGTTTTCTTCATTAAACCTGCTGCCTCCTCGCCTCCACACTCTGCACTTTTGGGTGCAAGCCTGCATCCCAAGACGTGACCAAAGCATGTGCGTGGTATGTAGATGTGGGTGGTGAAAGGGATGGTGTGGATAGGATGTGTTGTAACTCCCCTGACTGTTAATTCCTGCCAGAAACACAGCAGCTTGTGTCTGATTTAGGAAATCAGTAATTGACTGCAAGAAGGAGAATACATGGTGCCTGTGTCAGTAGATCTGCTTCTCACTAAAGGCCAAGCAAATGTTGTTTAGCTGCTCCAGTCTGAATTTACCCATTACTTTGTATAAACATGGTTGTGTGTGCCAAGTATACGGAGGCTGATGTCCAAAGTTTAAGCAAACCGAAGTGCACTAACGCTAGAGACACAATACTACATGCACTTTGCTATATATTACCCTCTTACCTCTAACTTAACTTATTGTAACATCAGATAACTTTAAATTGGATTTTAAAATGTTTGGGGATGTGTGTAGTAATGAAACAAAAGGATAATAATCTAGTATACACATATACATACATATATATATATATATATATATATATACACACACAAACTTTTATGTCTTCTTGTTTTTAGTCAAAATTTAACATTTGAGAACCTTGGCTTCTTTTGTTGAATTCAGAGGGTTTTGTAGATAGACATGTTCATATTTCTCAAAGTGGAGTATTGTACAATGGTCCAGATAGAATGAAGCCTTGGGGGACAGGCAGGGGCTGGCAGCTTTATATTCCCAAGCTAAAATGAGCCTTTTTTTTCAGGCTTTCATCTCATCCATCAGGCTTTCTTCACTAAAGGCGGGGCCCCATGGACAGCAGCTGGGCTCTCACTTAAAACTGGGAGAAAATAGCTCCCAAGGATGTTGGAATAGGGTGGGCGATGGAAAGTGAGTTTAGACAGAGTGCAGCTTTGAAGTAGAGACCAGCCATCCATCCAAACTACTGCCATATTGTTCTCCTCAGCCACGTGTTTCAGCTCAGATTCGTCACATCATTAAGTTTGCCCACGATTCAGTCACTTTGTCCTCGTTCAGCATAATGATCCTGATCATGGTCCTGTTATTGATGATTTTACCCATTGGTGTAAAGCCTTATTTCTAACCATTAATGCAGCAAAACCAAAGAGATGGCAATAGATTTCAGAAAAGAATCCTAATGTCAGCTCCCCTGTGGCAACTTGTGATCCGAGTCCTGTACTACAAAGCAGGATTTGGCGTTAACGAGGTAACTTCAGGTTCACCAGGGTTTTCTGTATCACGACGGTGGGTCACTTGTTACCGGGTTCAATCGCCGTGGTAACTTATGCTGAACACCTAACCTGGTCGGGAGCAGGTTATGTTGGAGATTAGAGATCAGCCGGTGTAAAAGCACCGCCTACTGACCAATCAATACTTGATTGATAACAGCGTCACCGTTCTTAGAAGATCAGGTGGAGCTCGGTGCACAGAGAGAGAGCGAGAGGAAAAAGAAAAAGTTAAAACATTTAGAGACCGACAACCCTGTTAACATTCTCTGATGGATATTTTTATGAAAGATATAGATTTCAGTGGAGGGAATTACGTATAGGCTATTTGTCGGCTTGTTGAGCCGTGTGTTGCCGATGCGCACATCGGTTTGAATTATGTTTTTATATTTTTTTATTTGCTCTCATGATCGCTTACCACTGCCAGGGTTGCAACTGACATAATAGACTAAAGCAACGACAGTTTATGGAAAGCACCAGTGTAATTATGGTCAGATCTTGGTCCTGACTGATGGGGGAAGTGATATTGATAAGCTTTGTGATTTACGCATCTACAGCGTCGCCAAATGTATTGCCAGCTTTCCTTCCTGTTTTAAGAAGCAGAGACTGCATTGCGTTTTGCCTGTAAAAGCGTGTCTGTGTTCTTCATATTTATGTAGAATTATCATTTGTTCTTCTTATGTAAAACATGCGGCTCTGGTAGATGTTTGTGATTGGTCGTGCTGTGCAAACATTTCCCTGCCGCCGACCGAACATGTCAGGTCGGCCAAAATGAACGCCGAAAGCCCCCCAGACGGAAGACAGCACGGGACACACTGAACAGATTTGAGTCACTGACCTCGCCAGACTGTCCCACGGCCGATAATCGGGTTAATGTGTCCCGGGCCTTAGTCTATGTGTCTATGTCTATGCTTACTGTCAATGTCTGTCTATGTCGATTGCTCGCATGACTCAACATTTGTCTGTCAACTCCTGTCGTCTGTTGCCCTCCTTGTCATTTGACTGATGCTACACCATACAATAATATTTTAGACTTTAACAGTGTGTTTCCAACTTTGTGTCTTGGATTTGTATTCTAGGCCAGGGGTCTTCAACGTTTTTTAGGCCAAGGACCCCTTAACTGAAAGAGGGACGGAGCAGGGACCCCCTACTACATATATTGTATAAAATGAAGTTGCATATTAAACTGGGCCTACAATAACGTGTAGGGCAGCCTAAAACCTTTATACATACATGTTTTGCCTAGAATACTAAGCTATTAATAATTGTTGGCATGATTTTATAAATCACGTTTTTATGTTAAAACATAAATGTGGCCCAGTGAATCCGTAGGATGAACTGTATCTGGGGATGGATATCTAAGTACTATGTTACCTATAGGCCACTAAGTGTGATGGCTATGGAGATTTCTGTTACCGGTTTGTTCATTTCTGTTGCTTGTATTGATTTCTGTGTTTCCTGTGTTTGTGTATTCATTCTGTATTTTTCTGTTCCCTGTTCTGTTGATTTATCCTGTTTTTTGTGATGTATATCCCTGTTTGGATTGTGTATTTCAGTTTCCTGTTTTATTGTGATAGTCCTGGGGCCTGTACCATGATGGTAGTTGAACAAACTCAGGGTTGCAGGATTGGTTTAGAGTTGACAAAACCAAACCGATGCAATCAGGCTTTATTGGTACCATGACGCAGCTTATCAACTTTCTCTGTTAACTCAGGCTTTGATCCTTAAACTCTGATTACTCCCCGCGCGCGTGCACATAAAAGAGTGACGTCGGCACCGAACAACCAATCACGTTCAATATGGATAGAGCGAGAGCAATATATTTTTCTCTGCGAGGGCAAGAAATTATTTTAGAATATAAAAATGTTTTTCAAGCACGCAGTAATACCGTCTCTGCTGCCAAAGCAAGAGAACAATCTTGGAGGAAGATTGCTGATTGCGTTAATGCGAGAGTTAAAGAAATACATTCTATAGGCCATTAATGTGAAATTATGAATATAGGCTAATCATATTAAAAATGTATTAAATAAAATGAAAATGTGTGTATGTATATATATATATATATATATATATATATATATATATATATATATATATATATATATATATATATGTATGTTTGTAAAATGTGAATGTATTAGCTTTGACATCCTAAGAAAGATTAGTATTAATTGATTTTTAGATGCAACCCCAACTCCAAACGTTCTTGGCAGCAGATCAAGACAAAATATAAAAATATAATTCAAAGTGGTGAGTATTTATCACAACCTTTTATTATTTTTGTGAATATTTTATCACAAACACTTCTTTGCAGCAAAAGGTGAAGCCATTGCAATGATTGCAACAGAGAACAGCAGCTGGGAATTAATTACGTCACCTATATGTTTCTTTGCTCACCGCTGATTGGTCAAACTTCAGACTGAGATCTCAAATCCAGAACATAACCTGCCCCGGAGCAGGTTAGCCGTGCAGCGTAAGATACCATGGCAACGAACACCGATTAAAGCCGAGCTACTTAATAGTACCTAAAACCCAGGGTTGGTGGAAACTAAACTGAAACATAGCTGGCTAGCCACCTAAACCAGCTTCATGGTATAGGCCCCTGGTCTTGTCTTGTCCAATTTACTTCCTGTGTTTTCCCTCCTTTGTTGATTGTCCTGCCCTGACCTGATGTGTTTCACCTGTTGTTATCACCTGTTCCTGATTTACTCATCCCCTCATGTATTTAGCCTCTGTGTTCCCTTTCTCTCCTGTTAGATAGTCTTGTGTTGCTTCGCTGTGCCCTGTGTCTGTTCCTGCGTGTGTCAGTTTACTCCTGCCTGTGTTTTGCCCGTCAGATTGTTATTTTGTGAGTTTTCCAGTCTTTGTACTGCCGTTTTTGTTACAATAAATCCCTGAGTCCACCCATCTTCTGCTTGCCTGCCTCTCTCTGCGTTTGGGTCCACATTCCCTGCTCCCACATCACACTAAGCCTATCATCAGTGGGGATTTATATCTGCTGATAAAATGTTAGATTCATGTTAAGACTTTTTAATTTTTGAAAAAACTTCAACATTTTGCAATAATTTGGAGGCCCCCCTGCATTGACTCTGAGGACCCCCTAGGGGTTCGGACCCCCTGTTGAAGATCCCTGTTCTAGGCGATATAAGTATTACAGCTGCACCTAATCAAAGGAGTTTAATGAATGGATATTAAGTCTTTGACAGCTGTAATTCTACGGCCAATAAAAGTAAATCCGCTAAACCACTTGAGTGTCACAATCCATCTAGATTGATTCCCAGTGAAGATGCACACCCGCTTGGGTTAGTACCGACAGTATGACCAGAAGCTCCCTGGAGATAACATCAGACATGTATGTAGTATAACAGCATTTTTCCCTGGGATTATTTAGCATTATGTGGTAGTCACGGTAAGCAGACAAAATGGAACACGTACAAAATATGTGAGGAAACAAATCTGACGAGTTCTGTTAGCTCTGTTAGCACTGTTGCCGTTAGCGCTCCCTGTTCCTTCCACCACCTCCCTCCCTTCGTGATCCACTGATCAGCGGTAACCCTCTCCCCAGATAGTGCGCAGTACAGAGCAGCAGGAATTGGCTAGTCAGTGGGAGCACTATTGTGGTTTTTAGCTCCGCCATCTCCATGTTGGCTTGTCATGTTAGAGGGGAAAGCCGTGTGGAGGCAATGCCAGCCCACACTAAACCCCTACATTCCACAAGGCGCTGCGTTCGCCAGCAATCACAGTCACTCAAGACAATGCTTGTGATTTCACCAGCCGTGCCGCAGCGCGCCGTACAAACATTCCAGAAGCAGCTCTCCGCTCTGCTAAAATTACGGGCCAGGTCTCGTTCAACAAGCCAGACGGGGAGTGGAAGAGATGGCTCTAGAGCACACGTGCAAACTCAAGGCCCGCGGGCCAAATCTGGCCCCTGGCTAATTTTGATCCGACATACATTTAGGTCCACCAAATTTTTGTCACTTTTCTCATATTTGTTATTTTTTTTACATTTTTTTAATGCTTTTTCCAAACTTTTGGGGCATTTTCTTCCACATTTTTGTCGACCAAACTGTAAGTGAGAAGACTATATGAGACATGCAATAAAACAGTCAAAGATATTTGACTTTTCCTATGACATAAAACCAATAAACTCTATGTCTGGCCCTTGATATGATTCTCATTTTCTAGTGTGGCCCTTAGGGGAGTTGAGTTTGACACCGCTGCTCTAGAGCATCAGGTCAATTTTCAAAATATAAATGTGCAGTCTCCTTATCATATATTACATCACTTCACTATTTTCACAACTAAAACACAGCCACAAATCTCTGATCCGTGTTGTTCATACCTAGACTAAATGGAATAAACTGTGTAGACTACTTACTTTCATGGTAGAAGCACAAAAATCCAGGAAAAATGACAAAAAACAAAACAACGAAATCTGCGAGTCAGGCACGCAAAACCATCCACTCCTGGTAAAACCCTGGCGCAGCCACAACGCAGCGCATCCCGCCTGGTGGAATTCTGGGATTAGTTTTGTTCAGTATTTCAAGTACAGCACCTTTTTTTAAAATAACTCACCCAGCTGCCCATAAAGAAAGAAATCCTGTCCAGTTGGGGCTTTTGAAACATAGGGCATATATCTTTTCAGGTTGTTTTCAATTGAAACCGAAGAACTAGGTTTACAGTGTTGATGGAGTCACAGGAAATTCCATCGTCAGATCCATCAATTGAAGCCTTCTACTCAAAAATGTAGACTGTAAATGTGTGCTACCTCTTTTCCCAACAGGCTATATTTTTGCATTCACATTTTATCCCGCATGACAGTAGATTGAATTTCTCGACGGAGGACGATCGGCCATGTCGTGTTTACATTTTCCACTAGTTCTTGACTTACACAAACACTCTCATGGCCTCGCTTTCGCTCTACACTACCTCGCTCTTTACGAACACACACATGAATACAAAACGGCCGAGATCCTCAGACAACACACCCAGACGGGCCCTAGCCCAGATGACTATCATTACACTGCATCTTCTAAGTATTCCAACTCAATCAGAGGTGATACAAAAGGCCTTATCAGAGCTGACGAGCTGCCCTCTCGAGTCCCCTTCTTCCTTCTTCTGCTGATTGCAGCTATCAGCGGCTGTGTGGGCGAGATGCCGCCTGATAACTCTCCTCTCGCAAATGAGCCCATCTTCCATGTATATGCTGGGAGAGGTGATGTCCCCGGGAGGTGTCATAGCAAAACACTGTGTAGTCTCAGCACACGCAGAGGCTGAAAGTAAAATGTAGTGCACTGTTTGTATAAATGTCTTACACCATGTGCTGATAAATCGGTTCTTGTTTTTACAAGCCCATTTGAAATTATCGGTATTATGTTATTCAGACCTTTACTTTTATATAATTTTTTAGTTGCATTTGTTTTCAGGGATTGTGTGCTTTTCTTTTTGCATCGTTTCTGTTTTCGGAGTTTGTGTGCTTTTCTTTTTGCATCGATTCTATATTTGCAGCACGTTTCTGTATTTGTGTGTGTGTGTGTGTGTGTGTGTGTGTGTGTGTGTGTGTGTGTGTGTGTGTGTGTGTGTGTACAGCGCGTTTGCTTAATGCTGCGCATGTGTTGTCAAATTAATGAAGATTTTTTCTTAAGTTGCTTGTGTTTTGTCTACTTGCATGAGTTTCATTAAGTTGCAGTGCGTTTGCTCCTGTCGGCCACCGTACCTAAAGGGGCGTGGCCTTGTTTAAATGTGTAGTGAAACATCATGTGGATGAAGGAATAATAATATTTGAATAATTTATTAATATGTTCTCTTGCTAACATTAGATATTTACAGAGCTAAAAAGACATTTAGCATCACGGAGATTAGAGGTTAGGGCGTTCATGAACATTAGCTGACGTTAGCTACATTTCAGAGAGAAATATTCTACTTTTTACTCCCCTTCATTAATCTGACAGCTTTAGTTACTTACAAATTACAAATTAAGATTTGTGCACACAAAACACATGTAGTTTATTTAATATGTTTTATTATAAAGTGAACTTTTTATAATAACAGAAAATTACTTTTCTTTAAACTTGATACACACTTGTGTATTCTGTAAGATAACAGAACAATGTAACCTTAGAAAAGAAAATGGGGAAACCAAGACTTTTAGCATCAAAAATGTGTCCTCTGCTCAGTATATTTTTAAAGAAAAAGTTACTTTTAAAGGTCCCATGGATGCTTTTATATAGACCTTAGTGGTCCCCTAATACTGTATCTGAAGTCTCTTTTATATAGACCTTAGTGATCCCCTAATACTGTATCTGAAGTCTCTTTTATATAGACCTTAGTGGTCCCCTAATACTGTATCTGAAGTCTCTTTTATATAGACCTTAGTGGTCCCCTAATACTGTATCTGAAGTCTCTTTTATATAGACCTTAGTGGTCCCCTAATACTGTATCTGAAGTCTCTTTCCCGAAATTCAGCCTTGGTGCAGAATTACAGCCACTAGAGCCAGTCACACAGTGAGCTTTCCTTAGGATGTGCCATTTCTGTGTCTGTACCATTTCTGTGTCTGTAGCTATTGAGGAGGAGAGAGGGGGGGGGGGCAAGGTGGAGGGTGGGGGTGTGACCTTGGCAGAAGGCAGAGCAGGATACCCAGGGCTCGGTTTACACCAATCACCATTTCTAGCCACTGGGAGACCATAGGCAGGCTGGGGGGGAACGCATATTAATGTTAAAAAAAAAACTCATAAAGTGAAAAATTGTCATGCCATTAGGGGTGGGAATCACCAGAGGCCTCACGATACGATATCATCCCGATACTTATGTCACGATACGATATTATTGCGATTTTAAACATATTGCAATATTCTGCGATATATTGCAATGTATTACCTTTTTTCCAACTTCAGATTTTTACAAATTTCAAATCATGTCCCGAAAGGACAATTTTGTCAACATCTGTTTTATGTAAAAAGATACATTTCTGTTTGTTCATCTCACTTCAATTTTATTGGTGCAAAATCAGATTGTCAAGCAGACAAACTGACCAAGACATATATAATAAAAGATTGAAACTTGGCGTCTGTGTATCGATACACTATTGCCATGAAAAATATTGCGATACTATGCTGTATCGATTTTTTCCCCCACCCCTACATGCCATGGGACCTTTTTAACTACGCAAATTCAGCCAGTAGCCCAAAAACCTACAATAAAAGTGCATGACTCATGACCATATTGATTTCACTCGAGATCAAAGTGGTGTTTTGTTAGACTCGTGAAGTTTTTTAATGTGTGCCCATGTCCAGGGTGAAATTTGCTGGGGATGCGTGGGATTTTCCCCCTTTCTGGTCTATATATCCCTGACCAAATGTATCCCCCCACCTCTCAAAGTGATCAATGCTACTTCACCAAGAGACCATTATATACCTAAATAGAAGTATTTGAAACAGTCTATAGTGCGATAGAATGCTAAAATCCGAGTGGCTGGTTGGATTTAGCCGCTACAGAGCTCCGGGTCTCCGGCTGCCAGCTGCAGTTATTTAGCCGCCGATAGGTGACTGTGAGCCGGGTACCGGCACCACCAGATTACGGTCCTTTCAGGAGCCATGGTAGTGGAGATTTGCAGAGAATTAGTGAGCGTCATGTGGCATTGACAGTTAAGTTTAGGCACCAAAACGAGTTTAGGAAAAAGATTGTGGTTTGGATCAAAACATTCCTGAGGAACGAGCGTTTCCTGGGTGAAATGATTTTGTTTTTCGCTGCGTAGTGAAATCCGCACTCAGGCTTGAAGGCGCTGGTTGACACCACGGTGTGCTATTTCATTTTGAGATTATTTACCATTTGATATTGAAGTTCATAAATAAGTGTTTTGGCATGGCAGGCCGAGTGGCCCTATATCCATGGTATTGGAAGGAGGATTTCATTCTTGCATGTTGTGTTGTGCATGATCAGACCCCCCCACCCCCACCCCCACCCCCCTCTCTTCTTTTTTCACAAATCGCACCCTGTGCATGGTAGTGTAGGCTATTTTGTTGAGTCGTCTCTTGGTGAAGAGTTTACTGTGAAAGGTAACGGAAGGGGTGAAGTAGTAATGTGCTAAATAAACAAAATACAGTTTTTCAATCCTAATTACAGGCCCATAGACAGATGGGGTTCGGGTGGTTCGAAAGATTAGATTAAGTCAAATTTTTTTTCTTCTTTTTTGTTAATTAGTTTTTTGTGTCTTTTAAAATAATGACAGCCAATAATTAGAATCCAGCTCAAATAAAAATGATCTAAACCAAACCGAAGCCCTAATCTTGTTTAAAGCACCACCTCTGTGAATGTGTTAACTGGCACGCAACATGTAACAATCTAACGTCTAATGTATCAACAACTACTAACTACTAACTTCATGCACTCATAGCAAAATGTTTGAGGCGTGCGTGCATGCGTTTGGACTAAAAAAGGTGGTACGTGATCTTGGTAAGCAATTTGACAAGATTGTAGTAAATACTTTCACCTACTAATACTTCCAAACCTTCCACTAGGCTGGCTACGGCCTTGAATTACGTAACACAGTTCCATGTATTCCGTTACTCCCCAAGCCTCTGCATATGGGTGTCAAACACTCCACAGGGAAGCTCACAGCGTTTGGTGGAGATGTTCAAGTGTGCCCTGGCCCCCCTGCGCATGGAACATTGATGATGCCGTGTTTTTTACGCACTTGAGGAAACAAATTGTATGCAAGGTTAATACCGTGGTCGGACTGTCTTATTGTGGGTGTGTAAAATATCGAGATGAACGGTGTCAATGCTTTTAACACTGCCTTGGCTATAATGTGCGGAGTCAGTGTGTCCTGATTTGGAGTGGTGTCGATGATTACACGTTCAATAGGCTTTCCAATTGCAGGGATTGAATATAATGGGAGTGGATTTAACAACCTGGTTAGGCTTGCTGGTACCCTCTTGATGAAGACACCTATGTCAAACTGTTGACCGTGTGGCGCCCACTTTCCAACCAGCGGACCATCCACAAGGAAATAACTCAGCAGTATTCCTCACACTGACGCAGAGTAGTTAGGGGAAAGTCAGCCTTCTTCTCTGCCACTAACTCAGTCCGACAAAATGGCTAGCTGGTCAACCGACGATGAAATTGGCAACTCCAAACACTCTAGCTCAATTATGTCATTTGCATTGCGGCTGGTGATGTGCGTGATGTAGAAATATATTGGCTTTAGAATAAGAATGTCCTGTAGCCTGGGATGGCCTCGCTGTCTCCTCCTGTCTGGCATGTGTACGATAAGACGTGTTCAAATTTAGTGGAGCAAAAGTGCTCCTGATAAATTTGATAAACATTTGGAACAGAATGCACCTAATGAAATATCTTCAAGTAAAAAAGACAATCTTTAGGCCATGAGAGAAGAAGAGAATGAGAGCGATCCCAAGGCTAGCGCGCAACTTCGCTATCTTCTCGGAGACAGAAAGTCTGAGGGATATCCAACCAATTGGCGGCCCAGACGCAATGGCGGGAGGAGGAACTGTTATGGAAGTTTCCTTTGCAGCAGGGGGGGAAATTTCAGAGTTTAGTAAATTGAAACAAATAAGACAGACTGAGACTAAACACCAAGTTGGGTTTTTGTATTTTATTAAAAAAGATATATTTGCAAATATAGGAGCAACATGATTTCACAAAAGGCCGCAGCCCAGTGTGGAGTCAGTTTCTCAAATGAGTGAACAGAACACCAGGCTTATATGCATCTTCAGAGTGACAGCACACACGCACTTAGATAATTATGACGCTACAGTTCTTACAGGCAATCTGATACACATGAAGACAATCAGAGAAATACAAGCGACATCTTGGAGCCATTTCGCCTCCTCGTCCCGGTACGACTTTCACCCCCCAGTTACATCTTAACTGGCATGGGAAAATGGGAGACTGGACGTCTCACAAGGTTAGAATCAAAATCTGCATGTGGGAATGAGAAACTCTTTCAGCATTTGTGAGAGAATTAAAGTAGAAATAAAACATAAAAATATAAGGAATTATGCTTAAATGTAATTTTTGCCATTACAGAACCTGAAGATGAATAAAAGAAAAGGGAAAAGGAAGGTTCGGTGTCAGACCCGGAGAGACTTTGTTGGTGGCTAGGGTGAGAAAGTCTTGAAGGAGCGGCTGATCCATGCATGTGATTGTCTGCTTGCAATATCATTTTACTAAAGATTGTTATAGTTTAACTGAACGAATCCTGAGTATTCATTTCCTGGTCTGCCATTCAACGAACACAAAATTAAAGGGGAAAACTTGTGTGACCGGTGGAGTCAAAAAGACTCCATTTGAGCCGGAGTAGAATCGGTCGCATCTTTTCCTACACTGACCAACCTGATCTCACAGAATTCCGTGAAATGAACACGGCCCCCTTAACTCAAAATCTGTGGCAGTCTCACGGAATCGCAAAACATTCCGTGATGGGCCCGCAGAAGAATTCCGTTAAATAAACATGGCCCCTTAAGTTAAGGAAATGGGGGTGGGCTTACGGTTCTGTGACACGCGGGAAGAACGGGGACGGAAAAGAAGAAAGCGACTTTAGGAAACTTGACACGCGGGACACGATCCCCGGTCTCCTGGGTGAAAGTCCTGTGTTTGACCCACCCACCACCCAAACCAACCTCCTTCCACGGAATTTCGGCCTTACATACTACTCGCTACCGTAGTCGATCTTAATTCTACGTCATCTTCCCATTGACTTTCCATTGGCATTGTTTTCCGTGGTGGCCGCAAGGAACTTTCACACATTCCGTGCCATCGCCACGTAATGCTCTGTTAACAGTTCGTGATCATTTCACGGAATTCTGTGCGACCAGGATGGCGTAACGGCACAGGCTTGGAAAACATTGTCTGAATCTGGAGGTAACGGTAATAACTCCGGGTGTTCAATGTTTAAACTTGGTGGAATTTTTATTTATTTTTTGACAGGACCCTTCTTTGTCATTGCAGTGACTGTGGAGCATGTAAACAGGACACCTTAAAATAAACTTTATTAAGCTATCACGTGAGAATCCTCATTTACATGAATTTAATTGTAAAGGAAAAAAATGCCTCGTACGAATGCGGCTACTGTGTTTTATATCTTCTCTGTTGCCGCTTAAAACAAAACCTCACTCGTCCCTTCTTCATGAGATGAGTGAAATGTTTCTTTAGCATACTGGTTATTGATCCATATTGTCTCTAATTGACCACATTCATCTTGGTGTGACTCTAAATCAATAATAAATAACCATTGTTGTTGTCTCCCGTTGTATTGTTTTGCCCTCCTATGGACATAATGTGTAAAATTAGACATTCTAATATATTGCTATAGTGTGTACAGGGCATGAAATTAACACTGTAACAATCACTGTCAATAACACTGTCAATCTACCTGCCACATTGGCAGGTAGCTAATGAGAATTGAGTGATTCAGACGCGCAACTATCGGTAAGCAGGGTACGCGGTTGCTTACGGGCCAAGACCAATCAGGGCATCACTGGAAGACATTGATTGACAGCCGGGGCCCCACTATTGCATTTTCATTACTCGCGACAACCCAGCAGTCCCACGTGCAGCCACTGACCAAGCAGTAGTGAGAACGGGTTAAATTAATTTCCTTGTTTCTGTTAGGAAGACGAGACGTGTGTGACTCGAACATCTCACATTTACCAACAAAACGTACAGCGAAAGGCCGTGCAAAACATTTCAGACCGTCCTGCCAACATGTAGACATTTTAACATCATTTTAAGCTGTAACGTTTTTTCACTATAAAGTCGCTGGAAGCTGCTGCCGTTTCAAGCCTGTCCTGGGCTGTTGCTCCATTTCCCCCGCGACTGACGTGCACACATACACACACACACACACACACACACACACACACACACACACACACACACACACACACACACAGTCACACACGATGGATGCAGGAAAAACCGGAGATGAGACGTACAGGATGACTTAAATTGAGGACAGCTACGTTCGTTATTGTAAGTGCAATGATAAGTTAAAGTCCAATAAGTACTTTATTAAACCGTATGAATGTGTGTACCAGGCCAGGATAGGAAATTAACTTACAATGTAAAGATCAACAAGCCACTGACAGTGACAGATATGTTCAAATTTGATTAATTCAATAAATTATAAATTTTTTGTCTTAAATCCACCAGCCATTTTCATATTATACCAACATTTGCAGCATCCTGAGCCTTTTTGGTAAGGTTCCTAGGAAATCTCAGCCCAGAGTTATTAATTAATAGTAATAATTATTATTCTCCCCAAAACAAGTTTCCTTTTTGTTTTTAAAGAACTATACAAAAGACATTGCAACTTTTATCGCAATCTTTTACAAAAGCTCCTGCGAAATCAGGCATTTTGGGCCGCAACAATCTCAAAAATAGACTGAAATCCTGTATGGACTGCCCTTGTGTGTTTTTTCATGTGTTATGGTGTGCATTCACCAGTGTTTTTGTTGTTGTTGTGGTGCGCGTAGGCTACTCCTGATTTTGTCATGTCATCTCTTATATGCAGTGGTGTAAAGAGCCAACACCGGGCCCCTAGGCTACCATGAATAGGAGAGGATAGGATCATAGAGACACAGCAATTCCTGTTTTTCACCTTTATGAGGCAAAAAACACTGGCTGATAAAAACTCACTGTGGCTGGTGGTCAAAAAGTTAACTTCAAGTCCTGAGTGTGTATATAGTCTTTTTTTTTTTTTTTTTTTTTTTTAAGAAGGGATATTCGAAAGTCATTTTTGGCCAATTTTCACAGCCCTGCTGGCTGGTGTGTTCACTACGGTAGCTACAGCTACTACACCAACTCAGGCTGATCTCATGAACCATTCGTGCATATCGCTACGAAAAGTAATGCACTGTAATTCGTATGTATTCCACTTATTTGTTGCTGCGTACACTACATTGACTGCTGCTTTTTATCTTAACTAGTCCTTTTGGTGCCTAAACTTCACTCCTGACACCACATGACTCAACTGCAACGGCCGCTTAAATTACCGGGACCTCACGGAGCTCTGTAGCCGGCTCACAGTAACTTTTTCTCGGCTAAATTTAACTGCAAGGACCACTAAACTTAACTGTCATGTGACCGATCCTCACATGACCGTTTCGTAGGATATCATACGAATTGTTGTGCATACGTTTCCATACGATATCATACGAACCAGTTAATGGGATTGTGTTGACCAACTGGCCCTGTGAGTAGTCACTACGTCACCATTCTTCTAGAATGTGTCAAATTTAAGGCCCGCGGGCCAAATCCGGTCCGTTGCAGATTTAGACCCGGCCCGTATATATCAATTTGGGTTCACAATACAATTTCGGCTGCCTAGTTGTGCGCAAAACCAAAAACACAGGGAAGTGTTTTTTAAACTGCAATTACCTGACATTCAGAGCAGAATATGGCAGATTTGCCGACTCTTGAGACTCAGAAATTCCCCCAGAAGCAGAGAGTTTTCATATTCAGGCTGTGAAACAAGTTGTTGCAACACTACACTGTAAACCCGAACGTTCAAAGTAATTAAATAGATTAAGTAGTGTATACTCAAAGTTTTAGAACAAGTTCTACTAACTTAATTTTGTCAAGTTGGTGTAACATGTTCTTCCTTTTTGAGTATTGTTAACTAATATTTTTTGATTAAATGGAACTATTTTGTGTATAAGTAAGCATAACTTAAAAACATAACTTAAGTACAATGTAATAGAATTGAGTAATAACATACTAAGAATGATAAAGTCCTGTTATTTCTATTGTTTAAAATAGGGATGATTTAAAAATAAACTGAATTTATATAGCACATGTTAAAATACAATAAAATCTCAAAGTGCTTTACCAAATAAGTAAAATCGATCATAATAAATAAATTGCAATAGCAAATGGTCTGAAATGCATTAGACATTAGTGAAGGACAAAATGTATTTATTTTTTGCTTCATCAGTTTAATGTAGCCTATATATTCTTTTTATTTTTATTTAAGCAGCTGCAGGGATAATTTTGTATGGAGAGTTAATCTCTGATTCAACCTGCGAAGCAGAAGGTGGCGCTAATTTGCACACTACACTGATTCCTTACCGCTCTTTGGAAAAACACAGAAGAAGAAAAGTTTGAACAACGCAGCAAGGCGGGAAGCAGCAGACAGTAGGGTTGCAGAAACTACCTACGCAGCAGCAATCAGGCTCACTGGACTTACTGTAAGTTTTGAATGTTAATATTCATTCGCTTTTACTTCTTTTATACATTTTGTATGTGTTTGTCTCAGAGAGCGTAGACCTTCTCCAAGCCCCCGCCCTTCACTGGCTTATCACGGGAGTCTTGTAGGGATTGGCAACTTGTCAGATATAGGTTAGCTGCTAAAGAGCTAGCTAGCCACTTAGCGCGCGACCAATAACGTTACCAGAGACTATTTAGAAGGACTTTGACGTTACGCACTCCAGCAGCACAACTAGCGACCTAGCTACCACTAACCGACTCCCTGAAGAATTTGACGACGGATGAATCTAGTAATCACACGCTCATTCCCCGCTTAAAGGTGGTGTTAGAAAATTAGTTGTTAGTAGAAGCACTAACAGACACCTCGTATGCGATAGTTAGTTTTTTGTTGCTGGAAACTTTCAATAGTGCACAAAAGAGCATAAACGCCTCAAACTGAGTTCCTACACTGCAAGTCCGCGCTCTCTGTGTAGCTTCTAGGGACGCTAGTTTTAAATTCTGTGTGAGCAGACTGTCTGAGACACGGAGATTGCTGTTAACAGAACGAGTCAACTGCCCGTGCCTGCCTACTTGTGTTGCCTCGGTTTTAAAACAAACGACCCTGCTGGAGGCAAGCTGCTTTTCATGACAAAGATGAATAAAGTAAAAACCCTTAACAGTAAAGCTTTGGTTTGTAGAAATGGTATTATTGTTGATTAACCATGCACTAAGGTTCAAGTGTGGCTGCTTTTCTTTACAGTAATGTTAATTTTGCTTGATGGCTTTAGTAACTTGACACTTATGGGGATTAAATGAAAAGATCATTAACAGGGAACATTTATAAATGGAAGTATTTATAATTTGACACTCTTTGAATCTTTTAATTGTTCAGTTTCAGATCAGTTTATGCCTTTGCATCTTGCTGTTCCAGTTTCAAGAAGTTAAGGAAGATAACTGGAGATGTGATAACGATACCAGGTAATCCAATGAATGTGAATTCTTCTATCACCCCCCCTCCCGCCCTCTAAATACCAATAACTTGAATTGTTGTTTTTTCTCAGACAAGGTTTTAGTGTGGTAACCCCCAAAATCATACGCACTCCACATACACACATCATTGTTTTTCTACTTGCCTGTTTGATCAAAATAAAGTGTTTTTGCTGTATTTAAGTCAACAAATAATGAATGTGTTCCGTTCCCGAATACTACTAATCATATTTTTACTTAACTTTGTATTTGCTGGCAAAATTGTTGAAGAAGACTGAGAAGAAACGGCCCTCATTAGAAAGATGATGGAGACCACATTTCCCCTAGCCGACAGACCATAGTGATGTCCTGCCCACCAGTGAACGACCTCATGGACCTCTGGCCTGCTCTTAAAATAGAGTCTGAGGTAATATGGATCAGCTCTCTCTTTTAAAGTGAAAATTGTGATTCTTACTCATTTGGCTGATATTTTTGCTTTATGAATGTGTGCAAGATTCTTCAAATTGAACTTTTTTTTAATAAGTGTTGTTGCTGTATTCTCCTCTGGCTGTTATTTCTATGTAGTTGTATGCAGAGTTCCGCGGATTACAAATCAGAACCTGCCCAACACGTGCTATGCTGAGCTTGACCGCTATCTTCCTCGACTGATGACCTTATTCAGACGGAAGGCATCAAAAACTGGGAAGACAGCAGATGCTCTGGCTGAAATTTAAAAAATCCACGATGAACAGGTAAATAGATTTTTACACATTTCATAGGTTGAACCAGTAGAACATTGAACAGGTTCAATGATTGAAAATGGCTTTTGACTTTTGCAATTAGTCCACTTTGTTTGCCATTTGTCTGATTGCATTAAAGATGTTAACAGGTTATTTGTGGACATATGTTCTGTTTGGACTGTTTAAAATCAGCTTTATGTAAACTCTTCAGTATATGCAATTCTGTTTTTATCTGAATAGGAAATCCATGACATACACACCAAGCCACTACTGTTCTCCACGTCCTTCCTGTGTATCTGCGTAAGGACGTCTCTGGATGTTTAAGAACCTGCACAGTGAGTCTCCTTAAGTCACTAACAGATTCTGCTGTGTATTATCTAACCTGTAAATACTAACATTTTATTCAATGTTCAGTAAAACATTTTCTTGTAAATGTCCTTGGTTTCAGTCAGCACTTAGATTCTCTGGTATTTTGGCTGATTCATGTGTGCAGAACATGGATCTTATGTTTTTCAACTCTTACAATGAGACCCAGGTCTCTTTTGTAAAAGTGGTATTGGATTTCAATGGGACTTGGTTAAGGAAAGACAAATTATGTCATCTGTTCTGTTCCATGTGTTAGTTTGTGATTAGTATCTCTTTTTTCATTCATTCAGGATGAGTCTGATGAGCCAGAGCTTGATGGTGTTGCAGTGGGCCTCATTACTTTCATCGGTGACCATGACGCAAGTCCAGTCCACTACCACCCTGTGAGAATCACTGTCGTCATTGAAAGTGATGCGCGTGGGCCGCCTTCCCAGACTTGGCGATGCCTTCCTGGTAATCTGTGGAGTGATCTATGCACTACACCTCAGCTATCCCAAAGCACTGACCAACACTTTTGAATTCACTCTAAAGATTTAACTTGGTCTAGAAAGTGGTAAACTATCCCCGAGGTTGCAGACCCTCAAGAATGAATTAATGATGTAGAAACTCATCTGAAAAAAAGGCTGCAGGGTAAAGCATTATAAAAGGCTAGTTCAAAGTTATCTCCTTTTGTCTAAATAATGCCTCAAAAAGTTACTGCACTACTGCAGGTGTTCAGCCAATAGGCCCAAACTACTCAATATGCCTTTGTTCTCATTAATATAATGCAAAAGTAACGCTAATGTTTTGTATGTTTTAATGTTTTTCTTAACCATTGTGGGCGCGCAAGATGACTCACATTTCACTGTGCATTTGATATGGTTTGTAAAACATTTACATTTTAGAGTTTTAAGTGAAAATGTTCTTAAACTCTATAGAATATTTGAAATTTCATCCAAATTGCTGCCCTGTCGCCTTACTCAGGAATTAGCAAGGAAGCCAAAAGCAGTGTTTTTTCTTTTATAGCTGTAAACAACGATAACTTCATTTTGGTATTATTGTTTTGATTACTCCGATTATTTTCCTGACTATCTGATTAGTTGTCTGGTCAATATCAGAAATGTGTGATAAATATTTATTTCCTAGGGCCTTAAAGAAACATGCCTACCGTATTTTCGGGACTATAAGTCGCTCCGAGTATAAGTCCATCAGTCAAAAAATGCGTCATGAAGAGGAAAAAACATATATAAATCGCGACCGGACTATAAGTCGCATTTATTTAGAAATGTATTTCACAAAATCCAAAACTACACAATACGCACCCAGAACAACAGGCTGAATACGGTAGGTGTCCGGTATGTTAACGTAACACATTAACAGTTATTAAACTATACAATAGCACACAGAACAACTACCAGGGCGGACGGTAGCGAGCTAACTGCACCGTTGACAAGCCTCTCCCAGCAGCACGTTGTTCAAGCACCCATGTGTGACTCGTTCCTCCAGCTCTGGCCATCTTGCTTTCCGCCGACAGTTAGCCGATTAGCTTTCTTTGTTTTCTTCATTGCATAAGAGTCACCTTTCGCCAGTCCCTCACAAGTTTCTCCCTGGTTTCAAACTTTCTTTCTGCTGCTCGAATTACCGTTTTCGGCCGCATATTTTACTACCTGCAGTTTATCTCTTTTCTCTTTCTCAGTTGTCTTTAGGAGCAGCATTCTAGTTGTCACAAGCATAGAGCGCCCTCTTGCGGCTGTAGATGGTAATGTGTTCAGTATGAATTAACATTTAAAAACATGTTAAATTATATATATTTTGATATACAAGTCGCACGTCACAGGACCAGCCAAAGTAGGAAAAAAAGTGCGAACTTATAGTCCGGAAAATACGGTACTTATTGGGATTTATTCACAGTATCCCCCAGAGTTAGAGAAGTCCATACATACGCTTCTCATCTCTGTGCGTGTCGTATCTCTGTCTGACGAACCCATGCCTAGCTTAGCACAGATCCTGGAGGTATCTGGCTCCATCTATGCTCCTAATAAGTGACAAAATAACGCCAACATTTTCCTATTTACATGTTGTGATTTGTACAACATGTGCTAAGCTAGGCTAGCAGTGGGTGCGCCAGACAGAGTTACAACACACACTGAGATGAGAAGGGTATTTATGGACTTCTCTAACTTTTGGAGGATACGGTGAATAAGACAAAGTCCCATTAAGTCGCGTGTTCGTTTAAGTGACCAGGAACACATTTGGAAGGATAGGATCAGAGAATTTTGAGTTTTTCTTCTTAAAAATCTCTCAAATTTATTTATTTATTTAATATACAATTAAAGTATATAAGTATATTTTAAAATTATTTTTATTTTAATTTATAAATGTTTTTCTATTTCATTTTAACATGTAACTGTTCAAAAGCAGACGTTCACGACTTTAAGATATATTAAGTTAGTTAAACTTAATGTAAGTGAGGCAATCGGTTGCCTAAAAATTTTTAAGTTTTGAATCACATGTTTTT